>NC_087302.1:1205000-1505000 GCF_015220805.1 Pogoniulus pusillus
TCCTAATGCCCAATCTAATCCCACCCTGCTTTAGCTCCAATCCATCGTCCCTCCTCCTGGCACCTGTCCAAAGTCCCTTCCCAGCTCTCCTGCAGTCCCTTCGGGCACTGAAAGGCTGCTCCAAGGTCTCTCTGGAGCCTTCTCTTCTCCAGCCTGGTAGCCCCAACTCTCCCAGCCTGTGCCACAGCAGAGGCTCTCCAGCCTCTGATCACCTCAGTGGCCTCCTCTGAACCTGCTCCAGATCCATGTCCTCATCGTGATGAGGGCTCTCAGTCTCTTGCCCTTGTTCCAGCATTAGCATCCTGATGATTGCTCCAGCAGCCTACAGACTGAGTGGGGCAGAGCCTGTGCCATGCTGTTCCTTGCCATGCTTTTGGGCTGTCCAAAACTCTCTGCTGGGACTGCACACAACGTCTGGAAATGAGGAAAGGGACACACTTGTGGCAACCAAAACCTGACCAGTCTCAGACTGACACAGATGCTGCTTTGTAAGGCTCTGAAGAGCAACCAGACACAGCTGCAGCCCTGGTCCAATGCAGGACAGACTTAAACTGGGACTGCCAAGGAGCCTCTGCTGCCTAACCCAGAGCCTCTGCACAAGCAGCTCCTGAACTGCTGACCAGCACCTGAAAATACCTCAAAGGAAGCACCAAGAGAGTTTCAGAGTCTGGTAAATGATATAAACTTAGGAGTTACTACAGGAGCAGCTCAGTCCTGCGTGGAAGAGGCAGCAGGGAAGCAGAGTGTAAAGCCAAGGGCAGAGAAGGGGTCACAGAATCACAGCAGCATTCAGGCTGGCAAAGCCCCTCAGGATCACCAAGGCCAACCTAGAACCCTACTCTGCAAGGTTCACCCTAAACCATACTCCCAACTACCACATCCAAACCACCTTTAAACACCTCCAGGGTTGGTGACTCCACCACCTCCCTGGGCAGCCTCTGCCAGTGCCTGGCCACTCTTGCTGGGAACTTTTTCCCCCCAATCTCCAGTTTAAACCTGCCCAGTCCCAGCTTGAGGCCTCTTGTTCTGGCACTATATGCCTGCAAGAAGGGACCAGCACCAACCTCTCCACAGCCTCCTTTCAGGTAGCTGTAGACCATCTTGGCTGTTGTCATCGTTTGTCAGTCCCTGCAGCCAAACCACTCAGGCAGATGCCTTCCAAACTAGAAGCATCTGATTTTCCTTTCCACCCTTAAGACTCGACTTCCATAGCAGTTAGAGGAGAGGAGAGGAGAGGAGAGGAGAGGAGAGGAGAGGAGAGGAGAGGAGAGGAGAGGAGAGGAGAGGAGAGGAGAGGAGAGGAGAGGAGAGGAGAGGAGAGGAGAGGAGAGGAGAGGAGAGGAGAGGAGAGGAGAGGAGAGGAGAGGAGAGGAGAGGAGAGGAGAGGAGAGGAGAGGAGAGGAGAGGAGAGGAGAGGAGAGGAGAGGAGAGGAGAGGAGAGGAGAGGAGAGGAGAGGAGAGGAGAGGAGAGGAGAGGAGAGGAGAGGAGAGGAGAGGAGAGGAGAGGAGAGGAGAGGAGAGGAGAGGAGAGGAGAGGAGAGGAGAGGAGAGGAGAGGAGAGGAGAGGAGAGGAGAGGAGAGGAGAGGAGAGGAGAGGAGAGGAGAGGAGAGGAGAGGAGAGGAGAGGAGAGGAGAGGAGAGGAGAGGAGAGGAGAGGAGAGGAGAGGAGAGGAGAGGAGAGGAGAGGAGAGGAGAGGAGAGGAGAGGAGAGGAGAGGAGAGGAGAGGAGAGGAGAGGAGAGGAGAGGAGAGGAGAGGAGAGGAGAGGAGAGGAGAGGAGAGGAGAGGAGAGGAGAGGAGAGGAGAGGAGAGGAGAGGAGAGGAGAGGAGAGGAGAGGAGAGGAGAGGAGAGGAGAGGAGAGGAGAGGAGAGGAGAGGAGAGGAGAGGAGAGGAGAGGAGAGGAGAGGAGAGGAGAGGAGAGGAGAGGAGAGGAGAGGAGAGGAGAGGAGAGGATTCCATGGCCACTTCACTTCCCACCATCAGCAAACACAAAAGAAGTCCAAGTGCAGGCAGGAATTTGTTTCACAGCAGTTTCCCTGATCACTGCTAAACATTCTCAGATGATTTAGCTGAACTCTCTTTCCATCCTGCATTAGCCCAAGCTGTAGAGATGGAGAAGAGAAGACTCCAGTGGGACCTCAGAGCTACCTTCCTATACCTGAAGGCATCCTGCAGGAAGGCTGCAGAGAGACTTTTGCTGAGGGTGTCTAGAGACAGGCCAAGGGGAATGGTTTGGAGCTGAGGCAGAGCAAAGTTAGGCTGGAGCTGAGGAGGAATTGCTTCACTAGGAGGGTGGTGAGACTGGCACAGGCTGCCCAGGGAGGTTGTGGAAGCCTCCTGCCTGGAAGAGTTCAAGGCCAGGCTGGGTGAGACCTTGAGCAGCCTGTGCTGGTGGGAGGTGTCCCTGCCCATGGCAGGGGGGTGCAGCAGATGATCTCTGAGGTCCCTTCCAACCTGACCCATTCTAGGACACATTCAGTGAGTGAAGTGAATCACTGGAAACATGGAACTGACTGCAGGCACACGAGCAACTGAAGCCACAACGCAGACAAGACACAGTGGTGCAGGTTTGTGCTGCACCTGATGCCTGCAGAGAGGAGGCTGACACAGGCAGGAGGCTCAGAAGCACCACTTGTAAATTACAAGGCTACTTCCAAACCAGGGCTTGGCAGCTGTAACTAGCAGGGAGGGCTCCCGGCCCGGCAGGCAGTGCACAAAGGTTCTTAGTCACACTGGCCCAGATCCCACACAAAGTGTCAGTTTACCTCGCTGGACGCCTGGCAGCACTTGGGGCCACTGCACTTCAAACAAACTAACCCAATTTGTAAGATGGGGCTTAGGTTCTGCAGCAGCAGATGCAGGCTCCTGACCAATTAAGTGAATTGGCTTTGTTAACCCTTCCACTACCTACCAGGATTCGCTTGTGCAGAGCAAGCCTCACTAAGCACAAAGTTCTTTAACCCAAGAAATGAGGTTTTACCCAATCTTACCTCCCACAAAGCAAACGCTTCCCAGAGAGAGTGACTGGCACTGGAATGGACTGCCCAGAGAGGTGGCGGAGTCCCCATCCCTGCAGGTGTTGCAGCCAAGCCTGGCTGGGGCACTTAGTGCCATGCTCTGGTTGACTGGCCAGGGCTGGGGGCTAGGTAGGCTGGAGGAGCTTGGAGCTCTCTTCCAGCCAGGTTGATTCCATGAGTCTATGTAGCTCTCCTTCCTCCCCACAGGGCTGCTTGCTTCCCATGAGTTACCCAGGAGCAGGCAGTGGCTACCATCTGCCCTGGCTCCCCTGATGGTATGTTCTAGCACTGAGAGAAGCTATTAAAAGCCCCTCACGTGTACAACATCCATTCCATGTGTCACCCAGCACTCTGGGGACCCTCAGCCTCACTGGACCTCAGCTGACACTTGACCATATACAGTCCTGTTCCCCGAGTCCCAGGAAAGCATATTTTGGGGCAGAACTCAGAGTGACCTCTCCAGCCAGGATGCTGAACATCTGCAGCTGATGCAGACTCAGACTCAAAGCAGACAGCCACAACAGAGCCACTACCGAGTCAGTGTCCCTCCAACCTGGGTGTGTGAGAACATCTCAGGCCATCTTCAGCCATCAACATCTCAGACTTGCTGATGGCTGAAGATGAGCCAATGTGTGCCCAGGTGGTCAAGAAAGTCCTGCCCTGGATCAAAACCAGTGTGGCCAGCAGGAGCAGGGCGGTGACCATGCCCCTGTGCAGGGCACTGGTGAGGCCTCACCGTGACTGCTGGGTTCAGTTCTGGCCACCACAGTACAGGAAAGACATGGAGGGGCTGGAGGGTGTCCAGAGAAGAGCAATGAGGCTGGTGAGGGGCTTGGAGGGCATCATATAAGGAGTGGCTGAAGGAGCTGGGGATATTTAGTCTGGAGAACAGGAGGCTGAGGGGAGACCTCATTGCTCTCAACAGCTCACTGAAAGGAGGCTCCAGTAAGGCTGGTGCTGGTCTCATCTCCCAAGCAACCTATGACAGGACAAGAGGAGATGGGTGTAAGTTGTGTCAGGGGAGGGTTAGGTTGGAGATAAGGAAAAGAGTGGTCAGGGATTGGCAGAGGCTGCCCAGGGAGGTGGTGGAGTCCCCATGCCTGGAGCTGTTCAAGAAGCTGTAGATGTGGCACTCTGGGACACAGCTTAGTGGTCATGGCAGCTGGGTTGTGGTTGGACTTAATGATCTTAAAGGTCTTCTCCAACCTTAACAGTTCTATGACTCCATGCAGATGAGAAAGTGTTAACAGATCAATGGGACACTGGAGCAGAGCTTCTGTGAAATTCAAGGTAAGGTCACCTCTGAAGAAGCACTTTGTGCAACTGATCTGCTTGCACAGCTACCATCTGCTGGGCTGCTCACTCACCTAAAAGCTCTTCCCCGTGTCAAGCCCTAAGTGCTCCTGCTCAGTGTTACCCAACACTTCATGCACAAAGAATTACACCTGCAGTCTGCTTGCCAGCAAAGGGCTCCTTCTACATCCCAGAGTGACCTCACACAGAGGAATGGCTCAGGCTGGAAGGGATCTCAGAGACCACAGAATGATAGAATGGCTCAGGCTGGAAGGGATCTCAAAGCTCATCCAGTTCCAACCCCCCCCCCCCACTGTAGGCAGGGACACCTCTCAACTACACTTGGTTGCCCAAGGCCTCATCCCACCTGGCCTTGAACACTCCCAGGGCAGAGGCATCCACAACCACTCTGGGTAACCTGTTCCAGAGTCTCATCTCCTTGGTGCTGAAGAACTTCTTCCTCAGCTCAAGCCTAACCCTGCTCTCCTCTCTCTCAGCTTCAAACTATGCCCCTAGCCCTGTGGCTGGACACCCTTATGGAACACCCCCCAGACATCAGACACCCTGTGCATGATGCCCTTCTGGCCAAGCATCACATTACCTACGTCAGCAAGAGACCCGGATACTTCTGAAGTGATCATCACCAACCCTGGCTGGAAAGCCCTCACGAAGTCATCCCAGCTCTTCCATACTCCTATCCACCTTACAGCCAGCTCCTCAGCAGGCTTCCAGCAGCCAGCTCCTCAGCGAGTGGCTCTCACTGGTGCCCGCACCACTACTTCTCTACCTGACAGCTAAGGCACACACACAGCGTGGCAGATGCCCTAAGCAGGGTCACTCTTTGCTGCTGCTATACCTCCCCCCCAAAAAAACCCAAAGAAAACCAAGCTGAGCTGTGCCAAAGTCCCCTCTCTGCCAGCTGAAGCAGCCCGACGGCTCCTGCGCTCTTTGCTCCACGAGCAGATATCCCTGCCCCTGCCCTGCCAGCCAGGAGCCAGCCAGCCCTGAGCCCAGCTCTCCCACATCCCAAGAGCTTCCTCCCCTCCAGCGATGCCAGCCCAGCAGAGCAAGCCTCCCCAGCTCCATTCCTGCCCTCTCTGTGCTGTTAAGGCTTTATTCTTGACACATTACTGCCAGATGTTACTGCTGGGCTGTGCTCCTTTCCCCAGCCCCATCGCTCCACCGCATGCTTCGTCTAGGAGATCTTCAGCTAAGGACGTTTTCTGCCCAGGGCTGGCCTGGGTTCAAATCAGATTCATTTCACTGACCAGATGCAACAATCTGGGACACGGCTTTCACACGCCCTGTCGAATTCTCCATCACTCTTAGACGGCAACAGGTTTCCCAGCACCGAAGGGCAGCAGTTCGCAGGCTCCTCGCACTGCTGCTCGCTCACAGGGCAGCAGAAGCGACACAGCCCCCCTGAGCTCCTGCACGGCTCAGGCTTCGCCGCCCCAAAGACAACTCCTGCGACCGCTTCTGCTGTCGTCTCCAGCCCATCCTGCGTTCTCCGGCAGGTTCTGTGTGCTCCCCGGAGGAACATCAGCAGCCCCCGCGGTGCCTCGCCGAGCTGCGGGCACTGCCTGCGCTCTGCCCAAGAGCGGCTCGGGGAGTTTCAAGGCAGCTCCGAACACAAGCACCGAAGCCGAGGAGACACTTCTGACCTTGCAGAAACCAACACACCCCCGTCCCGTCCCGTCCCGTCCCGTCCCCACCTCCCCGGGAGGTGTTTACGGTCCCGCTGCCATTTCAACAACCTCCCGGCGCAAACCCAGAAGTCGCCCAAAGGCACCGATCGCCCCCCGAGCCCGGGCGGCCGCTCCAGAGCCCACCGCTTCCCTTTGCTAATGAAGCTCCTCGTTCCGCCGGTGCCAACCCGCTGCACCGAGCCGCTCGGCCGCAGCGCGCCGGTGGCTGCCCGCACCGCAGGTCCCCGCGGCCAGGCCGGGCAGGCGGAGCTCGGATCGAAGCCTCCTGCCGCCGCTTTGTTTATAAACAAGCCGCTGCCGGTGCCGCAGGTACCGCTCTGCCCTCCCCCTCCATCACCGCCGGGGAGCCCGCGGAAATCCGCGTCCCCCCCTTCCCCCGCCCCGGGACACAGCGACCGCCGCCTGGGCCCCCTCCCGACCGCCCGAGGCTCGGCGGGGGCGCGGGGGAAGCCTCACAGGGTGACCACGAAGGGAAGGGGCCGCCGGGCCGCTGCCCCCCGTCCCCAGGCCCAGCTCCCGGTACCTGGTGCAGGGCTGTCAGCCCGTCCACGTTGGTGGTGTTGATGCGGGCGCCGCGGCCCAGCAGCCGCTTCACCTCCTCGGTGTCCCCGCTGGAGCAGGCGGCCAGGAAGACGGCGCCCTCCTCGAAGCGGACGCGGGACCCCCCGGCGCCGCGATGCCGGCCACGGCCGCCCCCCCGCCGCCACCGGCTCCTGCTCCGTCAGGGAGCCCTTCCAGCGCCGGAGCTGCTCGGCCCGCCGCAGCCGCGCCGACTCGGCCCGCTTCCCGCCCAGGTGCTCCGGCTCCGACATCGCCGCGGCCGCACTGAGCGCAGGGAGCGCCGCGCCTCAGCCGGGCGCGGGGCGCAGCGCCCCCGCCGCCATCTTGGCTGCGCCGCCGCCGCCCCGCGCCCGCGGCATGCTGGGACTTGTAGTGCCCGCGGGCGGCGCCGCTCCCGCGCCCGGGCCGAGCTCGGTGCCGCCGGACCCCGCCCCCGGGCACGGCCGCACTGCCGCCCCCGGCACCCTGCGCCCAGCCTGCCCGGCTGCCCGCGGCCTGAGAGGGGCCGGCGCCGCCCGGCCGTGCCCGCGGGAAGGGCCAGGGCAGCTGCGGTGCCCGTGCGGGGATGGGGCACGGAGGGGAGAGACTCGGGAGAGAGAGGCTGAGGTGCTGAAGGTGCCCAGAGCAGGGCAGCAAGGCTGGGGAGGGGCCTGGAGCACAGCCCTGTGAGGAGAGGCTGAGGGAGCTGGGGGGGTGCAGCCTGCAGCAGAGGAGGCTCAGGGCAGAGCTCATTGCTGCCTGCAGCTGCCTGCAGGGAGGCTGTTGCCAGGTGGGGTTGGGCTCTGCTGCCAGGCAGCCAGGGACAGAAGAAGGGGACACAGCCTCAAGCTGTGCCAGGGCAGGTTCAGGCTGGATGTTAGGAGGAACTTCCACAGAGAGAGTGATTGGCACTGGAATGGGCTGCCCAGGGAGGTGGTGGAGTGGCTGTGGCTGGAGGTGTTGCAGCCAAGCCTGGCTGGGGCACTTAGTGCCATGGTCTGGTTGGTTGGGCAGGGCTGGGTGCTGGGTTGGGCTGGAGGAGCTTGGAGCTCTCTGCCAACCTGCCTGATTCTGTGATTCTGGGGGGGGGTGGGACCCCTGGTCCCTTTGCTGTGCCTGCTGAGTCCCCCCTGCAGTGCTGGGGCAGCTCTGGAGCCCTCAGCACAGACAGGGACCTGTTGGAGCAGGGCCAGAGGAGGCCACAGCAGTGCTGGCAGGGCTGGAAGGGCTCTACTTGAGGTCAGGCTGGGAGAGTTCAGCCTGGAGAAGAGAAGGTTGTGGAGGGACTTTGTGCTCATACAGGAGCATATAAGAAAGGTGGGGAGGGACTTCATAGCCGAGCCTGCTGTGACAAGAAAGGGAGTGATGGTTTAACCTGAAAGAGGCAGGTTCAGAGTGGAGAGAAGGGAGAAGTGTTTGACACTGAGGGTGGTGAGCCCCTGGCCCAGGTTGCCTGAAGAGGAGGGAGCTGCCCCATGCCTGGCACAGTTTGCAGGTCAGGTTGTTTGGGGCACTGAGCACCCTGCTCTGGTTGGGGTCTGCAGGGGAGTTTGTATCTAGGTGGGCTTTAAAGGTCCCTTCCAACACAAAGCAGTCTCTGGTTCAGTGATCCTATCGTGTTCTACTCCCTTGCCACCTGTGACAGCCCTGGAGCTGGAAATGCCTGAGAGCAGTTGGAGAGCATCTTCACCTCACTGCAGGGATGCTGAGGTGCTGGAGTGTGTCTGAAGAAGCACAACAGAGCTGGTGAAGGGTCTGGAGGATAAGTGCTATGAGGAGCAGCTGAGGCAACTGGAGTTGTGCTGCCTGGAGAAGAGGATGCTGAGGGCAGACCTCATTGCTCTCTACATCTCCCTGAAAAGAAGCTGTAGCCAGGTGGGGGTTGGGCTCCTCTCCTGAGGAATGAGCAGTAGGACAAGAGGAAACATCCTCAGGTTGTACCAGGAGAGGCTTAGGTTGAGCATGGGAAACAATTTCTCCCCTGAAAGAGTTGCCAAGGCCTGGCTCAGGCTGCCCAGAGCAGGGGTGGCGTCCCCATGCCTGGAGGGGGTTCAAAGCTGTGCAGGTGTGGTGCTGAGGGACCTGGTTTAGTGGTGACCTGGCAGTGCTGGGTTAAGGGTTTGGACTTCATGCCCTTAAAGGTCTTTTCCAAGCCAAAGTGATTATGTAATTCTGTCTGTGGAACAGCTACACAGCAGAGCTCCTTCTGTCCCAGGGACCAGTCCAGATCTGCTGGGTCCTGCTGCCCCTGCTGCCCACCCACACTGCCAGTGAGGCAGAAAGGAGGATCATAGAAGGACAGGATGTCAGGGGCTGGAAGGGACCACCAAAGATCACAGGATATTAGGGGCTGGAAGGGACCCAAGGAGATCATCTGGTCCAGCCCCCCCACCAGAGCAGGACCACTCAGAGCAGATCACACAGGAACACACCCAGGTGGGTTTTGAATATCTCCAGAGAGGGAAACTCCACAACCCCCCCGGGCAGCCTGTGCCAGGGCTCTGCCACCCTCAGGGGGAAAAGAATTCTTCCTCAGGCTCGCAGGGAGGATGCTGAGCTCCCAAAGAAATGCCTTCCCATTTTCCTGCAGTTCACCCCAGCGCCTGGCCGTGCCCTGGGGATGCTGAGCAGCGTTCGGGTGGCAGCAGCGCAGGTTGCGGGGGGCGAGGAGCAGAGGTCTCGCCGCGACTCGCTGACACCGTTCTGGAAGCCTCCGAGCCCATCGCAGTGGGGAGCGATGCCCATGGGCACGCAGGCTGCTCCCTTCCAGCTCTACCTGCCGTGGCCAGGCAGGAGCGTTCGGGACGGCTCCGCTGTGCCTTCTCCGAGCCCCCTCTGCTGGCTGCAGCCTCCCGCTCGCAGCTCCGCTCTGCCTGCGCCGGGAGGATGCTGAGGATCCGCCCCGGGCACGGAGATGCTGAGAGGGCTGCAGCAGCTCTGCTCTGAGCACAGGCTGAGAGAGTTGGGGCTGTGCAGCCTGGAGAAGAGAAGGCTTCCAGGAGAGCTTGGAGCGGCCTTGCAGGAGCTGAAGGGGGGTCCAGGAGGGCTGGGGAGGGACCATTGAGAAGGTCTGGGAATGAGAGGAGGAGGAGGAATGGGTTTGAAGTGGCAGAGGGGAGATTGAAAGTGGATGTGAGGAAGAAGTTGTTTGCAGTGAGGGTGGTGAGAGACTGGCACAAGTTGGGGGGGGTGAGAGACTGGCACAGGTTGGAGGGGGTGAGACACTGGCACATGTTTTCCAGGGAGATTGTGGAGCACAGAAGCACCCAATGTGATCAAAGATCAAAGATCACATTGGGTGCTTCTGTGCTCCACAACCTCCCTGGAGATGTTCAAGGCCAGGTTGGATAAGTCCTTGAGCAACCTGTTCTAGTGGGAGGTGTCTCTATGGCAGGGAGTTGGCACTGGCTGAGCTTTGAGGTCCTCTCCAACCTAACCCATTCTATGATTCTTACTCCTAGTGGTGTGGCTGCTCCTCCTTGAAAGAGTCCAGTGCAGAGCCATGAAGATGATGAAGGGAATGGAACATCTTCCTTATGAGGAGAGCCTGAGGGAGCTGGGGCTCTTCAGCTCAGAGCAGAGGAGCCTGAAGGGTGACCTCAGATGTTAAAGGGTGAGTGCCAAGAGGCTGGAGCTAGGCTCTGCTGGGTGATGCCCACTGACAGGGCAAGGGACAATGGTGGAAGCTGAGGGATAGGAAGTGCCATGGAAACATGAGGAATTTTTTTTCACAGTGAGTGTGACAGAGCCCTGGCACAGGCTGCCCAGGGGGGCTCTGGGGTCTCCTTCTCTGGAGATATTCAAACCCCTCCTGGATGTGTTCCTGTGTGATCTGGTATAGGTGCTCCTGCTCTGGTGGGTGGGGTTGGACTGGATGATCTTTGGAGGTCCCTTCCAGCCCCTGATATTCTGTCATCCTGTGGTATGGAGCTGCCAAACAAAGGATTTGCCTCAAATTGTTGGTTAGGGGAAGCACAGCAGAGCACAGTGCTGAATGCCCTGGAACAGCTGGTGCTGGCTCCTTGCCCCTAAGGAAAACCCAGCAGCTTTCAGCAGAGTCCCAGGGAAAGCCCAGAAGGGCAGCAGAGCAGTTCAGCCCATGCCCCCAGCATGCACATCACTCAGCAGCCAGGCAGAGAGGGAGCTGGGGGTGCTGGGGGAGAGGAGCTGCAGAGCAGGCAGCAGTGCCCAGGTGGGCAGCAGAGCCAATGGCATCCTGGGCTGGCTCAGGAGCAGTGTGGGCAGCAGGACAAGGGAGGTTCTTGTGCCCCTGTGCTCAGCACTGCTCAGGCCACCCCTGCAGTGCTGTGTCCAGCTCTGGGCTCCTCCATTGCAGAGAGATGCTGAGGTGCTGGAAGGTGTTTGGAGAAGGGCAGCAAGGCTGGAGAGGGGCCTGGAGCAGAGCCCTGTGAGGAGAGGCTGAGGGAGCTGGGGGGGTGCAGCCTGCAGCAGAGGAGGCTCAGGGCAGAGCTCATTGCTGCCTGCAGCTGCCTGCAGGGAGGTTGCAGCCAGGTGGGGTTGGCCTCTTCTCCCAGGCAACCAGCAATGGAACAAGGGGACACAGTCTCAAGTTGTGCCAGGGCAGGTCTAGGCTGGATGTTATTAGGAAGTTGTTGTCAGAGAGAGAGATTGGCACTGGAATGGGCTGCCCAGGGAGGTGGTGGAGTGGCTGTGGCTGGAGGTGTTGAAGCCAAGACTGGCTGGGGCACTTAGTGCCGTAGGCTGGTTGACTGGATAGGGCTGGGTGCTAGGTTGGGCTGGCTGAGCTTGGAGCTCTCTGCTAACCTGGTTGATTCTATGATTCTGTGATCCTGCCCAGGTGTATCTGGGAGGTTTCTGCATTTCTCTGGGACTGCTGGGCTGAGCTGATGGATGCTGAGGAGCCCTGCACAGCCACTCCTGAGAGCTGGCTGGAGCTGTCACAGGCAGCGATCCCAAACCTCCTGACTTGGGAGCTGTGGCTGCCAGGACACAGAGCTGCTTTGCAGGGCTCTGCCTGTGTCCCAGCCCAAGCTGGTGAGGCAGTGCAGGCTTCCTGGAGACTCTCATGTGGGCTTCCTGCCAACAGCCTGCACTCTGCAGCCAGCACAAGCAGCAGGGTGGCAGCTCTGGTTGTGATGGTTTGGGAGTTACCTGCCCCCCAGCACTGAAGAAATCATAGAATGGGTTAGGTTGGAAGGGACCTCAAAGCTCAGCCAGTTCCAACTCCCTGCCCTAGGCAGGGACACCTCCCACTAGAACAGGTCACTCAAGGCCTCATCCAGTGTGGCCTTAAACACCTCCAGGGAGGGAGCATCCACAACATTCCTGGGCAACCTGTGCCAGTCTCTCACCACCCTCACTGCAAACAACTTCTTCCTAACATCCAGTCTCAATCTCCCCTCTGCCACTTCAAACCCATTCCTCCTCCTCCTCCTCCTCTCATTCCCAGACTTTGTCAATAGTCCCTCCCCAGCCCTCCTGGAGCCCACTTCACATCCTGCAAGGCCACTCCAAGCTCTCCTCCAAGCCTTCTCCTCTCCAGGCTGCACAGCCCCAACTCTCTCAGCCTGTGCTCAGAGCAGAGCTGCTGCAGCCCTCTCAGCATCCTGGTGGCCTCCTCTGCACTGGCTCCAACACTTCCATGTCCTGCTTGTGCTGGAGGCTCCAGAACTGCCCCCAGGACTGCAGGTGGGGTCTGAGGAGAGCAGAGGGAAGGGGCAGAATCCCCTCCCTTGCCCTGTGCCCACACTGCTCTTGCTGCAGCCCAGTACAGGGCTGTGTCTGGGCTGCACTCCCACTGCAGGCTCCTGTTGAGCTTTGCATCAGCCCAGACCCCCAGGGCCTGTTCCTCAGGGCTGCTCTCAGCCATTCCCCACCCAGCCTGGAGCTGTGCTTGGGATTGTATCACAGTATCACCAAGGTTGGAAGAGACCTCACAGCTCATCAAGTCCAACCCTTTAGCACAGAGCTCAAGGCCAGACCATGGCACCAAGTGCCACGTCCAGTCCTGCCTTGAACAGCTCCAGGGACGGCGACTCCACCACCTCCCCGGGCAGCCCATTCCAGTGTCCAATGACTCTCTCAGGGAAGAACTTTCTCCTCACCTCCAGCCTAAATCTCCCCTGGCACAGCCTGAGGCTGTGTCCTCTCGTTCTGGTGCTGGCCACCTGAGAGAAGAGAGCAACCTCCTCCTGGCCACAACCTCCCCTCAGGTAGTTGTAGACAGCAATGAGGTCTGCCCTGAGCCTCCTCTTCTCCAGGCTAACCAATCCCAGCTCCCTCAGCCTCTCCTCGTAGGGCTGTGCTCAAGGCCTCTCCCCAGCCTCGTTGCCCTTCTCTGGACACGCTCAAACATCTCAATGTCCCTCCTAAACTGGGGGGTCCAGAACTGGACACAGCACTCAAGGTGTGGTCTAACCAGTGCAGAGTACAGGGGCAGAAAGGCTCTCAGCCTTTCATGGTCTAGATTTGGTCCTCTGCTTCACCTCTGCCAGCAGGCTGTTTGTCCAAAGTTACCTCTCATATTTGTTCTGTGGTCCTTTTCACTGTAAACTACTTTCCCCCTGGCCACCAGAGCCGTGCAGGAACTGGACACCTGGTGAGCTCCACTCTTGGAAGGTTTTGATGGCCCTGACATTATTCCCTGAGCACTGCTGGATTTGTTTCAAGCCCTTAACAGCATTTTTGATGCCTTGCTTTTGGTCACCCCTTTTGGCAGTGTTGGTACTAGTCCACTGTTCCAGGGCACTAACTTCATCCTCCCTGTGGTCATTCCAAGGAGTCTGGCCACGTCAGACCCTGGTGCTCCAAAAGAGAAAGATTCAGACTGGAGAGAAGGGAGAAATGTTTTACCCTGAGGGTGGTGAGAGCCTGTCCTGTGCTTCCCAGAGCAGTAGGCTTGCACAGGCTGGGGAACAGGAGGCTGAGGGGAGACCTCATTGCTCTCTACAGCTCCCTTAAGGGAGGTTGGAGCCAGGAGGGACAATCTCTTCTCCTTGGTGGCAAGGGACAGGAGCAGAGGAAATGGTTCCAAGCTGCCTTAGGGGAGACTCAGACTGGATGCTAGGAAATACTTCTTCATAAGGAGGTTTCTCAAAGCTTGGCACAGGCTGCCCAGGGCAGTGCTGGAGTCACCATCACTGGAAGTGTTTAAGCAGCCTTGAGCCTGGTGCTTAGGGACATGGTTTAGGAGGGTCAAAGGTTGGACTGGATGAGCTTGGAGGTCTCTTCCCACCAGATGTTGTCTGTGGTTCTGTGAGGTGCTCCATCCCTGGAACCGTCCCAGGTCAGGCTGTTTGGGGGTCTGAGCAACCTGCTGTGGTTGCAACCGTCCCTGCCGCCTGCAGGGGGTTGGTTACCCTGTGCCAGGCAGAGCAGGCGCTGGGTCCATGTTGGCACTGAAAGCGGAGCAGGTAAAATGCCCACTCGGAGGCGGCTGGCTGGGAGCTGCGGTGCCGCCGCTGGCCGCCAGGTGGCGTCGGAGTCACGGCTCAGCCGCCAGCCTCGGGGCGGCTCCCCCCCGGCGCCTGCAGGCTCCGGCGCTGCTGGGCAGCGGAGCCGCGGGGCGGGCATGGAGCCAGCGCCGTGCTGCAGGCTCCGGACAGACCTCTGCCGCCCGGGAGGGCATCGCCAGGGCAGGTGCGATGAGCTTCGGGCGCTCTGTCCTCCCACAGACGGTGAAGGTGGCTCCCAGCTGCTCCGAGGGGACAGGCTTGGGCCACACTCGCTCTCTGCAGATCACAGAGCACAGACGTCAGGGGTTGGAAGGGACCCAAAGAGCTCTTCCAGTCCAACCCCTCTGCCAGAGTAGGGCCACACAACCCAGCTTAGGGCACACAGAACACATCCAGACAGGCCTGGAAAGGCTCCACACAAGGAGACTCCACAATCTCTCTGGGCAGCCTGTGCCAGGGCTCTGGGAGCCTTCCAGGCAAGAAGTTGCCTCTTGTGCTGAGCTGGAACCTCCTGTGCTGCAGCTTCCATCCACTGCTGCTTGTGCTGTGCCAGGGAGCAGTGAGCAGAGCCTGTCCCCCCCTCCTGACCCCCAGCCCTCAGACAGTTACAGACATTGATTCAATCTCCTCTCAGTCTTCTCCTCTCCAGCCTAAGCAGCCCCAGGTCCCTCAGCCTCTCCTCACCAGGCAGTGCTCCAGTCCCCTCCTCATCCTCACAGCCCTCCCTTGGACTCTCTCCTGGGGAGCCCAAAACTGAAGGCAGTGCTCAAGATGAGGTCTCTCCAGGGCAGTTAGAGGGGGAGGAGAACCTCCCTTGATCTGCTGGACACTGTCTGCTTAATACACCCCAGGACCCTGTTGGCCTTCTTGGCCACAGGGGCACATTGCTGTGCCGTGGTTGTTCTCCCCCAGCACTCCCAGGTCCCTCTCCACAGGCAGTCCTGGTGGACTCCCAGATGCAGTTTGCACTTCACAAGGCAGTCCTCCCCCTCCAGCCTCCTCCAGAGCAAACAGCCTCAGAGCAAAGCCAGCGTTTGCATCAGGGGACCCCACATTTTGGGATGCAGGGACTCTTCCTGAAGCTGCTGGTTGGTTTCCAATACAGCCACTCCACCTCCTGTGGAGAAAAGGAGTGGGGATGTGCCAGCCTCTGAACCCTCACACCTGTGGGAAGCCAGCTGGAGGGGGCAGCTCTGTCCAGCTCTGCTAGAGGCTGGCACCTGCAGCACCCTCTCAAGCACTGCCTGTTCACCATCCTCTGAGTCATCTGGCAGAGGTTTCCCAGCCTCCAGGGGGAAGGATGCTCACCCCTCCTGCTGTGGTGATGTCAGCTCTGGGCTATGTCTCTAACTCTCTGCAAGGCCTCAGGAAACCCTGGGAAATGTCATCACCTCTGTGACCACCTGCAGGGGGTGATGTCAGTGTGCTCATGTCACCATCCTCTTCAGTGTGCCAGTGTGCATTTGGAGACTCAGAATGGGAGAGGCCCTTAAAAGTCCATCTAGTTCCAAACTCCCCTGCAGTCAGCAGCTAAAACAGGCTGCTCAAAGCCCCAGACAGCCTGACCTGCAATGGTGCCAGGGATGGGGCATCTCTGGGCAACCTGGGCCAGGCTCTCACTGCCCTCAGTGTCAAACATCTCTCCCTTCTCTCCAGTCTCAGTCTCCCTCTTTTAGCTCCAAACCATCTCCTCTTTTTCCTGTCACAGCAGGCCCTGCTAAAAAGTCTGTCCTCAGCTCTCTGACCACCCCTTGAATCACTGAGAGGCCACCAGAAGGTCTCCCTGGAGCCTCTCCTTTTCAGACTGACCAACCCCAACTCTCTCAGCCTGACCTCGCAGCAGAGCCCTTCCAGCACTCAGAGCCACCACCTCTGTGGCAGCTGTGATGCCCCAGTCAGAACTGTGGCAGTGCCCTGTCAGCTAAGCCTGCACCTTGCCTTCAGTGGGGCCCTGAACACCCACTCAGCACTCCTAGTGCCAGCTCTTCTGATGCCCCTGACTGTGAGGTGAGCTGCTGTGCCCTGAGCTGTTGGATGGGCCATGCCCAGGGTGCCTCAGGTCAGCTCTGCTCTGCTTGCCTGTGCTTTGCCATGGGCTGATAGCTCTTCACCCATGCTGTGCACAGCACCATGGCAGTGTGGCTCCTCTCCCCCAGAATCCATCCCTGCTGCACACAGGGCCTGAGCAGCACATTGCCCTCATCATCCTCATGCCCTTCCTGTGTTCCAGGCCTCAGTTCAGGACCTGGAATGTCTTCAGGCCATAATTACTGCTGAATCTGGTGCCAGCTTTCCAGGTCCAAAGGAAGCACCTCCCTGTGCTGACCTCCCAGGGAGGGCTGTGTCCTCCCTTCCTCCCAGTTTGAGGAATGCACTCCCAGCTGCCAGAGCAGCCTGAGCTCCTCAGCCACCCTGCAAACAGGCTGCCTGCCCTAGGCAAGCTGCTATGGCTCAGAGGGCAAGCAGAGGGAAGGGTCTCTTGCACTCAGAGAGCATCAGATAGCCCCTGCTGGCAGCTCCTCCTGGCAGCCCCTGCTGGCAGCTCCTCCTGGCAGCCCCTGCTGGCAGCCCCATTTTTCCAGTAGCAAGAGGCCAGCCCAAGCATGAGAAGGTCGATGGGAGCTCTGCTACCTGCCTCTTGGCCTGGCTTGACAATCCTGTGCATGGCACAGCTGCTGGAGCACTGGAGCATCCAGCCCCTCTCCATCCCTGCCTTCTGCAGTTGCTGGCAGCTCCTCCTGCATCGTAGGTGCCTCAGGGACTCCCCAGGCAGAGCTCAGGCTGGGGCCAGCTGCAGACACTTGCAAAACCATTCCCTTCTCCTGGCTTCTCCTCCTGGAGCTCCCTCTGGAGCTGCTCCTGGAAGGGGCTGCCTTCTGCTGGCCTCCAGCTCTAGCTGCTGGAGCATCGATGCTGACATGAGAAGTCATGATGAGTGACATGAGAAAGGGAAGATTCTTTCTCTGTCCAGTGCCACCTGGTTCCTGTCCCTGGGTGGGGTTGGCTGGGGGCTGGGGAGGGTGTCCTGTCCTGCTCTGCTTCCTGCTCTCCTTGCAGCCAGCTTCTGTGACAGAGGAGGATGGTGGCTGGGTCCTGGAGGATGCTTCCCAGGGGGATGAAGGGTGGGAGTTTGCACCCCAGGAAGCTGAGAATCAAACAGGGAATGCCCAAACTCTGCCTGGGGCTGCAGAGTCCTGCAGGGGACTGAGCATGCGGCAGTACCCAGGCTCTGATAGACAGCTGGTGCCAGGTCACAGTGCAGGGCTTGCCCATGGACCCACCTCAGTTTTTCAGAGGTCCTGGGACTTCTTCAATGTCCAAAGGGAGACTGGTGACAGGTGGTGGCCCTCAGGGGTCAGTACTGGGACCAGTGCTGTTTGACATCTTTGTTGGCCATAGGAACAGTGGGATCAAGGTAGCCTGATCCAATGTCTGGATGACACCAAGCTGTGAGGCCTGGCTGACACTCAGCCTCTCAACATCTTTGTGGCCTCCTCTGGACCCTCTCCAGCAGCTCCAGGTCCTTCCTGTGTTGAGGGTCGCAGAGCTGGCCCCAGCCCTGCAGCTGAGCTCTGAGCAGAGCAGAGCAGAGCAGAGCAGAGCAGAGGGGCAGGATCTCCTCTCTCCAGCTCTGCCCAGGCTGCTCTGGATGCTGCCCAGGATGCCCTTAACCTCCTGTGCTGCCAGTGCCCACTGCTGGCTCCTGCCCAGCTTCTCCCCCACCAGCACCCCCAGGTCCTTCTCTGCAGGGCTCTCTGGATCTCAGCATCCCCCAGCTGGGACTGGTACCAAGGATTGCCCTGACCCAGCTGCAGGACCTTGCACTTGGCCTTACTGAACCTGAGGAGGTTCTCCTGAGCCCACTTCTGCAGCCCGTTTGGGGTGGGTGGGATGAGCTGGGCTCTGGTGGGTTCCCTGCGGCGTGCGGCCGAGACATCCCTAGGACCAGGCGAGGCATCGCCGGCGGCGGGGCCGGGCGCAGCGCGGGGGCCGGGGGCGGGGGCCGGCAGGAGGCGCTCCCAGGGGCCGCTCCGGTGGCAGCAGTCCCGCCCGCCGCCGGCCGTGCCCCCGGGGCGGTGGCCGCGGTGACATCAGCCCGGGCTGGGGCCGAGCTCGGCGCCGCCGCCGCCCCGCTCCCGCCTTCCCCCGCCGCGCACAAAACCCCCGGGCGGCCGCCGGCCCCAGCCGCTCCCGAAACCGACACCGGCACCGGCACCGCACGGCCCAGCTCCAGCTGCAGGTAGGTGCGGGCCGGGACCCGCGGAGCCGAGACCCCTCCGGGCCCCCTCCCGCGGGTCCTGCTGCGGAGCCCCCGCGGCTGCCGCTGCTCCCGGGCCGGGCACCGGCTCCCTTCCGCCCCCGAGCTGCTGAGTCCTCGCCGCATCCCCGGCCCTGCTCCGGGACCCCCGGCGGTGGCCTCGGGCCGGGCTGCGTGGGCCGCGGCGGGCGGGAAGCGGCGGCAGCGCCGCGCACATGGCACCGTGCGGAAGCGGAGCGCTGCCCCCGCGCCGGCTGAGCGCCGCTGGCCCGGCCGGGTGCGGGCATGGGCACGGCGCGGGCACTGCCCACCGCTGGACCTTCTGCTGGCGTTGCTGTAACCCCGGCGTGGCACTGCTGTGCCCTCCGCAGAGAGGCATCTCGGGGCGGTGCCCGGGGCTGGGCAGTGAGCAGTCCTCATGCCCGCATCGCACCGCAGCACAGGGCACTGCTGCTCACCGCTCTGCAGCCCCACGGCCGCCAGCCCGGGCCGCGCTGCTCGCCTGGGCTGATGTGGCCTTGCCAAGGAGGTGGCAGGAGCAGTGTGGGCAGCAGGACAAGGGAGGTTCTTGTGCCCCTGTGCTCAGCACTGCTCAGGCCACCCCTGCAGTGCTGTGTCCAGTTCTGGGCTCCTCCATTGCAGAGAGATGCTGAGGTGCTGGAAGGTGTTTGGAGAAGGGCAGCAAGGCTGGGGAGGGGCCTGGAGCACAGCCCTGTGAGGAGAGGCTGAGGGAGCTGGGGGGGTGCAGCCTGCAGCAGAGGAGGCTCAGGGCAGAGCTGATTGCTGCCTGCAGCTGCCTGCAGGGAGGCTGTAGCCAGGTGGGGTTGGGCTCTGCTGCCAGGCAGCCAGGGACAGAAGAAGGGGACACAGCCTCAAGTTGTGCTGGGGGAAGTACAGGCTGGTTGTGAGGAGGAAGTTGTTGTCAGAGAGAGTGATTGGCACTGGAATGGGCTGCCCAGGGAGGTGGTGGAGGCACCGTCCCTGGAGGTGTTGCAGCAAAGCCTGGCTGGGGCACTTAGTGCCATGGTCTGGTTGGTTGGGCAGGGCTGGGTGCTAGGTTGGACTGGCTGAGCTTGGAGCTCTCTTCCAGCCTGGTTGATTCTATGGTTCTATGATCACTGGGGACCAGGCTGGGCACATGCCCGAGCACAGCCTCAGGTGCCACTTCCCAAGGCTCGGAGCAGCTGCAGGGCAGCGCAGGGAGGGACATGAGTGGGTGCTTGGCAGAGGTACTGTGTGCTGCCACCCGGGGAGGGATGGGCGGGGGAGAAGGTGCAGGAGCTGAAATAGGCTGAGCTCAGCTGTGGGTGCTGCACCTCCTGGCTCCTTGGTGGTGAGGCTGGAGAGGTGTGGTGGTGTCTGTGACCACCTCTGCTCCTGAGGCTCTTAGCAAGTAGTATCTCAGTGCCTGGCACTGCTGCTTGGCAGTCAGCCTGGTGCCTCCCTGCTCACATGGGCAGGTTGGGCAGTGCCTCCTGGAAACTCCAGCTCCCTGCTCCTGGGAGGCAGTGCAGCATGGTAAGGATGTGACCAGAGGGGGAAAATGAGGGCTTAGAGAGCTGAAGTGAGCCTGGCCAGGGTGTGGGTGTTGGTTCCTGAGGGAGTGGGTAGCATTCCTTGGCATCCCTTCAAATGCTGTTGGCTTTGGTTCTGGATGCAGTTGGGATTTCCTCCCAGGAACTGCTGTGGCAGAGAACTTTGGAGCTGCCTTTGTTTGCACAGCCTGGGAGCTGTGTGGCCAGCAGGCAGTGTTGACCCATGGCATGGCACAGCTGGTGAGGGCTCACTCATAGCTGTGTGGCACAGGGCTCAGTGTGGTGCTGGCCTCAGGCTGGCTCCTTCCCTGGCACAGCAAACCCCAAGGCTGCCTGGGAGATGGCAGCAGAGGTAGCACCTGGCTGTGCTGCTTTGGGAGCTGTAGAGTAGATGAGGTGTGGGTGAAGATCATTCTGGACCTCAGACTCTCCTAACTTTCTGCTCTCATGCCAAAGCCCTCAGATGTCTGATCTGACATAGCTGCATCTCCTGGGGCAGTTCTTTCATGTCTCCAGGTGATGCCAAGTGTTTTGCCACATCCCAGTGCTTGCCAGCCTCAGGGCCCTGTTCTCTTGCTCACCAGTTTGGCATTGCTGTGTCACAACTGCCCTGCATTTATCCTCATTTACACTGTTGGCAGCCCAGAGCCTGCTCACACCCAGCTGGCTGCATGGCAGGAGAACAGGGGGGGACAGTCCTGGTGTGCCTCGTGTGGGGTTATTTGCCTTGTGCCCAGGTGGTGGGGCAGATGCTGCTGGCCTGGGCAGAGCCCCCCATGGGCCCACTTGCAGTTAACTGCTGCTGCAGCTCTGTGCTGCTGATTTCCCACCTGATGTTCCATGTGTGCCCACAAGCTGGTTCCTCATCTGCTGAGGTTCCTCCTTCTTCAGATCCTGAGTTGTTTGATGGCTGCAGCAGCTGCTCACAGGAGGGTGGAAATCAGACCATAGGGTGTGCTGCTGTGGTGTCAGAGAGCTCCCAGGCTCCACGAGCACAGAGCTCCCAGGCTCCACGAGCACAGAGCTCCCAGGCTCCACGAGCACAGAGCTCCCAGGCTCCACGAGCACAGAGCTCCCAGGCTCCACGAGCTCTTCGATCCCATTCTGTGCTTCTGTGCTCCATAACCTTCCTGGGCAGCCTGTGCCAGTCTCTCCCCACCCTCAACCTGTGCCAGTCTCTCCCCACCCCCAACCTGTGCCAGTCTCTCCCCACCCTCACTGCAAACAACTTTTTCCTCACATCCAGTTCCAATCTCCCCTCTGCCACTTCAAACCCATTCCTCCTCCTCCTGGCATTCCTAGACCTTCTCAATAGTCCCTCCCCAGCCCTCCTGTAGCACCCTTCAGATCCTGCAAGGCCACTCCAAGGTCTCCTGGAAGCCTTCTCTACTCCAGGCTGCAGAGCCCCAACTCAGCCTGTGCTCAGAGCAGAGCTGCTGCAGCCCTCTCAGCATCTTGGTGGCCTCCTCTGGGCTGGCTCCAACACTTCCATGTCCTGCCTGTGTTACTTGCCTGGCTCAGGCACAGGAGCTCAGTTTAACACAAGTGAGCTCAGAAGACACTTTCATGAAGCACCACCTTATGGACACATCTGCACTTGGAAGGAGAGCTCTGAAGGCAGCTGCACCCTTGGAGAAGAGAATGCCATCAGTGGTGGGAAATTTGCAGAGGCAGCTCCAGAGCAAAGGCAGAAGAGGCTGCAAATAAAGGTGAAAGCAAAGATGGAGTTGGGGCTTTTGAGGAAGTCTTCCACTCCCTTCTACAAACTGACATCATATGAAAAGTGAATGAAGAAACAGATGAAGCACAGCCCCTGCCCAGCCCCTGCCCAGCCCCTGCACAGGCCAGGGAGGGCTCTGGGCTTCTCTGGCACTTATGTAGATGAAGATGAAGATTGGTGCTCTGCTTTGGGGCAGCACAGTGATGGAGAGGCAGGTTTAGATTTGACCCAGGGCCACCCCAGTTGTCAGGGCTGGCCTCAGCCAGCACCCACACAGAGTCTCTCCCTACACCCAGGAAAGGCTGAACTGAGCCCTCTGAACTGTCTCCAGATACTCACCATGTGCAAGGAGGTTGGAGTGAGGCTGGTGTTGGGCTCTTCCCCCAGGTGACCAGAGAAGGGGTGAGAGGAAATGGGTCTGAGTGTGCCAGAGGAGGGTTAAGTTGCATCATTTGTTTGCTGGAGAAGTGGCCAGGGATTGGCAGAGGCTGCTCAGGGAGGTGGTGGAGTCCCCACACCTGGAGGTGCTCAAGGAAGCACCTGGGGCCGTGGTTTGGTGGCCATGGAGGGGTTGGGTTGCTGTTTGGACTGGGTGATCTCAGAGGGCTTTGCCAAGCATTCTGTGGTTCTGTGGTTTTAGTAGAACATCTGGGCAGGTGTGTGGGAAAGGTTTTCCAGCTGTTGCAGGAGCTGGATGGCTGAGCTGGTGTCCTGGTGCTGCAGGGGAACTTCACTAGAAGGTGGAGGGGCAGAAGCTGTGCTGCTCTGGGAGCTCCTGTGGCACTGGAACTGTGCTCACATGGTGGTTGGTGCTGCCTTAGCTTCAGCAGCTAAGGCCCAGCTCCTGGGCAGGTAGTGAGGCAGCTGTCAGCTCGGGTGTGGGTGGCCCCAGCACATTGAGCTCCCTGCACTGAGGTGCTGGAGTGGGTACAGAGCAGGGCACTGAAGCTGGTGATGGGTGATCAGGTCTGATGAGGAGAGCCTGAGGGAGATGGGATTCTTTAGCCTGAAGAAGAGGAAGCTAAGAGGAGACCTCATTGCTCTCTGCAGCTCCCTGGAAGGAGGTTGGAGTGAGGCTGTGTTGGCCTCTTTGCCCATACAACTAATGACAGGACAAGAAGGAGCAGCCTCAAGTTGTGGCAGGGGAGGTGTGGGTTGGATGTTAGGGAGAATTCCTTTTCCTGCACGTGGTCAGGGGCTGGGACAGGCTGCCCAGGGAGGCAGTGGAGTCCCCATCCCTGGAGGTGTTCAAACACTGAGCAGCTGTGGCACTTTGGGACATGGCTTAGTGGTCATGGAGGTGTGGGGTAGAAGGTTGGGCCTGATGATGTTGGATGTTTGCCAAGCTTCAGGATTCCATGAGTCTCTGTCTCCAGCCCACTCCAAGGAGGGGTGTCCCTGTCTTCCATCTGCCTGCTGCTCCCCCTTGCAGCCATGGTTTGGGCACCATCCCAAAGCACCAGAGTGTGCTGGTTGCACACTGGTTTGTGCCTGGTGGTTAGTGCAGCTTAGGCTGCCTTCCAGCCTGGTGCACCTGGGGCCCATCAGAGCCCCTCACAGCTGTGGGTGGGTCTGTACCAAGCATCTGGCCTTGTGCACTGTGCTGGTGCAGAGCCAGCCACTGGCAGCAGAGTTAACCTCCAAGAGGTGCCAGGCTGCTGGGGTTCTGCATACACCCAGCCTGTGTCAGTGTGCCCAGCACTGCTGCTGCTGAGAACAGGTTGGCACCTTGAGTTCTGAGACCTCATCTGGAGCTGGTGATGCACCTGGCACCGAGGATGCTGCTTGTGAGGTTCTGCTTGTGTTTGCCATGGAGGTCACAGAATCACAGGGCTGGGAGGGACCTCAAAGCTCATCCAGCTCCAACCCCCTGCCATGGGCAGGGACACCTCCCACCAGCACAGCTTGCTCAAAGCCTCATCCAGCCTGGTCTTGAACACCTCCAGGGAGCAGGCAGCCGCAGGGCAGCCTGTGCCAGTGTCTCCTCACTCTCAACAATTCCTTCCTCTTCTCCACTCTCCCTCTCCCAGCTCAAAGCCATTGGCCCTCCTCCTGGCACTCCCAGCCCTTGTCCAGAGTCCCTCCCCAGCAATCCTGGACCCACTTCAGGTACTGAAGGCTGCTGTAAGGTCTTCCTGGAGCCTTCCCTTCTCCACAGCTTCTCTGGAGAACCTTTCAGTGTCTCTCCACTCTCAAAGTGAAGAATTTCTTGCTAATGCCCAATCAGAATCGGGCTGCTCCCAGTTGTGGTGCATGGAATATGGATCTGCATGAGGGAGGAACTCATCTTGTGGCTTAGCAGCCCTGGGCGCCTTCATGGCTGAGCTCAGTGAGGTCTTTGGCCACAGGACAGTGACCTCCTGTCTTCCACTCTGCCACTAGTGCCATGGAGAACTGAGGCTGTGGTCACAAAGTGTTGCAATTGCCCAGAACGTGGTGCCCAGCTGCTGCTGCAGCCTGCTCTGAGAAGAGCATTGCAAAGGCTGGGGACCTGTCTGGAAGGAGTCACTGGTGAGGGAATCAGGATGTGGCTCTGTCTCCATGGCTGCTGTAAGCATTTCACTTCTGAGGTGGCAGCTGCAGGTCCCAGGCTCCATGAGCAGGATGTTCCCAGATTCTATGAGCAGAGTGCTCCATAAGCAGCGTGCTCCATGAATAGGATGCTCCCAGGCTCCATGAGCAGAGTGCTCCATGAGCAGAGTGCTCCCAGGCTCCATGAGCAGAGTGCTCCATAAGCAGCATGCTCCATGAATAGGATGCTCCCAGGCTCCATGAGCAGAGTGCTCCATGAGCAGAGTGCTCTCAGACTCCATGAGCAGAGTGCTCCATGAGCAGGATGTTTCCAGACTCCATGAGCAGAGTGCTCCCAGGCTCCATGAGCAGAGTGCTCCCAGGCTCCATGAGCAGAGTGCTCCCAGAGCAGGATGTTTCCAGACTCCATGAGCAGAGTGCTCCCAGGCTCCATGAGCAGAGTGCTCCATGAGCAAAGTGCTCCATGAGCAGAGTGCTCCCAGGCTCCATGAGCAGAGTGCTCCATGAGCAAAGTGCTCCATGAGCAGAGTGCTCCCAGGCTCCATGAGCAGAGTGCTCCCAGAGCAGGATGCTCCCCTGCTTCCTCCCCCTGCTGATGCTGCCCTGTCCACAAGCTGCTTTTCACTCGCTCCTGTGCCGTGCCAGGCTCTCAGCACCTGCCTGTGGCTGCTGTGGACTCGGAGGCGGTGCCCTGCGGCTTGAATCTTGCCTGAGGCTCTCTCTGTGCCCAGCTCTAGCAAGCCTCAAGTACCTCCAGGACAAACTCATTTTGCTGCTCTCTCTGCACAGCAGACCCATCCTGGGGCATGCCAGGAGGCCCTGCTGGGCTGTGGCCTTGCTGGGCTGCCCCTCTGCTGTTGGGTACCTCATGGGGAGAGGCAGATGCTGAAGGCAGTGCCGTGTGGAGGAGGCATCTGCAGCCCTCCCGTGGTGGGTGCAGAAGGAGCAGCAGCAGGGCTCGAGCTCCTCTGTGGCAAATACAGAGCCGTGGAATTGTTTGGCTTGGGAAGGCTTTTGAGGCCGAGGAGCCCAGCCCTGAGCCCAGCACTGCCAGGGCACCGCTACCCATGTCCCTTGGCACCGCAGCTCCATGGCTGGAGCCCTGCCAGGGATGGGAACTGCACCACTGCCCCGGGCAGCCTGTGCCAGGGCTGCACATGCCAGTCAGAGGAGCTGCCCCCAGCAGGACTTTTTCTCCTGCTGTGGACTTTCAGGCAGCTCAGAGGGAGGTGTCCCCACTGCCAGTGGCAGGGTGGGAGCAGCTGGACCCTGCTGTTAGGGACAAACAGAGCTCCTGCTTCTCTGCTGCTGCTAAAGGGGAGAGGTGTGGGGGCACAGGGGAGCAGCTGGCCCCAGGCCCTGCCAGGCAGCTTGCCCCTGAGCTTGCCTGCAGGTGCCATGGAGCAGGGAGTGATGGCAGAGTCCTGGGGTGTTTTTGGTGAGGCTGCCCAGCAGAGAGGGCTGAGGAGTCCCAGAGGTGGGGCCTGCCAGCTGCTCTGTTTGGAGAGGGATGGGGACTCAGAGGGGTTGTAGCCAGTGTGGTGCTGGTCCTGCCTTAGGGGGCTGGCACCGGTGGGCATGGGGGCAAAAGGGACCGGTAGGCTCCTGTGCCAGGCTGGCCTGGGCATCGCTGCTGCGTGGGCTGCCAGGGGGATGCTGCTGGATGCTTTTGCCCTCCAAGGAAACTCCTGCCCCAGGTCTGGCCTTTCTCCTTGTGCAGGGCGAAAAACAAGCTCTGGAGAGAAGCACTTCGTGTCCTTTTAAGGCAATCCAAGGCTGGGGCTGGAGGGGAGGGATTTGGCAGGGGCTGGGCAGGCTTCCTGGCTGCGGTCATCACATCCCCCCCGCAGCTCCCGGGGTCCCTGCAGCCTCTCCAGCCCCTGCGCCTGGCGCCCCCCGCAGCTCCCTCTGCCCACTGAGACCCCTGGCACCCAGCAGCTAAAGCTGGGCTGGAGCTGGGCCAGTGGCCCTGGGCAGCCCTGGCAGCGTGTTGGCCATGAACTGTGCCCTGCCAGCCCCACACCCTGCCAGCCCCACACCCTGCCAACCCTGCCAGCCCTGCCAGCCCCACACCCTGCCAGCCCTGCCAGCCCCATACCCTGCCAGCCCTGCCAGCCCCACACCCTGCCAGCCCCACACCCTGCCAGCCCCACACCCTGCCAGCCCCACACCCTGCCAGCCCTGCCTGCTCTTACAACCAGGATGAGGTCAATTTCCCGTTTTCATTGCGAGGCCAAACTCCAGCTCTGGGAGGGTTTTGGCTCTGCACAGAGAACCAGAGGCTGGGTTGGGTTGGAAGGGACCCTTAAGATCATCCAGCTCCAACCCCCTGCCATGGGCAGGGACCCCTCCCACCAGCACAGGTTGCTCAAGGCCTCGTCCAACCTGGCCTTGGACACCTCCAGGGAGGGGGCAGCCACAGGCAGCCTCCCTGGGCAGCCTGTGCCAGTCTCTCCCTACCCTCATGGGCAGGGATTTCCTCCTAATGTCTGATCTAAACCTCCCCTCTTCCTGTGTGAAGCCTTTACCCCTCCTCCTATCACTACATCCCTGATAAGAAGTCTGTCCCCAGCTTTCTGATCAGCCCTTGCAGCACTGCAAGGCCACCAGAAGGTCTCCCTGCAGCCTTCTCCTCCCCAGCTCTCAGCCTGGCTCCCAGCAGAGCCCTTCCAGCCCTGCCAGCACTGCAGGGGGGGTCTGAGCAGGCACAGCAGAGGGGCAGGATCCCCTCCCTGCCCCTGCTGCCCACACTGCTGGGATCAGCCCAGGCCAGGCTGGGGCTGGGCTGGCAGTGCTCGATGCCAGCTCCTGTCCAGCTCTGCACCCCCAGCACCCCCAAACCCTTCTCCCATGGCTGCTCCCCAGCCTGGATTTGTGCTTTGGACTGACCCATCCCAGCTGCAGGAGCTTGCCCTTGGCATACACTGGAAGGCTCTGGAAGGCACAGAGGTCTCACTGTGCCTGTGAGCAGAGGCTTTGCAGCACTTTGCCCTCCCTCATCTCCCCTTTGACATTTCTGCAGGCCCCAGTCCTGCTGTGTTTGTTCCATCTCCCCAGACACCTCGCAGGCAGAGCAGGGCAGTGCAGCTGCCTCAGCCCTTGGGAGGGTGATTGGAGACCTTGAGATGGAGCTTCAGCTGCCCAAGGTGACCCAGGGGTTCAGAGCTGCTGCAGGGCCTGGGCTCAAGGGTCATGCAGCACAGCAGACCCAGATCCTCTTCCTTCAGCCATGTAGCCATTAGGGCAGTGGTGAGATCCTGCAGGTGCTGGGGGGGTGACAGTGGTGCTTGGCTTTGGGGGCCTTGTCCTGCTGCTTTAGCTGCTCAGGTGTCAGGGAGCTCATGGCTGTGCCTGCCGCAGGGAGGGGGACTCCTGCTGCTTGTCTCCTCCTGGGAGCAGGATGGAGAACTGCAGCAGCATCGATGGGCAGAGGCCCCTGGAGATGCCAAGCTGCAGCTTGTGCCCATTGACCTTCCTGGTGTCACTGTGTGGGCACCACCACAATGTGTTTAGTTGTCTTTGTAGCAAGCCCAGGCTGGTGTTGGTCCCTCCGTGGCCGCACTGGGCAGTCCATCTCCCTGGGGCTCTCCTTGCAGCACTTTGATGTTTCAAGGTGTTGAGGGTGAATGGCTGGAGGTGTGCCTTGGCCTGGTCTTCAGGAGCCCCAAGGCCCCTCTGGGATGGAGCCTTGCTGCTTGCATTGGCTGCCCCCAGCACTTTGGGGCTCTCTGCAGCCATGCAGCTCGAGCAGCCTCTTGCAAGTGGCTCTTCAGGTACCTCCAGGAGACAGAAACAGAAGCCAAGGAGCTGTGAGAGAGCTCAGCTGTTGTGTCCCTTGGGGCTCTGTGAGTGCCCTGGAGGAGAAGGAGATGCCCAAGTACAGAGGCAGCCTGTGAGTGGTTGGCCAGGCAGGGCAGAAGCCCATGGGGCACACCATGGGGCACACAGTGCCAGAGCTGCTGTCGGCTCCTGCCCTTGGAGCAGCTCTCACTTTTAGCCCTGTCCTGTGGCAGCAGACATGGAAGAGCTGCTTGGGGAGGAGAAGCTGGAACTGCTCCAGCTCAGGTGATGACCTCTGCCCTGCCCAGTCCCAGGCAGTAGTCAGCCTGGGCACTGCTGGGCTGTGCCATTGAGGGGTAACTGCAGGGCTGTGACCTAAGGAGGTGCAGTGCCCTGGGTGCCTCTGGAAGCTCCCTCTCCCATCATTGTCCTGCTTCCTCCTTTTCCTGGCATAGAGCAGAGCTTGGAGGTTCCAGCACAGGGAGATTTCTGCTTTCCTGCCTGGCAGGACCAGTGGTACCCAGGAGGTGGCTGACACTGTGACAGGACTGGGGGTGATGGTTTAAGTGAAAAGAGGGAGAGACTGGAGAGAAAGATTTGGCAGTGAGGGTAGGGAGGCTCCAGAACAGGTTGCCCAGGGAGGTTGCCCAGGGAGGCTGTGGATGTTCAAGGCCAGCTCAGGTCTTTGCTGCTTGTCATCCCATTGCACTAGCCCCACCAGGACACACACAGCTCCCAGCACCTGGCAGGGCAGAGGCTCCTCATCCATCTGGGATCAGCTGCTCCATGCCCTGGGCTGCTCCTGCAGCTGAAGAGTCCTGTCCTCTGCAGCCACAGCCTCCTGCATTGACACTGAGGGTGGTGAGAGCCTGGCCCAGGCTGCCCAGAGAGGTGGGAGCTGCCCCATGGCTGGCAGCACTGCAGGGCAGGTTGTTGGTGGCTCTGAGCAGCCTGCCCTGGTTGGGGATGTCCCTGCTGGCTGCAGGGGCTTGGACTGGAGGAGCTTGGGAGGCTCCCTCCCACCCAAACCATTCTGTGGTTCTGTGATGTGAGGATGGCTCCCTTGGGCATGCTGAGTTCTGCTCTCAGCAGCCCTCTGAGCCTGGTCAGGCAGCAGACATCTGGGGGTGGTCTGCACGTGTGCAGATGTGGAACAGCTGCTGGAGCAGTGCCGCTGGGTGCCCTCTCTGCCTGCCTCTCCCTGCCCCGTGCCCACCTCCTGCCCTGAGCCTCCTTTGCTTTCTCTGCAGGATGCCAAACTGGGGAGGAGGGAAGAAGTGTGGGGTGTGCCAGAAGGCAGTGTACTTCGCCGAGGAGGTGCAGTGTGAGGGCAGCAGCTTCCACAAGTCCTGCTTCCTGTGCAGTGAGTACCAACCCCCCCTGCCCCCCCTGCCTGCCAGTGCTCCCCGGGCCCTGTTAGCACCCCCCCGGCTCCTGCCCCAGCAGCCCAGCCCTGGGAGCTGGCTGCAGCCTTCCTGCTCTTCCCCAGGCGTGGAAGTTGGTTCTGCTGCTGGAAATGTGTCAGCCCAGGGCAGCCAAGGCCATCCGAGCTGTCAGGGCTGGCCTCAGCCAGCACCCACACAGAGCCTGTCCCTACCCCCAGGCAGGGCTGAGCTGAGCCCTCTGAACTCTGTGAACTCAGTAGAATGGTTTGGGTTGGAAGGGACCTTGAAGATCATCCAGTTCCAAACCCCCCAACACATGGGCAGTGACACCTCCCACTTAGACCAGGCTGCTAAAAGCCTCATCCAACCTGACCTTGAATGCCTCCAGGGAGGAGATAGCCTCCCTGGGCAACCTGTGCCAGGGTCTCACCACCCTCAGAGTAAAGGATTTCTGCCCAATATCCAGCCTAAATGTCCTCTCTTCCAGCTTAAAGCCATTCCTCCTCAGCCTGTTTTGGCAAGCCCTTGTCAAAAGTCCCTCCCTGGCTTTCCTGTGGCCCCTTTCAGGTGGCTGCTCTGAGGTCTCCCCAGAGCCTTCTCTTCTCCAGGCTGAACATCCTCAACTCTTGCAGCCTGTCCCCATACAGGAGGTGCTGCAGCTTCTGATCATAGACTCATAGAACCAGGCAGGTTGGCAGAGAGCTCCAAGCTCAGCCAGCCCAACCTAGCCCCAGCCCTGCCCAACCAACCAGACCATGGCACTAAGTGCCCCAGCCAGGCTTGGCTGCAACACCTCCAGCCACAGCCACTCCACCACCTCCCTGGGCAGCCCATTCCAGTGCCAATCACTCTCTCTGACAACAACTTCCTCCTCACATCCAGCCTGAACCTGCCCTGGCACAGCTTCAGGCTGTGTCCCCTTCTTCTGGCCCTGGCTGCCTGGCAGCAGAGCCCAACCCCACCTGGCCACAGCCTCCCTGCAGGCAGCTGCAGGCAGCAATGAGCTCTGCCCTGAGCCTCCTTTTCTGCAGGCTGCACCCCCCCAGCTCCCTCAGCCTCTCCTCATGGCTTTGTCTGGTCACTTTCCATCTACTTGTTCCATCTTCCCCCATGACTCCCTGTGAGGGGCAGACCTCTGCTGCTGGTTTTATAGCTGTTTGCTGGCCAAGATGAAAGACTTCTGATGGTGAAGCTTTGGTTCTTCCACTGCAGCCAGAGGACCACTGCCTGGGCAGCACCACTTGCAGATTTAGGTCTCATGAGACTTATATCTGCTGTCATGAGCTGAAGCTTCAGCTGCTGCTGCTGCTGGCACCACTGGGTCCTGAGTCAGTCACTGCCTTCCCATCACACAGGGCTGGGCAGGCTGCAGTCTGCTGCCTCCAGGCATTCAAGCTGCCCAGGGAGGTTGGAGTGGGGCTGGTGTTGGGCTCTTCCCCCAGGTAACTAGAGAAAGGGAGAGAGGAAATGGGTTTAAGTGTGCCAGGGGAGGGTTATGTTGGAGGTGAGGAAACATTGCTGCAAAAATGGTCAGGGACTGGCAGAGGCTGCCCAGGGAGGTGGTGGAGTGCCCACACTTGGAGGTGCTCAAGAAGGCTGTGGCCATGGCACCTGGGGCCAGAGTTTAGTGGCCATGGTGGGGCTGGGTTACAGTTGGACTGGGTGACCACTGGGTGACCTCAGAGAACTCTTCCAACCTCAATGATTCTGAGATCCCAGATCCCATATGTCAGGGCTTGGGAGGGCACATCCAGTCCAACCCCCCTGCCAGAGCAGGACCACACAATCCAGCTCAGGGCACACAGCAACACATCCAGACAGGCCTGGAAAGGTTCCAGAGGAGGAGACCACAGCCTCTCTGGGCAGCCTGTGCCAGGGCTCTGGGAGCCTTCCAGGCAAGAAGTTGCCTCTTGTGCTGAGCTGCAACCTCCTGTGCTGCAGCTTCCATCCACTGCTGCTTGTCCTGTGCCAGGGCACAAGGGACAGGCAAGACTGCAGCATGAGGCTGGAGTGTCCAAACAAGGGCAGGAGGTGGCACATGCCATGCAGTGCTCTGAGCTGATGCTGGCTTTAGTCTTCTGAGTGGCTTTGCCAGACTATAAAGGTTATTTGGCCTTGGAAACTGGCATGGAATCAGCTCCTGTGCCTCAGGAGGTGATGTAAAAGGAGATGTGGTCTGTCCTGGCCCTTCTGCTGATGGGAAGCCCACAGGGAAGTGCTAAAGCATCACCTCCAGCCTGCTGCAACTCTGCTATTGCAGAGGGTGTCTCTGCTGTGCCTTTGGAGCCAAGTCTCACCTCCAGGGAGGGGCAGGAGAACAGGATCTGGCTGTGGCTTAACTCCACACAGTTAACTTCCTCTGCCTGCTCTGCAGGACCCTGCAATGCTCCTGGGTTCCTGCTGCAGGACCCTGCAGTGCCCCTGCCTCTGGGGACACCACAGTGCAGTGCAGGGCAGGTGAGCAGTGCTGCTGTGCTGAGGGCAGCTGCTCAAACCTGGGGCAGCCCCATCCAGGGGTGCTGCAGGACCTTTGACTGAAGAGATGGCTGTGACTTGCCAGACTTCTGTCCCCTGCCCTTGAGGACTGTCACACGCAGGGCAGTGCTGCTCACCTGCTGGCAGGAGCCTGCAGGCTGCCTGTGACCACTGATGGCTCATGGAGGGATCGTTCAGGCTGGAAGAGCCCTCTGAGGTCACCCAGTCTGGCCATGGCCAACCAAACCCAGCCCCACCATGGCCACCAAACCCTGGCCCCAAGTGCCATGGCCACAGCTTTCTTGAGCACCTCCAGGCCTGGGCACTCCACCACCTCCCTGGGCAGCCTCTGCCAGGCCCTCACCACTCCTGCAGCAAAGAAATGTTTCCTCCTCTCCAACCTAACCCTCCCCTGGCACAGCTTGAGGCCATTTCCTCTTGCCCTGTCGTTAGTGGTTTGGGAGAAGAGCCCAGCCCTGGCCTCACTCCATCCTCTTGTCAGGGATTTGTAGAGGGCAATGAAGTCTCCTCTCAGCCTCCTCTTCTCCAGACTAAACACCCCCCAGCTCCCCCAGCCCTGCTTTCCAAGCATCCTCACACTGCACCTGACACAGAGAAGCAGAAGTCCTCCTTCAGAGCTGCCCTTGGGCCCCACCTGAGGCTGAGGGTTCCCTCAGATGCTCCTAGCTGCGAGGCTGTGGTTGTGCCTCTGCTCCCTGGGCAGTGTGGGCAGGCTGGAAGCCTCTCCACAACTTCTCTTCTTAGTCCTCTGCAGCCAAAGGCTGGAGCCAGCTGAAGCTCCTGCCTCAGCCAGCTAAAGCTGGCCCCAGCCTTTGGCTGCAGAGGACTAAGAAGGGAAGCTGTGGAGAGGCTTTCCCCGGGGGGAGAGGGAGGGTGGCAGGTTGTGTCCTTCCTGAGGCTGCTCTCTGAGTCAGGAAGTTGTGTTTCTTCTGCAGGCTCAGCTAAGGAGGGTGGGAAAGTTGCCCTCCACTTGCTCAGAAGAGCAAAGAGCCACAGCTGGGGGGACTGGAGGTGTTTAGTCTGGAGAAGAGAAGGCTGAAGGGGAGAGCTCATTGCTCTCTGCAGCTCCCTGAGAGGAGGCTGGAGCCAGGTGGGGGTTAGAGCAAGCAACAGGATGAGAGGAAATGGCTTCAAGTGGCACTAGGAGAGGTTTAGGTTGGACATGAAGAATGATTTCTGCTCCAAGAGTCTGGACCAGGCTGCCCAGGGCAGTGGTGGTGTCCACATCCCTGGAGGACTGAGAAGCTGTGGAGATGTGGTGCTGAGGGCTGTGGTTCAGTGGTGCCCTGCAAGTGGTTGGACTCAATGATCTTAAAGGTCTCTTCCAATTCAAACCAGTCAATGATTCTGGGACCTTCCCCCCATGAAGGGCTTCTGCTGTCTGAGTCCACACCAAGGGAGGACCTCAGCGTGGGGACCAAGCTCCTGCTGCACTGCATCTGCCCTGTGCATGCAGCTGGATTCCTGGGGGATGTTTCTACTGTGCCATGCTGGCACCCACAGCCCCAGGCAGGCCTCCAGGGGGCAGGGAATCAGGCTTTGAGAGGGTGGCACACAGCTGGGCTGAGGAAGGTCAGCCCCTGGCTGCTCCTGGAAGCAGCTCACCAGTGGCCCAGAGTGGCCAGTCCCTGTGCTCTCAGGTGTACCCTGCCACACCCCTCAGCTGCCCCAGCACTTCTGCCCAGCCTGGCTGTGGGCTGCCAGTTCAGGCCATGCCTGCCCCCCACCCCTGCCCCCCTGCCACGGGCCGTGGGTGGTGCTGAGCTGCAGCCAGCCCCAGCACCCCCAGCCTGTTCCCCACGGCTGCTTCTGGGCCTCATCAGAGAGCCTGAAACCATTATCTTTAGGGGGGAGAAAAGCCAAACACCCTGACCTGATGTGCCAGGAGCAAAACCAGCGAGGAGCCAAACCTCCCACAGTGCCCTGGAGCTGGTGCTGGGCTCAGGGAGGTGCTTGGTGATTGACTCCCTGGCATGGCTCCGGCTGGGGTGATGGCAGAGGGCAGAGATGTGCTGGAGCCAGGCCCTGTGCAGCAGCAGCAGCAGCAGCAGCAGCAGCAGCAGCAGCAGCAGCAGCAGCAGCAGCAGCAGCAGCAGCTCTCCTCTAATTGTTTGTGCTCTTGCAAAAACAAAAGGTCCTTGACGGGATGAGTGCTGCCTGCTGGAATTCCTGCGATGCAGAGCCCGGGGAGCTGGAGGCAGATCAGGAAGGAATTCTTCTGCTGCCTCTCAAAGCCTCTGTGGCCACTAGAGATGAGGAGCTGGGAGAGCTTTGGTTAGGGCTCTAACTGCAGCCAGCAGGGTGGGAGAGGAGGACAGATGCCTTTGGGATCATTGCCCCCTGCTCCTAGGACAAGGCTCTTCAGCTGTGCCGCTGAAAGTGCCCAAATTCACCTCCTGGAGGCTCTGCCTTAGCTCTCAGCATTGCTCCTGGGGAGCTCCAGGGTAATGCAGAGACAACTCCAACCCCAACCTCATCCCCAACTCCAGCCCCAGCTCCAACCCCAACTCCAACCCCAACTCCAACCCCAACCCCAACTCTGACCCCAACTCCAACCCCAACTCCAACCCTAACCCCAACTCTGACCCCAACTCCAACCCCAGCTCCAACCCCAACTCCAGCCCCAACTCCAACCCCAACCCCAACTCTGACCCCAACTCCAACCCCAACCTCATCCCCAACCCCAACTCCAACCCCAACCCCAACTCTGACCCCAACTCCAACCCCAACCTCATCCCCAACCCCAACTCCAACCCTAACCCCAACTCTGACCCCAACTCCAACCCCAGCTCCAACCCCAACTCCAGCTCCAACCCCAACCCCAACTCTGACCCCAACTCCAACCCCAACTCCAACCCTAACCCCAACTCTGACCCCAACTTCAACCCCAGCTCCAACCCCAACTCCAGCTCCAACCCCAACTCCAACCCCAATCTCATCCCCAACTCCAACCCCAACTCCAGCTCCAACCCCAACTCCAACCCCAACCACAACTCCAACTTCAAACCCAACCCCAACTCCAATGCCAACTCCAACCCCAACTCTAACCTCAACTCCAACCCCAACTCCAACGCCAACTCCAACCTCAACCCCAACGCCAACTCCAATCTCAAACCCAGCCCCAACTCCAACCCCAACTCCAACTCCAGCCCCAGCCCACTGATGTGGCAGCTCCAAGACCTGTTGGTCAGAGCTGCTGTCATGGCAGGACGAGGGAGCCCATAGCCAGCAGAGGGCCCTGCCAGACCCTCCTTAGATGGCAGGAGATGTTCCCTTTCCACCTCCTTCTCCCAGCAGCAGCACAACAGGTTCCCCACAGCCCTGAAGCAGCAGCAGCAGCTCCATATTTAGTAAGGGGGCTGAGGAAGGAGCCTCTCATCCCTGCCTTTAATGCCGTGGTGTGAGCAGCTCCCAGCAGAGAGCTCTGCTGTGTTTGCATTCCTGCCATGCTGCTGAGGGCCAGGAAAGCTTCCTGCTGCTGCAGAGGCCAAAGGGCTGCTGGAGGCCTTGACATTTAAGGCATGCAAGAGGGAAGAGGGAAGGCTTCATCCCAGCTGTAACAGGATCTGTCTCGGGGCTGGCTGCCAGCCTGTGGACTCTGCCCCAGGCAGCTGGATCCTGCACTGGGGCAGGCAGGCACTGGAGATGGCTGTGGAGCTCGTGTGGGTGCTGCTCACCTCCCACTCTGGCTCACTGGGTGGTGTGTGGCAGGGCTTGGAAGCAGATGTGGAGGCTGAGATCAGAGCTGGGGCAGGAGTCAGGCAGACGTAAGGACTTGCCCGGGGCAGTGGTGGAGTCACCGTCCCTGGAGGTGTGGCAGAGCTGTTGGGTGAGCAGCTCAGGGGCATGCTCTGACACTGCTGCACAGGAGATGTTAGCTTGTGGGGGGCTCAGTGAGCTGAAGGTCTTTTCCAAGCAGGCAGTTCCACGAATCAGGAGAGGTCTGTGTGGCCCAAGGCCAGCATCAAGCTCCAGCTGGGACCCTGAGCCTGGCTGCTCCTGACCCATCTTACATCCCATACTGATGCCCAAGGCTTGAAAGCCCACCTGAGTTAGTGTGGCTCACCTGAGGCCACCCTCATCATGGCATGACCCAGGAGTGCCACGTCAGTGTGAACTCTGCTCCTGAGCTCCCGGGCACCAGCTGTGCCCAGCAGCAGCTGTGCCAGAGCTCTCAGCAGCCATGGAGGGGGCTGCAGCTCTGTCTTTAGCCTGTTTTGTTTAGGGCTGTAAGTGCAGGCAGCAGGGTGGGACAGCAGGACAGATACCTTTGAGGTCATTCCCTCCTGCCCCTAGGACAAAGCTCTTCAGCTGTGCCACTAAAAGTGCCCACACTGCCCTCCTGGAGGCTCTGCTTGAGCTCAGCATTGCCCCTGGGGAGCTCCAGGGCAGTACAGAGACAATCCCAACCCCAGGCCACTGAATGGCAGCTCCAAGACCTGTTAGTCAGAGCTGCTGCCGTGGCGGCAGGAGGGAGCCCGTGGCCAGGAGAGGGCCCTGCCAGCTGCTCCTTAGACGGCAGGAGATGTTCCCTTCCCACCTGCCCATGCTCCTTGCCCCCGGAGTGCCTACTGCCATGTGCTTGCCGTGGACTTGGAGCGTGGCAGAGCTGCAGCTGCCGTGGGGCAGAGACCTTCATCCTTCTGCCCCTGAGCCCTTGCAGGGAGCCTCAGCTCCTGGTTCCTGCAGACCTGCAGGGCCCCAGCGCCAAGAGGGTTAACAGAGCTGCTTCTTAGCATCTCCCTCCTGGCTTCCTGGCTGCTTCCTCCTGAGCCAGACGCAGCTCTGCCGCGATGCTTATCTGGGGCTGCTTTGCATGCCCTGCTTAGCAGGAGCCTGCCCAGGGCTTCCTGCTCCTTGAAAGCTGAGCCCTGCCCGCCCCTGCCAGGACTTGCCCAGCTGGGCTGTGGGCTCCGAGGAGCAGGCTCAGGGCACAGCTCTCTCCTCTCTTTTCCAGTGGTCTGTAAGAAGAACTTGGACAGCACCACGGTAGCTGTGCACGGGGAGGAGATCTACTGCAAGTCCTGCTATGGCAAGAAGTATGGCCCCAAGGGCTACGGCTACGGGATGGGAGCAGGGACCCTGAGCACCGACAAGGGCGAGTCCCTGGGCATCAAATACGAGGAGTGAGTCTGAGTCCTGTTTGCCGAGCTGGGGCTGCTCTGGGCACCTTCTGCCCCACCTCTGCCTGCTTAGCCTCTGCTGAGCTCCTGGAGGGGGCCCTGAGCTGTGCTGCTCCTCGGGGCAGCCCTCTGAGCTCTGCCCTCCTGACTCTGGCCTGTGCAGCCCTGCTGATGAGCTCCCTCCACCCGCAGGGGCCAGCCCCACCGACCCACCAACCCCAACGCATCCAAGATGGCCCAGAAGGTGGGAGGTGCTGATGGGTGCCCCCGCTGTGGCCAGGCAGTGTATGCAGCTGAGAAGGTGATTGGAGCTGGCAAGGTAAGGAGGGGGATGGAGCTGGGTGGGGCATGCACACTCCACAGGTTGACTGATGTGTGACCTTCAGAGAAGGTCTTGACTCGACCCAGAAGCAGGGACTGGGCTTGGGGTGCAGTGGCCACGCTCACCTGGCAGCCTGGCACCAGAAGGACCTCTTGGCATGTCTGGAAACAGCTGCCCCAGGCTCCCATTTTGTGCTAGGCCCTCAGAGCAGTGCTCAGCAGAGGTCACAGTGGCCATGCCTGCTGCCAGAGCCGCGGGGGCACGGCAGGGAGGTGAGCCCTGCCCACTGCCACTGCTGGCTGGAGGAGTGGAAGGTCCAATGAGCCTCCTGCACTGTCTGCTGCAGCCCAGCTCAGGGCTGGAACGAGTCCCAGAGGTCAGTGCTGCCCAGCAGCAGGGCAGGGGGCCTGCAGGTGTGGACCTGGGCTCAGTGCATCTCTTCTGGGCTCTTCTGCTGCTGGGCTGGGTCTGGCCAGGGTCAGAAGTGAAGGACACTCTGCTACAGCCTTGGTACCTGCTGTGCCAAGCTCATCACTTCCCCAGGGGCCTCTGTGTCCTGAGCTGTGGCCTCGTCCTAGCCCAGCTCTGGGAAGCTCTCTGAGGCATGGGGACACCTTTTGCTCTCTCTCCCCAGGTGAGGTCCCTGCCCCAAAGCAACCTTCTCTCTGAGGTCAGGTGGCTGTGCCAAGGCAGCTGGGGAGGCTTTGTGGCACAGGGCACAGGGTAGCTGTGCTGGGAAAGCCTCCCTGGTGCTGTTGGGTCACTCCCTGACCCCTGCTGTGCTCTGTCTTCCCTGGGACTCCTCTGTCCTGCGTCCCGAGAGCCAGCAGAAGGGACCTCCCAGCATCCCCATCCCCCTGCTGGCAGCACAGGGCTGTGTGATGGACAAGCTGAGGGTCAGCCCAGGGGCAGGAGCCAGACTTACCCTTACAACCGAGCTCTGGGCTGCCTGAGTAGCTCCTGGCCTCGATGTTTACAGGCCCCCAGAGCTGGCAGAGCAACTCCACTCAGGCAGAGCCAGGGAGGATTCCAGAGCATGTATTTCATGTGCTAAAGTCTGCTGGGTGACTCCATCTGCTACCTCCTCCTCCAGCCCCTCAATTTCACATTTTCTTCCAAAAAAGGTTTCCTGTTTTCTAAATTGTTTATGTGAATTCCTCCCTGAGCAGCTCTGGTCTGCTGGAAGCTGTGAGCTCATTTATCCCCCAGGACTGGAGGAGCTGTGGGGGGTTGTTATTTTTAAACCCTGGCTGATTCCTGCATTCTTGCTGCCTGTTTGCTGCCTTCCTTGGAGCTGTGGCTGAGCAGAGGCAGGTGTCCCAGCCCTGCTGCCCTGCCAGGGTACCACAGCAGGGCAGAGGATCTCAGCTGGAGGACAATCTCCAAAGATGGGGATGGTTGCTCCTTGCAGTGTGGTCTGCAAATGACTTCAGGCAGCAGGATCACAGATCATAGCTCCCAGGATGTCAGGGGCTGGAAGGGACCCAAGGAGCTCATCCAGTGCAACCTCCCTGCCAGAGCAGGGCCACACAATCCAGCTCAGGGCACACAGCAACACATCCAGACAGGCCTGGAAAGGCTCCACACAAGGAGACTCCACAGCCTCTCTGGGCAGCCTGTGCCAGGGCTCTGGGAGCCTTCCAGGCAAGAAGTTGCCTCTTGTGCTGAGCTGGAACCTGCTGTGCTGCAGCTTCCATCCACTGCTGCTTGTCCTGTGCCAGGGAGCAGTGAGCAGAGCCTGTCCCCCCCCTGCTGACCCCCAGAGCCTGTGCCCCCCTCCTGACCCCCAGCCTTCAGATAGTTATAGACATTGATTCAATCCCCTCTCAGTCTTCTCCTCTCCAGACTCTCAGCCCCAGGTCCCTCAGCCTCTCCTCACCAGGCACTGCTCCAGTCCCCTCCTCATCCTCATAGCTCTCCCTTGGACTCTCTGGAACCAGACCAGCACGGGAGCAGTGACAACACCTGGTGTCTCCTCTCCTTGACTGCTCTGGGGCTGGGAGGACCTCTGCATCCCCCTCAGACCTCTGCATCCTCCTCAGACCTCTGCATCCCCCTCAGACCTCTGCATCCTCCTCAGACCTCTGCATCCCCCTCAGACCTCTGCATCCCCCTCAGACCTCTGCATCCCCCTCAGTCCTCTGCATCTTCCTCAGACCTCTGCATCCCCCTCAGACCTCTCCATCCCCTTCAGACCTCATGCCAGCTGCTTTGGGTCAGGAGCAGAGGGCTGAGCCTGCCTGGTAGCCAGTTGCCATCCAGTCCCTGGGTGTTGCCTGATCAGGCTCTGCTCCTGTCCCACAGTCCTGGCACAAGTCCTGCTTCCGCTGCGCCAAGTGTGGCAAGAGCCTGGAGTCCACCACCCTGGCAGACAAAGATGGGGAGATCTACTGCAAAGGTGAGTGCCACCTGCCCAGGGGGCTCCAGAGAGGGGAAGAGGCTGTGAAAAGGGACTGAGGCTGGGGGAGGTGGTGGCCCCAGGAGCTGCACTGGCAGCCCCAAGGTGGCCCTGGGTGGCCGCCCCAGGGCTGTGGAGCCCGGGGGATGCCCTGCTGTGCCTGGGAGGGGGTCTCTGTAGCCCCAACCCTGACCTGTTTGGGCAGTGCCAGCTGCCAGAGGAGAAGCTCAGCTGCCAGAGGAGAAGCTCAGCTGCCAGCCTTACCCATCTCTGCCTTCCCTCCCCCCCCAGGTTGCTACGCCAAGAACTTCGGTCCCAAGGGCTTTGGCTTCGGGCAGGGCGCTGGGGCGTTGGTCCACTCGCAGTGAGGCGCCAGAGCCAGGCTCTCCTCTGCTCAGGGCTTGTCCGTGCCAGCCTGTGCTGCCCGCCCCTCCGTGAGCATCCTGCCCACCAGCAACAGCCACCTGCTGCTTCACAGCTCGAGTGCCTTCCCCCCGCCCTGCCCGGCGCGCCCCGGGGCTGCGGAGCATCGTCCGCGGAGCGCTGCCGCCGCGGGAGCCAGCGGGAGCCAGCCCACAGCCGCCTGCAGCGAGGCTCCACCCGCGGGCCCTGCCACCGAGCAAGCAATAAACATCCAAGTGACCCACTAGGGCCCTGCTGGGGAGTCTGTTCCTCTCGTGGGGCCGAGCAGCTGCCGTGGGCAGGAGGCAGAGGGAGGGCAGGAGCCGTTTGCAGCCGCAGTGCACTCAGGGCATCCTTCTGGCCCAGCTGGCGAGGTGGGGGTTGGCGTGGGTGGGGCTGCCCAGCGGCCAGGGGCTTGCTGGTCACATCCAAAGGGGGGTGGTGAACAGCTTGATGCCCAGATGGAGCTGGGTGACAGCTGAGGTCCCTCAGGGGTCTCTGCTGTTCAGTGTCTCCATGGCACAGACAGTGAGGCTGAGGCGAGCTTGCAGATGCTGCCAGCTGAGTGGTGCAGTTGGTTAGACTGAAGGACAGGATGCAGAAGGACCTGGGCAGGCTGCAGAAGTGGGCTCAGGAGAACCTCTTGAGGTTCAGTAAGGCCAAGTGCAAGGTCCTGCAGCTGGGTCAGGGCAATCCTTGGTACCAGTCCAGGCTGGGAGATGCTGAGATCCAGAGCAGCCCTGCAGAGAAGGACCTGGAGGTGTTGGTGGGGGAGAAGCTGGGCAGGAGCCAGCAGTGGGCACTGGCAGCACAGGAGGTTAAGGGCAGCCTGGGCTGCATCCACAGCAGCGTGGGCAGAGCTGGAGAGAGGAGATCCTGCCCCTCTGCTCTGCTCTGCTCTGCTCTGCTCTGCACTGCTCAGAGCTCAGCTGCAGGGCTGGGGCCAGCTCTGGGGCCCTCAACACAGGAAGGACCTGGAGCTGCTGGAGAGGGTCCAGAAGAGGCCACAAAGATACTCAGAGGCTGGAGAAGCTCTGCTGTGGGGACAGGCTGGGAGAATTGTGGGTGTTGAGCCTGCAGAAGAGAAGGTTCCAGGGAAACCTCAGAGCAACCTTCCAATATCTGAAGGGACTTCCAGGCAGGCTGGGCAGGGACTGTTTCCAAGGGCCTGTGGGGACAGGACAAGGGGCAGTGGTTTGAAACTGGAGCAGGGCAGAGTTAGGGTGGACACCAGGAGGAAGTTCTGCACAGTGAGGGTGGTAAGATACTGGCACAGGCTGCCCAGGGCTTTGGCTCAGTGCCTGCCCCTGGAGACATCCGAGATCAGCCTGGATGTGTCCCTGGGCAGCCTGCTCTGGTTGGAGGTGTCCCTGCTGCCTGCAAGATGACCTTTGAGACTCCCTTCCATTCTGTGATTCATGGCTTGCACTGAAGGCAGGAAGGCAGCAGCCACTCAGCACAGTGACGTGGCCCAGCTGTGGCCAGCTGAGCTCTGTGGGGCAGCTGGGCCAGGCTCTCCCCTTGCTGCTGTGCTGGAGAACCATCTCCAAAGCAGCACTTGACGCTGGCAGGCCCAGGGCAGACCTCCCTGGGTGTACTGGTAGCACAGGAGATGTGCACACCCCATGCAAAGCTGGGAGGTGCTCTCCAAACAGCCATGCCCAGCAGGGCTCAGTGTCTGCCAGCTGCTCACCTCGCCCCTGGAGCTCTGGCAGCCCTCTGCAGCATTCAGCCTCCACCTTGGCAGCTTCCCAAATTTCGTTTGTTTTCATCTCAACTCTTCTTTTCTTTGCCTGTTACTCTCTGGTTCACTGCACCTGGAGTCAGCAACTTCTAAAGGCTGTGGCTGGGGGAGGAGCTGGGTGATGTTTGCAGAAGCACAGCAGAGGCAGAAATCCTTCTGCAGGCTCCTTTATCAGCTTAAGCACTTTCTCCTGTGCGTGGAGCCATGGAATTGTTTGGGTTGCCAAAGCTCTCTGAGATCCTCCAGTCCAACACCAGCCCAGCACCTCCATGGCCACTGAACCCTGTCCCCAAGTGCCATGGCCACAGCTTTCCTGAACACATCCGGGGATGTGTTCTGTTGGAGGGTAGCAGAACCCTGCAGAGGGACCTGGCCAGGCTGCATGGGTGGGCAGAGGCCAAGGGGATGAGACTGAACAAGGCCAAGTGCAGAGTTCTGCACTTTGGCCACAACAACCCCAAGCAGCACTACAGGCTGGGGCCAGAGTGGCTGAGAGCAGGCAGGCAGCGAGGGAGCTGGGAGTGCTGGGAGAGAGGAGCTGCAGAGGAGGCAGCAGTGCCCAGGTGGGCAGCAGAGCCAATGGCATCCTGGGCTGGCTCAGGAGCAGTGTGGGCAGCAGGACAAGGGAGGTTCTTGTGCCCCTGTGCTCAGCACTGCTCAGGCCACCCCTGCAGTGCTGTGCCCAGTTCTGGGCTCCTCCACTGCAGAGAGATGCTGAGGTGCTGGAAGGTGTTTGGAGAAGGGCAGCAAGGCTGGGGAGGGGCCTGGAGCAGAGCCCTGTGAGGAGAGGCTGAGGGAGCTGGGGGGGTGCAGCCTGCAGCAGAGGAGGCTCAGGGCAGAGCTCATTGCTGCCTGCAGCTGCCTGCAGGGAGGCTGTAGCCAGGTGGGGTTGGGCTCTGCTGCCAGGCAGCCAGCAACAGAAGAAGGGGACACAGCCTGAAGCTGTGCCAGGGCAGGTCTGGGCTGGATGTTGTTAGGAAGTTGTTGTCAGAGAGAGTGATTGGCACTGGAATAGGCTGCCCAGGGAGGTGGTGGAGTGGCTGTGGCTGGAGGTGTTGCAGCCAAGCCTGGCTGGGACACTTAGTGCCATGGTCTGGTTGGTTGGGCAGGGCTGGGTGCGAGGCTGGGCTGGCTGAGCTTGGAGCTCTCTTCCAACCTGCTTGGTTCTGTGATTCTGTGTGGACTCCACCACCTCCCTGGGCAGCCTCTGCCAGGCCCTCACCACACCTCCGGCAAAGAATTTTTTCCTCCTCTCCAACCTAACCCTCCCCTGGCACAGCTTCAGGACATTTCCTCTCCTTCTATCACCTAAGACTAGGGCCAAGACTGCCCAGCTCCCACCTGAGGGAGCTGCAGAGAAGTGCTTTTGAAGCTGAGATGGGACCTGAGCATCTCCAAGATCTGCTCCCCAACTTTCCCAGCCTGGCAGCCACATTCTCGCTGCTCCCATTGCTGTGGGCTGTGTGCTTGGGGTGAGCTGAGGTGGCAGCTGTGGCACTTGCTGTGTGGGGCAGGCAGCCCAGGCTGGGGGAGGCAGTGGTGGGAGCTGCAGCACAGCAAGCTCAAGCTCCCCCCTTGATGTGGGGACCGAAACCTGGCTCCCTGCTTGGGCAGGGCCCTGCTGCCCCCGCAGAGGGGGGCTGGGGTGAGGGGAGCAGTGGGTGCTGAGCTGCTGCTTTCACCTGGGTGTGCCACAGGCAGAGACTGCACCCAAGAGGCACTGTTTAGGCAACAAAGCCAGAACAAGGCTGGCTGCAGCCTCCTCTTCTACATGTGAAGGCTCTGCCAGAGAGAGGGGAGCTGCTGACCCCACAGAGGCCATCTGCTTCCAGGAGCTGGACACAGCCAAGGGAAAAGGCTGGATTTGGGGTTCCTGGGGCCACAGAAAGATGTAGAGAGGAATGACCCTGCAGAGGTCTGGAGCCCAACCTCCTCAAGGCAGGGCTAGCTCCATGCCTGGACTTGATGACCTTGAAGGTCTCTTCCAGTCTGGATGGCTCCAGGATTCTACTCTGTGATTCCAGAGGTCAGCTTGGTCGCCGACTCTGCTGTCCAGCCAGCTTTGGACACCCTCCAAGAACGGAGGTCTCACCACTGTGGGTCTGCACCACACAGCCAGAGGAGGTTCTTGCCCTTACATGCCTCAAGGTTTCCCCTGTGGCACCTGTGCCCATTGGCTCTTGCCCTTTGACTGTGCACTGCTGTCTCTCCTGACCCACAACCCTCTCTAGAGAGGGGAAAGCTGAAGTCTGCTCTCCCTGAGCCCTCTGCTGCAGGCTGATGGGTCCCTGCTGAGCCTTCAGCCCCAAAGGCCTCAAGTGACAGCAGGGGCTTGGGACAGAGATCTTGCCCTGAAGGTTTGCAGTTGGTGCTGCACAGCTGCTGAAGTTGCAGCCTTCACCTGAGAGTGGCTTAGGGAGTGACAGAGACCACGCAGGGGCATGGGGACAGCAGGGAGAGGGCTCGGTGTGGGCTGCAGGAGGTGGTGGGGGGGGGTCCAGGAGAAGCAGGGTGGGGTTAGAGCTGCTTTTTGGGCATCCTCTGGGCTCTGTGACCATCCTCTGGGCTCTGTGACCATCTGCTACCCTCTGCTGGTGTCTGCTCCCCAAGCACGGGCACAGCCTGGCACTGCTCAGCTGCACCCGAGAGTTGTCCAACTCCCTGCAGAGGCAGCAGAGGCAGTGGCACCCAGCAGCACCCAGCAGCACCCAGCAGCACCCAGCAGCACCCAGCAGCAGCCATTGCTCCCTGCTGCTGGCACAGGAAGCAGCCAGCCCACAGGAAAGGGTTGTGGGACCCAAACCTGCCTCCGGGGGATCACTCATGGCCAAGCGCCCTGCAGCCTGGAAGCTGGTGATGATGATGATGATGGTGCCAGTCTGAAGGACTGGACTGGAGGCCTTGGAGCCCCACAGCCAGTGGTGCCAGGGCATCTTCAAGTGGGGAATGCCACACTGGCACTGATTTGTGGGAATGTCACCACAGCAGCTGCTGAGCCAGCCTGGAGAGGACTCAGAAGCAGGAAAGCACAGAATCAGAATGGTTTGGGTTGGCAAAGCCCTCTGAGATCATCCAGGCCAGCATTAACCCAGCACCACCATGGGCACTACACCATGACCCCAAGTGCCAAGGCCATACCTTTCTTGAGCACCTCCAGCCATGGGCACTCCACCACCTTCCTGGGCAGACTCTGCCAGGCCCTCACCACTCCTCCAGCAAAGAAACTTTTCCTCCTCTCCAACCTAACCCTCCCCTGGCACAATCCCAGGACATTTCCTCTCCTTCCATGTCCTGAGCCCAGGCAGCAGAGCCCAACCCCCAGCTGGCTGCAGCCTGCTCTCAGGGAGCTGCAGAGAGCAATGAGCTCTGCCCTCAGCCTCCTCTTCCCCAGGCTGCTCACCCCCAGCTCCCTCAGCTGCCCCTTCCCAGCCCTGCTCTCCAGACTCTGCCTCAGCTTCTCCCAGCAGAGCCCCTGCAGCTCCGTTACCTGCCCGCGAGGGTTTGGCAGGACGGGACGCGGGTGGGGACGTGGGCAGAGCCTTCCCGCGGCTGGCAGCCTGGGGCAGGCAGTCCTGCTGGGTTTGCTGGAGGGCAGCAGCTGCGGCGTCAGCCTCGCAGGCAGCCTGGCAGGACCAGCCCTGTGCGCTGCGGGCCTGGGAGCGGGCAGCTGGGGAGAGAGGAGCGGAGAAAGCCTGGGTCAGGGCTCCTGACAGCCTCAGCCGGGGGGGCTGCAGCGAGCAGCCGAGGTGCGACCTCGGGGAGGGTGAGGTTGGCAGCCTTTGGCTCTGCCCAGGCTGGTGAGAGCAGCCCAGGCTGCCTGGTGAGCCGGGATCGGGGGAGAGGAGTCTCGGCCCCGGACATCCCAGCTCGCTGGATCCGACACCCCCCGAACGGCTCAGCCCCAGCCGCGCAGGGCTCAGCACCCCTGGAGCTGAGCTTTCAGCACCCCTGGAGCTGAGCTTTCAGCACCCCTGGAGCTGAGCTTCGCCCGCTCGTGGGAACGCAGCCTGGGAGGCTCCTTGGGGCGGGGAACCCACGGAGCTGCTGCACGCCTCCAGCAAGCGCCGGCGGTGCCCGGGGTGCCCTCGGGGCTGCACTGCCCCCCGGGCTGTGCCCAGCCCTCTGCTGGTGACGAGGGCGGCAGGGGAGCAGGGCCGCCTGGCACCGGGAACCCTCCCGGGAACTCCTGGGCCAGCCGGATCCGTGCCAGCCTGCCGAGGTTGGCCCCGGGGAGCACCAACCAGTTCCTGGCTGCCGCAGCCGCTGCCCTGCCCTCTTAATGAGGGGTAATTAGGTACATCTCTTGGGGTGCAGACTTGCCCCCTGGCCATGCTGGCTGCTGGCACTGCCCCTGACAGGGACAGGGATGATGGAGGGGCTGGGGAAAGAGGGGCTCCAGCTGAGGGGCACTGGGTGGGTTGGGGTTTGCAGGGGCACAAGCTCAGGAGGTGAGCACCAGGGCAGTGGCTCTGTGCCAGGGAGCCACAGGCCAACCTGTGGGCTGCCAGCCCCAGACAGTGACCCCAACACACACCCAGGGGAATTCTTCCTCTTCCCAGCCTTCATCACGCCCTCTCCAGGGGCACTTCCAGCCACCCAGCATAAACCCCTTTGGTAGCCCATGTCCTTGCTGGTGGCATGGTGAACCCCCTAGTGCCAGGCAATCCCCCCCTGTGCCAGGTGAACTCCTCTGTGCCAGGAGCTAGCACACAAACAGTCAAATCTGTGGTGGCCAGGAAGGGGCTGGGCTGGCAGGAACTGGGTGTTAGGCTGCAGGACAGGGAAGACACAGGCAGGACAGGGCTGCGCCGCCCTGGCCCTGCTCCGGGGCTGTGTCACCCCCTGCACAGGTCACACGAGGGTGGGGGATGCTAATCCTCTCGGTGGAATGGGCAGGGGGCTTCAAATCCCTGTCCTGAGGGATTCGAGTGATAGGAGCTCTGTGCTGAGGGCTGGGTGCCCTCAGGTGCAGGGCAGGGTGAGTGGTGGGTGCTAAGAGCTGTCCCCACCGCAGGGCAGCCCTGCACAGCCGTCTTGGAGTGCTGACAAAGGCATCTCCTGCCTGCATCAGATCCCTGCCATGGGTCCCAGACAGAGGTGCCCACGGTCCCTGCCTGGATGATGCTGCACTCGATAGCCCCCTGTCCCAGCTGGCACTGCACCACATTACCCTCTGCACTGTCCCACGTCACCCTCTGCACTGCCTGGCACTGCACCCCATAACCTTCTGCTTTGGCTGCCAGCCTCATGTCCCAGCTGGCACTGCACCCTGTAACACTGTGTCCTGGCTGCAACTGCACCCCACCGTGGCTTCCTGGCTGCACTGAACTCAGAGCCCCCACCCCTGCTTGCACTGTACCCTACAGCCTCACCTGCAAGTGGAACTGCACCCCACAACCCTGTACCTGGCTGGTGCTGCATCCCACACCCCTCTGTACCAGCGCACCCTATGGCCCTCTGCCAGCTGGCACTGCACAGCCCCCAACAGCTGGCACTGCACCCCGTGCCTGGGCTGCCATGCAGAGGTCTCCAAGCCCTGCCTTGACACCGCCGTGCTGCAGACCCCTGCCCACACCCTGCCTGTTCGCACCGGCACCTGGGGGCAGCGTCTGCCTGCGGGCACCCTGGAAGCACCTCCCGGGTGAACTGGAGCTGCCTTGGGCCTGGCTGGGCTTCGCCTGGGCGTGAAGAAGGGTGGCTGGGCGTGGAGGGTGGCTGGGCATGCAGGGTGCCTGTGCAGCAGGAGGGGCCAGGCGAGGGTGAAGGAATGCGAGTGGGAGAGCGGCCGGGCGTGTAGCGACAGCTCCCGGGTGCGCGGCGCTGCGGATCCCACACGCTGCGCGGGCAGGGAGCAGAGCCCCAGCACCAGGGCTGCTGGCGGGCATGGGGCACCCCATCGCTCGGCCCCTCTGAGAGCCAGGCAGCGGGCACCAGCGAGCGCCCCGGGGGCAGCACGGCTGCTGGCAGGAGGGGGCCTGGCCCCGGGGAGCTCGTCCTCGACGTGGTAGGGCTGGAAATCCCCCGGCGGGCGATGCCCAGCTGCACCCTGGCGAGCTGCTGAGCATCCTGGCGGTGGGGGGGGGGAGGATCGAGGAGCGGCGATGACCCCGGAGAAGGTGCTGCGGGAGGGGGTGCTGGAGAAGAGGAGCGGGGGGCTGCTGCAGCTCTGGAAGAAGAAGCGGTGCCTGCTGACGGAGAAGGGGCTGCAGCTCTTCGAGCCCAAGGGGTCGCGGCGCAAGGAGCTGAGCTTCGCCCGCATGAAGGCGGTGGAGTGCGTGGAGCGGAAGGACAGACACATCTACTTCACCGTGGTGATGGACGACAGCCTCGAGATCGACTTCCGCTGCGCGCAGGAGGCCCCCGGCTGGAACGCAGCCATCACCATGGCGCTGGTGCGCTTCAAGAACCAGCAGGCAGTGCAGCTGGTCCGCGCCCGCCACAGCTGCCGCGCAGGTACCGCAGCCCCCGCGGCCCTCAGCCTGCTGGGTCCCATCGGGTTGCCCAGGGAGGTGGTTGGGGGCCAGTCCCTGGAGGTATTCCAGGTGAAGCTGTTCCCTCTGCTGGGACCTGACAGAGGAGGAGGAGGAGGAAAGTGCAGGCGAGGGATGGAGTTGTGGGACCCTTTCATTTGAGTGAGCAGGGCTTGGAGCAGCTCTGCTAAGAGGGCAGGCTGAGGGAGCTGAGGGTGTTCAGCCTGGAGGAGAGAAGGCTCCAGGGAGACCTTAGAGCTGCTGGCAGTGCCTGAAGGGGCTGCAAGCAGGCTGCAGAGAGACTGCTCCCAAAGGCCTGCAGGGACAGGCTGAGGGCAGTGGCTGCAAAGTGGAGCAGAGCAGAGTGAGACTGGATGTGAGGAGCAAGTTCTGCAGCAGGAGGCTGCTGGAGCACTGCAAGAGGCTGCCCAGGGAGGTGGCTGAGGCTCCATGCCTGGACATACTCCAGGGGAGGCTGGGCAGGGCTGTGGGCAGCCTGCTCTAGGAGGATGTCCCTGCTGAGTGCAGGGGCTTGGACTGGGTCAGCTCTGCAGCTCCCTTCCAGCCCAGCCCATTCCACGAGTCTCTGTTTCTGTGATCCCAAAGTGGTTCAGCCTCCCCACGGGAATCACAAGGCGGGGGGCATAGACAGGGGTGGGTCTGCAGGGTGGTGGTGCCATGGCCTCCCATGCTGACTGGGCTCTGCCTTTGGTGTGCCCACTGGGTTCCTGCTCCCCACATCCTTGGGGAGGGACCTCCCTCTGTCTGGGCTGGCCCCAAGGTGCCCTCTGCCACCTCGCACGCGGGATGGGGGCAAGGACATGGTTGGCTCTGCTCCCCAGATCCCCTCGGGGCGGGGTCCTGCCCCGTGTCCTGGCACTGGCCAGTGGGTCTCAGGTGTGTTCTCTCAGCAGTGGTGCACCTGGAGGCGGCCCCGGTGGGACAATCTGTGGCCATGAAGCATCCCAAGAGCAGGATGGAGCTGGCCCTCGGCTCGGTGCGCGGTGGTGAGAACGGGATCCCAGCAGGCAAGTGAGGCCACCACGGTCTGCGGCCCGGGGACAGGGACGGTGGCCTCGGCGGGGGGAGGGTCAGCGCTGGCGCTGGCTCCTCATGCCCTGGGGCAGGACAGAGGCACCGCAGGAGCCAGGCTGGCTCAGCTGCGGGGGCCAAGCCACATCCTCTTGGCGTGATGGGACTAAGGACGCAGTCGCCTGCAGCTCCAAACGCGGCGGGAGGTGACAGCCCTGCCGGAGGCTCATCCTCCTCCAGCTGGCATGGCCAGGACCTTGGTGGAGCCGTGGACTCCTGGGCCTCTCCTGCGGGGCAGGGGATGAGGCTGAGCCCAAAGGAAGCAGCGCGACAGTGAGCTCTGCCCAGCTGCCAGTGACTCTGGGACTGATGGACACGACTGGGGACATCCTCCCCCCGAGCCCCTTGCCGAGGAGGGGCTGGAGAGCTCTGCTGCGGCAGGGACCCCTCTGGGCGTCGTACCCGACGGTGCCGTGACACGGCCATGCTGCTGGACACTGTCCTTGGGCTACTGGGGGGCTCGGGGGAGGCAATGAGGACCTTCACTCCCTGTACCCAAAGTGTCCCCAAACAGGACCTTCTGCTGCTTCTCCTGGTGTGGCTTTGATTTCTGGGAGCCTGCAGGGTGTGGGAGAGCACAAATCCTGCCCAGAGCTTCGCCGGTCATTGGCACCCCCCCCCCCCCCCGGTCACTGGCACCCCCCTAGGTCTGCCGGCTCCCCACGGTCGGGCTCCAAAGCCTCCCGCTGTCCCCCCCTGCCTCTCCCGTCACCCATCCCTCTGCTCCCGTGTCCCCGGGGATTCCCACGGCGGGCAGGCGACGCGGGAGCAGCGGTGCCCGGCAGGGCAGGGGTGGCTCTGCCTCGACAGGCAGCGCCGACGCCAGCGCCTGGAGCCAGGCAGCTCCGCAAGCCGGAGCCTGAGCGCACCCCGCGGCCGCCGGCGCTGCAGATGCCTGCGGCGATTGCTCTGCTGCGTGGGAACCGCCAGCGCCGTGCCCGGCCCCTGGGGTCCCAGCCCCAGCGCCGCTGCCTCTGCCAGAGCCCCCCGGGCCCAGGGCACCTGTCCCCCTGCCAGGGCAGCTCCGGGGAGGGACAGCGGCATGGGCAGAGCCTGCTCACCGTGCGGGGCCGGGCTTGTGCTGGCTCTTTGCGAGGGAGTTCTTGCTGAACAGCTTGCCCCAAGAGCTGGTGCAGGGCTGGAGGCACTCAAGGTCGGCCCTGAGGTGGCCCCGGGCAGCTGCCAGAGCCGGAGGTGCCCCTGCTGACTGCAGGGAGCTTGGAGGAGATGACCTCGCAGGGTCCCTTCCAACCCGAGGCAGTCTGTGATTCTGTGACACTATGAACGGTCCCTGTGGAGCTCCTCCACCCCCAGGAGCCTGCTTGGCCACCCCTGGTCCTCGGAGACTCACTGCTCACAAAGTCCCCTGCTTCCGAGTGGACACAGTGGGGGGGGCCCGGCTGGAGGGGTGCCGATGGTGGCAGATCCTAACCCCACACAGAGAGCTCTGCACTGTCCCTGCGCCGTGGCAGGGGCAGAGGAACCAAAGCACGGTGGGCTCCAGGGATGGTGTGGCCTGGCCCCTGCCCGCAGGGAGGTGTTCTAGGCTTGGACAGCTACAAGGAGCAGGCCCCCAGGCAGGTCCCTGCCCACCCTTCAGTGGGGCATGGGGCTGCCAGGGGCTGGAGGAAGCTACTGGTTGGCACCTTCCTGGGCTTTCTTGTCATTGCCCTGCTCCCAGAGTCACTGAGGCTCGTTCCAAGCCCTGCAAACAGCCCAAGCCTGTGGCATGGTGCAGCAGCACCCAGGGGTGGGGAGCACCCAGTGTGGGGGGGCTGCCAGCATCCTCTGAATTTCCATCCAGTCTGGGCCATTCTGACTCCTTGCCTGCAGCTTTTCAGCTCTCTCACTGCAAAAGGAAACAGGGAATAGAATGGTCGTGGTGGGTGTGTGTGCCAGCTGTGGGTGTGCCCAGTGTGCACCAGTGGGTGAGCCTTCCACTGCCCAGTTCTGGGAGCCTCAACAAAGGCAGGACAGGGAACTGCTGGAGAGTGCTCAGAGGAGGCTGTGAAGATGATCTGAGGCAGGAGACCCTCCCCCGGCTGGGAGAGTTGGGACTGCTCAGCCTGGAGGAGAGAAGGCTCCAGAGAGAGCTCAGAGCAACCTTCCAGGAGCTGAAAGGGCTCCAGGAGAGCTGGGGAGGGACTTTGGACAAGGGCTGGGAGTGGCAGGATGAGGGAAAATGGCTTTGAGCTGGGAGAGGGGAGAGGGAGAGTGGAGAGGAGGAAGAGATTGTTGAGAGTGAGGGTGGGGAGAGACTGGCACAGGTTGAGGTTGCTGAGACACTGGCACAGGTTGAGGGTGGTGAGACCCTGGCACAGGTTGAGGGTAGTGAGACACTGGCACAGGTTGCCCAGGGAGGTGTTCAGGACCAGGCTGGATGAGTCCTTGAGCAGCCTGTGCTTGTGGGAGCTGTCCCTGCCCATGGCAGGGGGTTGGACTGGCTGAGCTTTGAGCTCCCTTCCAACCCAACCCAGTCTATGACTGTGTGAGGCAGCAGAGAGGTTTGTGGCACCTGTGAGCAGGGCAGGAGGGTTGGTGGTTTACAGAGGGAGAGGGACAGGCAGGGCAAGGCAATGGCTGTGTTGGTGCTCCAGGTCTGGGTGTGGGAAGGGCAGAGTTTTCTGTCCCCATCCTTCACTCCTCATCACTGCAGCCCAAGAGCAGCCAGAGCCTGTGCCAGCTGCCCCCCAGGTCCAGGAGTTTCCTCTGCACAGACACCCACATCTGCCAGATCCACCCTTGGCAGGTGGATTCTTAGCCTGACCCTGGCACCAGGGCCAGGGGGTGAGGCTGTGCCAGCAGGAGGGCCTCACTCACTGCCTGTGAGGGCTGAATTCCTCAGGCAGAGGCAAAAGGTCACCCAGAGACTGCAAAGCAAATAACCAACCAAGAGCCTGGGCCAGAGAGCAGAGCAGAGCCAGGGCGGGCAGCTGGGGCATCCCCCACGGCCAGGGACCTGGTGCCAGCACTCTGCTGTCAGGGATGGGGCTTGGCACTGAGGGGTGGGGTTGGGTGGGTGACCCCAGGGAAGGTGTCCTGCAGGCAGGGCTCAGGCAGCTCCCAGGTTTGCAGGGGGAAGAAGTGTGGGGGGAGAAGAGCCCTGGGGGTGACACAGGAGCTGGGCACCACCAAATGCTGCTGCTTCATTGCACCACAGATTGCAGCAGCTTGGAAGGGACCCTCCAAGGGCATCTTGTCCAACCCCACTGCAGGCAGCAGGGACACCTCCAACGGGAGCAGGCTGCTTGGGGACACATTGGTGAATGGCTCCAGGGACAAGGCCTCTACATGCCTGGGCAGCCTGTGCCAGTGTCTCTCCACCCTCATCGTGCAGAGCTTCCTCCTGAAGTCCAACCTAAATCCCCTGCTGCAGTTTCAAGCCATTGTCCCTCGTCCTGCCACTCCCAGCCCTTGCCCAAAGTCCCTCCCCAGCTCTCCTGCAGCCCCTTCAGGCACTGGAAGGCTGCTCTGAGGTCTCCCTGGAGCCTTCCCTTCTCCTGATCGAACAGCTCCAACCCTCCCAGCCTGTCCCCACAGGGGAGGTTCTAAACCCTCTGGGAATCATTGTGGCCTCCTCCTGACTGTTTGCACAGTTAGGGGTGCAGGGGGCTCAGAGTTAGGGGTGCAGGGAGGCTCAGAAGGTGCCTCCAGGCAGCCCCTGGAAGCTGCTAGAGGACCCATAGGGAACATTCTTGATCACCTCTGGGGATGGGGAAACTGAGGCACGGCAGGAGCCGGGGGGCAGGTGGCTTCACAGCACCCCCAGTGGAGCAGCTGCAAGGAGGGGCTGGCTCCTAGGGACCCTTGTGCTGAGGGCAGCCAGAACCGAGTGAGGTGCCCTGGGGCTGCCCCAGTCCACAGGCAGGAGCCTGAAAATCCTGCTCTGCTGCTGCCAGCCCTGAGGTGCCCCCTGCCATTGGCCCTCCTCAGGTGCCCCCTGCCATTGGCCCTCCTCAGCTGTTCCCTGCCATTGGCACTCCTCAGGTGCCCCCTGCCATTGGCACTCCTCAGGTGCCCCCTGCCATTGGCCCTCCTCAGCTGTTCCCTGCCATTGGCACTCCTCAGGTGTTCCCTGCCATTGGCCCTCCTCAGGTGTTCCCCTGCCATTGGCACTCCTCAGGTGCCCCCTGCCATTGGCCCTCCTCAGGTGCCCCCTGCCATTGGCACTCCTCAGGTGTTCCCTGCCTTTGGCCCTCCTCAGGTGCCCCCTGCCATTGGCACTCCTCAGGTGTTCCCCTGCCATTGGCCCTCCTCAGGTGCCCCCTGCCATTGGCACTCCTCAGGTGTTCCCTGCCTTTGGCCCTCCTCAGGTGCCCCCTGCCATTGGCACTCCTCAGGTGTTCCCCTGCCATTGGCCCTCCTCAGGTGCCCCCTGCCATTGGCCCTCCTCAGGTGTTCCCCTGCCATTGGCCCTCCTCAGGTGCCCCCTGCCATTGGCCCTCCTCAGCTGTTCCCTGCCTTTGACCCTCCTCAGGTGCCCCCTGCCATTGGCCCTTCTCAGGTGCCCCCTGCCATTGGCCCTTCTCAGGTGCCCCCTGCCATTGGCACTCCTCAGGTGTTCCCCTGCCATTGGCACTCCTCAGGTGCTCCCTGCCATTGGCACTCCTCAGATGTTCCCTGCCTTTGGCCCTCCTCAGGTGCCCCCTGCCATTGGCACTCCTCAGGTGCCCCCTGCCATTGGCCCTCCTCAGGTGCCCCCTGCCATTGGCCCTACCTGCTTGGAGGAAGCCAGCTGCTGGGACTATTCTCTCCCTCCCTCCCTGGGCCCAGAGGCTCTGCCACCACCCATGGGTGCTGGGGCTGGCTCCCTTTGTGCAGGACCACGAGGATGAGGCTGGGTGCAGGGCAGGTGGCAGGGGAGCCTCAGGACCCTTTTTTCCACCAGACCTAATCCCAGTGCCCAGCTTTGGTCTCGGGGCCAGCCTGGGGCTGGCTGAACCCTCCTGACAGCTGGTGAAGCTGGTGGGGGTCACACTGCCAAGGTGGGGGTCTGCAGCATGGTGGTGCCAATGCCTTTTGGCAGGTGAGGCCTTGGGCACCTCCTGCCTCAGGTGCCCTGGGGGAGGCTGGCAGTGCCTTGCTGCTCCTGCACGGAGTGGTGCAGGCTGGGGATGGGCATTCCTCAGACAGGAAAATGACAAAGGGAAGCAAAGCTGAGTGGGGGCAAAGGAGGTCTTCTTCTCTCCTTGAGCCAAGGGTCCTGCTCCCTTCAGAGGCTCCTGGAGCACACCACCAGTGGCCACCTTCAACCAGAACTCCTACATCACTGAATTGCAGTTTGGAATCCAGAACCTGCCCCAGGCAGTGCCAGGCTGGAGATCTGCCCTGTGCCCTGCTCTGTCTGCATGCCCATGCTGCCAGGGAGCAGATGGCAGGGACAGCCACACCCCTGCTGTGGTGGCTTTGGCCATCTCCAGCAGCATCCTCCTGTGCTGAGTGTAGGCAGAAATGCTCTCACGTGGAGCTTGGGATGCTGAGAGAGGCCCAGGTGGGGAGTGCAGGGAAGGGATTTGTGCTCATTCCCCACCCCCAGTGTCCTGCTGTGGTCTTGGAGAGGATGTCCCAGGCAGGTGGAGGAGATGGTTGTGAACATAGAACCAGAGAATGGGTTGGGTTGGAAGGGACCTCAAAGCTCAGCCACTTCCAACTCCCTGCCATAGGCAGGGACAGCTCCCACTAGAGCAGGTCACGCAGGGGCTCAACCAACCTGGTCCTGAACACCTCCCTGGGCAACCCATGCCAGTGTCTCACCACCCTCAGCCTGTGCCAGTGTCTCACCACCCTCAGCCTGTGCCAATCTCTCATCACTCTCATTGCAAACAACTTCTTCCTCACATCCAGTTCCAATCTCCCCTCTGCCACTTCAAACCCATTCCTCCTCTTCCTCCTCTCATTCCCAGACCTTCTCAATAGTCCCTCCCCAGCCCTCCTGCAGCCCCCTTCAGATCCTGCAAGGCCACTCCAAGGTCTCCTCCAAGCCTTCTCTTCTCCAGGCTGCAGAGCCCCAACTCTCTCAGCCTGTGCTCAGAGCAGAGCTGCTGCAGCCCTCTCAGCATCTTGGTGGCCTCCTCTGGGCTGGCTCCAACACTTCCCTGTCTTGCTTGTGCTGGGAGGTCCAGAGCTGCACCCAGGACTCCAGCATCACCCAGCAGTGGAGCTGGGGCTGTGGGGGGCAGTGGGAGGAAGGGGCTCACCACCTCAGCTGGCACTGCATGAAGAACTGCAAATGGTGTCCAGGCGTGGCTGGAGCTGCAGAGGGCAGGGATGGAGCCCAGCAGATGTTCCTCACCCACCATGCCCAAGCAGGACTCAGCAGGCTCCCTGAGGATGGAGGAGGCTCAGCAGCAAAGGGGATGCTGAAATGGCTTCAGCCTCTCAGTGACAGCTGAGAGGGTGTGGAGGTACCCTGAAAATGTCACAAAAGAGTGGCAGGGTCCTACCTGGACCCCAGTTTCTGGGTTATTTGGGATAGTTTTCTCCCTGTGAAGTGTTTTTTGCTGAGGCTGATGGCCAGGCTGGGCTCAGGAGAGTCACAGTGAGGTGCTGCTGACCTCTGCCATCCTCTTCACACGGGCAGAGCAGCTGAGGTCCTCCTCTCCTGGACCAGAGCCGACAAGAGCAGCATGGGGAAGGTTTCATCTGACACTTGGCACAACCACAGAGAGCTTAAAAATCTCCAGTGGGTGGCTCCTACCCATCTTAATGGCATCTCCTCACTCTCCCAGAGTAGATGGCTCCTCCTTATTCCACAGGGGCTTTTCTCCATGCCCATGGCAGGGGGCAGGGAGTGTGGCCTGCTGCTGAAGCACCTCTCAGCATGCAGAGTCCTCTCCTCAGCTTTGGCACCTTCTGCAGATGCCTTCCAGCCTCCCCAGAGCATCCCAGCTGAGAAAAAAACAACTTGGCCCCTTTTTTGTCACCTTTTTGGTGAAAATTCTGCTCATCCTGCCCATGCTTGGAAAGCAACTTAGTAGCCTGCAGAGTCAGGAGCAGTGTGGGCAGCAGCACAAGGGAGGTTCTTGTGCCCCTGTGCTCAGCACTGCTCAGGACACCCCTGCAGTGCTGTGTCCAGTGCTGGGCTCCTCAGTTCAAGAGAGATGCTGAGGTGCTGGAAGGTGTTTGGAGAAGGGCAGCAAGGCTGGGGAGGGGCCTGGAGCAGAGCCCTGTGAGGAGAGGCTGAGGGAGCTGGGGGGGTGCAGCCTGCAGCAGAGGAGGCTCAGGGCAGAGCTGATTGCTGCCTGCAGCTGCCTGCAGGGAGGCTGTGGCCAGGTGGGGTTGGGCTCTGCTGCCAGGCAGCCAGGGACAGAAGAAGGGGACACAGCCTGAAGCTGTGCCAGGGCAGGTTCAGGCTGTATGTGAGGAGGAAGCTCCTGGCAGAGAGAGTGATTGGCACTGGAATGGGCTGCCCAGGGAGGTGGTGGAGTGGCTGTGCCTGGAGGTGTTGCAGCCAAGCCTGGCTGGGGCACTTAGTGCCATGGTCTGGTTGGTTGGGCAGGGCTGGGTGCTAGGTTGGGCTGGAGGAGCTTGGAGCTCTCTGCCAACCTGCCTGATTCTGTGGTTCTCTGATTTCCTTTCTTTACAGCATTCAAATCTAAGCAACAACAAACAGATGGGAGGAGGTTTGGGCTCCATCCCTGGGGATACTCAGTGAGGCTCAACAGGGCTCTGGCCAACCCTGGTATGGTTGAGGATGTTTCTGCTTACTGCAGGGGGTTGGACTGGAGGAGCTTCAGAGGTCCCTTCCAACCCAGACCCCCGGATCCAGCCCCACAGCTGCCCCCACAGGGACTGGCTGGAGGAGAGGGTCCCTTGCCCAGGGATGAAGGCACCATCCCCAGAACCATCACCTTCAGGATGGTGTCCAGCCAGGCAGGGGGCCCAGAGCAGGAGGATGTGGCTGGAGAAGACAGAACTCTCCAGCTGCAGGGGCAGCTGTGCTTGCCCTGGGAGCCCAGGACGTGGAGCAGCAGATCCCAAGTGGATGAGGAGGCTCTGCCCTGTCAGGTGGGGAGAGCTCTGCCTGTCCTGCTGGGGCTGGTGCAATGGGATGAAGCTCAGAGCTGACACCTGAGCTGGGAAGGGTTTCTCAGCCCCGTGGGGCATGTCTGGGGTCTGGCCTGGGGTCTTGCTGGTTCCCAGGCTGGGCTGTGATGGTCACCACCCAAATTATGGTCCACTTTCCACCTCCTTAGGTGTCCCAGCTGCCAGCTCCACCCCAGTGCCTCGGGTCCTCACCAAGTTCAGACTCCCGCAGGCAGAGGAAATCCTTGGGAGAGGATTTCCCAAGCGAAGGCTTTGGCTGTTGGAGAGCATCCCCGGGAGGCTGCCACCCTCTGCTGTCACAAACCGATGGAGCAGCTGGGACGAGCTGCATCCTGCCCGGCAGCTCCTGAGGGCTGAGAGCTGCGGGATGATCTCGCAGGGGAAGGCTCAGGCTGGAAGGAGTCATCAGGACAAGCGGCAGGGACCCTCGGGACCTCACTGCAGTGTGACACTGCAGCCCTGCAACCTGGCAGTCACCTGGCTTGTGGGAGGTGGCCTCGGTGTCCCAGTGTCCCTGAGCTGTCACTTGGAGGGAAACCCTTCCCCTGGTGAGCCTGTGAGGCTGGTGAGAGGGCTCCTGCCATCTGCCCCAGCATCTGGGCTGGCTCTGAGTGTGGCAGCTAAGCTTTAACACCTTCATAGATGATCTGGATGAGGGCATGGAGTCAGTCATCAGCAAGTGTGCAGATGACACCAAGCTGGGGGCAGATGTGGCTGGGTTGGAGGGCAGAAGGGCTCTGCAGCAGGACCTTGACTGCCTGCACAGATGGGCAGAGTCCAAGGGGATTGCTTCAATAGCTCCAAGTGCAGGGTGCTGCACTTTGGCCACAGCAACCCCATGCAGAGATACAGGCTGGGGTCAGAGTGGCTGAGAGCAGCCAGACAGAGAGGGATCTGGGGGTGCTGATTGATACCTGCCTGAACATGAGCCAGCAGTGTGCCCAGGTGGCCAAGAGAGCCAGTGGCATCCTGGCCTGCATCAGCAATGGTGTGGCCAGCAGGAGCAGGGAGGTCATTCTGCCCCTGTACTCTGCACTGGTTAGACCACACCTTGAGTGCTGTGTTCAGTTCTGGGCCCCCCAGTTTAGGAGGGACATTGAGATGCTTGAGCGTGTCCAGAGAAGGGCAACGAGGCTGGGGAGAGGCCTTGAGCACAGCCCTACGAGGAGAGGCTGAGGGAGCTGGGATTGGTTAGCCTGGAGAAGAGGAGGCTCAGGACAGACCTCATTGCTGTCTACAACTACCTGAGGGGTGGTTGTGGCCAGGAGGAGGTTGCTCTCTTCTCTCAGGTGGCCAGCACCAGAAGGAGAGGACACAGCCTCAGGCTGTGCCAGGGGAGATTTAGGCTGGAGGTGAGGAGAAAGTTCTTCACTGAGAGAGTCATTGGCCACTGGAATGGGCTGCCCGGGGAGGTGGTGGAGTCGCCGTCCCTGGAGCTGTTCAAGGCAGGACTGGACGTGGCACTTGGTGCCATGGTCTGGCCTTGAGCTCTGTGCTAAAGGGTTGGACTTGATGAGCTGTGAGGTCTCTTCCAACCCTGATGATACTGTGACACTGTGACACTGTGAGACTGTGATCCTGGGTGGCATGGACCTGTTGGAGAGTGAGGTCCCAGAGGAGAGAGCTCAGCTGTTGTTTCTAAGTCTGTCCTGCCCTGGGCACTCTGTTGTCTTTCTGAATGCCATCAGGGCTGACAAAACAAGGAGTGTGCTTGGAAGAGGGCAAGGACAGGAGGGGCAGGATGGCTCCAGGGCCTGGCAGAGGAAAAAAATGGCACCAGCACTGCTGCGAGGCTGCCACGGGGAAATGCCCTGGCGTGGGGCAAGCAAACTGCTGGCAGGGCTCAGGCAGCTCTGAAGGTGCAGTTCCAGCAGCTGAAGGAGGCAGGCACTGCTGCAGCCCCTGTGCAGTCCTCCTGCAGCTGGAGGGCAGCCAGGGCAGCTCCTGCCACCCTGCTGGGGCACTGGCACCCTGCTGGGGCACTGGCACCCTGCTGGGGCACTGCCACCCTGCAGGGGCACTGGCACCTTGCTGGGGCACTGACACCCTGCTGGGGCACTGCCACCCTGCTGGGGCACTGGCACCTTGCTGGGGCACTGCCACCCTGCAGGGACTCAGTGGGGCTGGGAGAGAGGAACTGCCCAAGCCCATCCCAACACGGGCAGGGCTGCCCAGCCACGGGAGACCAAACACAGGCGACCTGGAGGAGCACTGCCAGGTTTAGGGACAAGTGAGCTGCCCCTGGGCACTCAGTCCTGGGTGGGTCTGCCACCACATACAGCTCTCTGGGAACTGCTGGTGAAGCTGGAAGGGGGGAGGCTGAGAGTGGGGATTTGGAAGGAATTGCTGGCAGTGAGGGTAGGGAGGCTCCAGAACAGGTTGCCCAGGGAGGGGCATGCTCAGGGTTGCCCAGGGAGGTTGCCCAGGGAGGCTGTGGATGTTCAAGGCCAGCTCAGGTCTTTGCTGCTTGTCATCCCATTGCACCAGCCCCACCAGGACACACACAGCTCCCAGCACCTGGCAGGGCAGAGGCTCCTCATCCATCTGGGATCAGCTGCTCCATGCCCTGGGCTGCTCCTGCAGCTGAAGAGTCCTGTCCTCTGCAGCCACAGCCTCCTGCATTGACACTGAGGGTGGTGAGAGCCTGGCCCAGGCTGCCCAGAGAGGTGGGAGCTGCCCCATGGCTGGCAGCACTGCAGGGCAGGTTGTTGGTGGCTCTGAGCACCCTGCCCTGGTTGGGGATGTCCCTGCTGGCTACAGGGGCTTGGACTGGAGGAGCTTGGGAGGCTCCCTCCCACCCAAACCATTCTGTGGTTCCGTGGCTCTACCTGCCAGCAGCTCAGAGAGGTGCCCAGCACCTCAGGTGGTACCTACTGAACCAACCCCTCCTCCTGATGCAACTTATTGCAGTTTGTGAGCCAGGGATGGAGACACAAAACCTCCTCACCATGTCAGCTGGAGAGCAGGGATGGGCAGATCCTGAGCTCCTGCCAGCCCTGCTGCTGCTGGCCCCTCATGGCAGCACCAGGGCTGTGAAACTGATGCTTGAGCCCCACATGACAGAATCACAGCATGGGTTGGGTTGGAAGGCAGCTCCAAAGCTGACCCAGTCCAAGCCCCTGCACTCAGCAGGGACATCCTCCACCACAGCAGGCTGCCCACAGCCCTTTCCAGCCTCACCTGGAACACCTCCAGGCATGGAGCCTCAGCCAGCTCCCTGGGCAGCCTCTTGCAGTGCTCCAGCAGCCTCCTGCTGCAGAACTTGCTCCTCACATCCAGTCTCACTCTGCTCTGCTCCACTTTGCAGCCACTGCCCTCAGCCTGTCCCTGCAGGCCTTTGGGAGCAGTCTCTCTGCAGCCTGCTTGCAGCCCCTTCAGGCACTGCCAGGCTGCTGTTAGCTCTCCCTGGAGCCTTCTCCAGGCTGAACACCCTCAGCTCCCTCGGCCTGTCCCCACAGCAGAGCTGCTCCAAGCCCCTGCTCATTCAAACGGAGGGGTCCCACGGCTCCATCCCTCACCTGCACTTTCCTCCTCCTCCTCCTCCTCCCTCAGGTCCCAGCAGAGGGTAAATGGCCTCGGCAGCAGCCCTGGCTGTGCCCAGCGGCAGGGGCTGGCAGGTCCCCGGGGCAGGGCTGGGGAATGCAGAGTCTTTGTCACCAGCTAATTTTGGCTCCTCTGTGCTCGGCAAACAATCCCAAGGCAGCCTGGAGGGGAGATGCTGGAGGCCTGGCCCGGGGGGGCTTTGCCTTGTGAAGGTCCAGCAGGGCCGCTCTAAAGCCTGCTCCCTGCCGTGGCTGGCAGCAGATCCACTGCTGCGTGGAACTGGGGCAACTGAGCAATGTCCCTGGAGGGGCTCCCGAGGTTGCTGGGCACAGGGAGGGGACTCCTCTTGGCTCGCTGGGACTCGACTGGAGCAGATGGCACAAGGATGAGTCTGCCACTGCCGTTGCTGCTGCCACCATCACTGGCCTCACACCCGCAGGGGGACTGCTGCCTTGTCCCCCACCAGGACACAGCTCCTGCCTTGGTGCTGTGAAGGGACCAAGTGTGCCCTGCTCTGCGGGACAGGGCAGGGAAGGGCAGGGCAGGGCAGGGAGGTGTCTCTGCTCCCACCGCGGGAGCTGCCCTGCACACGCAGCTGTGAGTCCCTCCACGACCATAATAGCCCCAGGATTAAGATGCCAGGCATTGTCCTGCTGGCTGCAGGCTGGGAATTGTTTGCTCCTAAACTTGTCCCTAAAAATACCCCAGGGAACAGGTGTGGCCTGCCCCTGTGCTCCCCTGCCACGCAGAGCCTCCCCCCGTGGGCATGCTGGGCAGGGAGCTCCGTGGGGTGCGTGGGGGTGAGAGAGCAGCTTCTGTGCTGCTGCTCAGGGGTGTCAGGGGGGAAGCATCAGGGCCTGTGGGGGCTGAATGTTGCTTGTGCTGGGTGAGCCTGGGCAGGCATAGAGCCGTGGGGGTGTTTCAGTTGGACAGGAGACCTCCAACATCATCCAGGCCAGCACCAACCCAGCCCCACCCTGGCCCCAGGTGCCATGGCCCCAAGTGTTTCTTCAACCCCTCCAGCCATGGGCACTCCACCACCTCCCTGGGCAGCCTCTGCCAGGCCCTCACCACTCCTGCAGCAAAGAAACTTTTCCTCCTCTCCAACCTAACCCTCCCCTGGCACAATCCCAGGACATTGCCTCTTTTATCACCTGAGCCCAGGCAGCAGAGCCCAACCCCCAGCTGGCTGCAGCCTGCTCTCAGGGAGCTGCAGAGAGCAATGAGCTCTGCCCTCAGCCTCCTCTGCTCCAGGCTGCTCACCCCCAGCTCCCTCAGCCCTGCTCTCCAGACCCTTCCCCAGCTTTGTTTCCCTTCTCTGGACCTGCTGCAGCTCCCCAAAGCACCCCAAAGACAGAACTCCTCTGCTCTTGGTCCCTGCCAGTGACCTGACCTGATGCCCTAACCCCACCTTTGCTGCCTTACCCCATTACACCTGGCCTGGGGCAGCTCCAGGGCATCCAGGGAGACCCTTTGGCCAGTGCTCCTCTGGGGATGTCAATCTGTGCTTGCAGTGGTGTGTGTGGACCATCACTGTGAGGGATCAGCACCACAGCAGTGCCATGGGGCACAACAGTGCCCTTGGGGCCAAGCTGTAGTGGCCATGGTGGCATTGGGTTGATGGTTGGGGTCAAGGATCCCAGAAGGCTTTCCCAGCTGAAGTGTTTCTGTGGTTCTATGATCAGCTCTCCAGGCTGCTCACAGCCTCTGACCTCAGCTCGGGAGGAAAGGAAGGAAGGAAGGAAGGAAGGAAGGAAGGAAGGAAGGAAGGAAGGAAGGAAGGAAGGAAGGAAGGAAGGAAGGAAGGAAGGAAGGAAGGAAGGGAGGGAGGGAGGGAGGGAGGGAGGGAGGGAGGGAGGGAGGAAGGAAGGAAGGAAGGAAGGAAGGAAGGAAGGAAGGAAGGAAGGGAGGGAGGGAGGGAGGGAGGGAGGGAGGGAGGGAGGGAGGGAGGGAGGAAGGAAGGAAGGAAGGAAGGAAGGAAGGAAGGAAGGAAGGAAGGAAGGAAGGAAGGAAGGAAGGAAGGAAGGAAGGAAGGAAGGAAGGAAGGAAGGAAGGAAGGAAGGAAGGAAGGAAGGAAGGAAGGAAGGAAGGAAGGAAGGAAGGAAGGAAGGAAGGGAGGAAACTCTACAGAAAGAAAGGAAACAAAATGCTGCAGAGCTCTGCTGCCAGGAAGCAGCCCTGGCAGTGCTGTGCCTGATGGTTTCTGCCTCCTCGCAGGCTCAGAGCTTTCCACAGTCACAGAATGGGTTGAGTTGGAGGAGACCCCAAACTTATCCAGTGCCAACCTCCCTGCCATGGGCAGGGACAGCTCCCACCAGCAAAGGCTGCTCAAGGACTCATCCAGCCTGGCCTTGAACACCTCCAGGGAGGTTGTGGAGCACAATCTTTGATCACATTGGGTGCTTCTGTGCTCCACAACCTCCCTGGGCAGCCTGTGCCAGTCTCTCACCACCCTCAACCTGTGCCAGTCTCTTCTCACCTTCACTCTCAACAATCTCTTCCTCCTCTCCACTCTCACTCTCCTCTCTCCCAGCTCAAAGCCATTGTCCCTCATCCTGACATTCCCAGCCCTTGTTACAAGTCCCTCCCCAGCTCTCCTGGAGCCCCTTCGGGTACTGGAAGGTTGCTCTGAGCTCTCCCTGGAGCCTTCTCTTCTCCAGGCTGCACAGCCCCAACTCTCCCAGCCTGTCCCCATAGCAGAGCTTCTGCAGCCTCTGCTCATCTTGGTGGCCTCCCCTGGACCCTCTCCAGCAGCTGCAGGTCCTCTTTGTGCTGGGGACCCCAGAACTGGAGGCAGAGCTGCAGGGGAGAGCTGAGCAGAGCAGAGTGGAAGGGCAGAATCCCCTCCCTGTGCTGCTGCTCTCCTCTCTTCCTCTTGCCACTTCACCTCTTTCCACTTCAAACCCCGTGCCAGCATCTCTGGTGCTGTCACATTAGAGAGGAGCAAGGCAGCTGTGCCATGGAGCACACCCCCCCATGGGCACAGGCACTGCACCATGCTCAGCCTGCCCTGCCAGCTCAGCCTGCTCACACTCCACACGCGTGGGCAGGCTGTGGGGCACTGAGTGCTGCCCACGCTGGGCTGGTTCACCTGCAAACAGTGCAGGGGCTCAGCTCTGCAGCTCAGGGGCGCAGCCGAACGCGGGTGCAGTGCCAGGGGCCGTGTGCCCGCGTCAGCCTGTGCCCAGCGCCGTGCCCCAGGTGCGTGCAGCCCGCGGCGGGGCTGCGGGGCTGGCGAGGGCTGGGCAGGCAGGAGGGGGCTGTGCTATTTTTACTGACCACTGGCAGCCAGGCTGGGCTTTCATAGGCCCCCTCCTCCCACCGCCCCGCCAGTGCGCGGCTCGACGCGGGCCAGGCATCACCTCCCCTCCAACGCCCCCGAGGTAAGGCTCTGCCCTGGGCACCGCCCGCCGGGACGGGCTGGGGGAGCTGGCGGGGGGAGCCCGCGGTGCTCGCAGCCGGTGGGTTGGCAGAGGAGCCCCCAGGACGTGGATCTGTCTGAATTCCTCACCCGGCTCAGATGTTTTCTGTGCTCCTGGTGAGGCTGCTCGGGGGGCAAATGCCACTCAAGCACCCAAGCTGGGCTTTGGGGTTGAGGCTGGCTCTGCTTGCCTGAAAACAGGCAAAGAGGAGCACTGTGGGGAGCCTTTGCCTGCGTGTCCCAGCCCCTCAGCGTGCTCATGGTCACTCGTGGGAGCAGGGAGGTGGCATTCAGGAGTGCCAGCAGCTCCCTTGTGGCTGGGCTTGTGCATGTGGTGAGTCCCTGCTCTCCTGGCCCGGGGGGGATGGAAAGGACCCCAGGGGTGACTCAGTTTGCATTTGGTGGTTATTTCTTTTAATAATCTAATAGTTGAGAGAGGCTTCTGAGCTTCCCATGGCTGGGGGCATGCAGAGGGTGCAGAATGAGCATGTCCAGGTCCTCTCATCCCCATCAGAGAGCAAAATCTCTCGTGGATGCCCCAGAGCCATTCGGAGCCCCAAAGCTCCTGTAGGAGATTGCTGGGGATGTTGTGCCGGCACAGCTGGGTCCTGCCTGTCCTCGGGGGAGGAAGTTTAGGGCTGGCTGGCCCTAAGAAGTGATTGACCTTGGTAGAGGTCACCAGCTTAGGTGTGGGGTGGGCCCCAGCCTCCAGCCTTTGTTCCCGCTAGGAGTGCTGAAGCCGCTGAGAAGCTTCTCCCAGCCCTTGCTCACCTCCAGAGAGCCAAAGGCTTTTCTGCCTTCCCTGCAATGAACTGGGTGGGGGGAGTGGGGGTGCAGCTGGGACCTGCCCTGCTCACTGCACCAGCTTCAGGTCAGAGGAGCTGCCCTCCCTGCACATCCTCTGGAGCATCCAATCTCATCACCAAGAACCTCCCCAAGCCTGCAGACTGGTGTCTCTGTCTGCATCTGCCCGATGGAGGCAAAGGATTCCTGCTCTTTGGGTTGTTCCTTGTAAACCCAAGGATCTGGCAGGCTGTAGAGGAGATGATTCCTGCTGGGATTCGATGGCATTTTCCCTACAAACTCCTTTCCTTCTGGGCAGGCAGCAGGGGCAGGGGGAGGGGGCAGGGACGAGCGGACGGAGCCCAGAGGCGCAGGGAGATCTGCTGAGCACAGGCTCCACACGTGGCTGGGAGCAGCTGCTGGAGATCTGAGTCGTTCCTTTAGCTTCCCCCGGCAGGAATCTTTGGGGTTCCAAACATTTCCCAGGTTTAAGGGGGGGCAAAGGCAAAAAACAAACAAACAAACAAACAAACAAACAAACAAACAAACAAACAAATCCCAGCTGTGCCATTTCAGTTCAAAGGGAAAGTTCCAAGCTCAGGGAATCGGAGACTGGGTTGGAAAAAGCCCTCTGGGATCACCCTGTCCAACCAGCACCCCAGCACCACCCTGGCCACTAAACCACAGCCCCAGGGGCCATGGCCACAGCTTTCTGCAGCACCTCCAGGCCTGGGGGCTCCACCACCTGCCTGGGCAGCCTCTGACAGTGCAGGAGAGAAATTTTCCCTCCTCCCCAACCTAACCCTCCCCTGGCACAATTTCAGGACATTTCCTCTCCTTCTATCCCCTGAGCCCAGGCAGAAGAGCCCAACCCCCAGCTGGCTGCAGCCTGCTCTCAGGGAGCTGCAGAGGGCAACGAGCTCTGCCCTCAGCCCTCCAGGCTCCACAGCCTCCACTTTCCTCACCACTGCAATCTGCTGTTTCCCCCCGAAATGCTGCTCCTGGCTGTGAAGAGAACACAGACGAAGCGTTTGGCATTCCTCACGCGTTTGTCCGGCTCAGGCTTACATGGCAAGGGAGGGAGGGAGGCTGTTAGGGGCAGTGGGAGGGGGGTGCCAGCGAGGCAGCTGCAGGGCACAGGCTGCCAAGCAAACGCAGCGCCCCGAACCCTGCCTGCTTGGCCGGGGCCACGGCTCCGAAGGAACCTGCTGGGCTGTGCGCCCCCTCCCTCTGACACTCCCGAGGTGGGTTTCGCTTTCACCACCCCCAGCACGGGGAGCCGCGGGACAGGACCTCCGCACGGCACAGTGCGGGGGACCTCCAGGTGCCTCCTTCCTCCGGAGCCTTCTAGCCCAGCTCATCCCCGCGCCCCGAGCGGTGCCGCCGCTGTGCGACCAGCTTGGAGCTTGGGAAAAGCCCCGAGGAGCAGGAGACAGAGTCCTGCAGGGCCAGCTGGAGGCAGGCTGGAGCTTGCCCGGGATCAAGGTCTGCTCGGAGCTGGGAGGTGCCGCTCGGTGTCTCACGCACGGCAGGAGGATGAGGCTGCGGAGTCGCTTCCCTGTGCTGTCGGAGCGGGGCAGCACCGCACCTCGGGAGCGCCCTGCTGGCACCGCCGGGCCCGCATGCACCTGACATCTGCTCCTTTCTCTCTGCTTCCTCCTCCTCCTTCTCCTCCTCCTCCTCCTCCTCCTCCTCCTCCTCCTCCTCCTCCTCCTCCTCCTCCTCCTCCTCCTTCTTCTTCTTCTTCTTCTTTCTTTGGCAGGAGAACAGGACAGCACCACAATGCCAGAGCCGTGAGTAGCACCACTTGGCCTCGGGCTTCACAGGATCCCAGATCCCAGATCCCAGGATGTCAGGGGTTGGAAGGGACCCAAAGAGATCATCCAGTCCAAGCCCCCTGCTTGGTCCAAGCAGGACCATCCAATCTAGCTCAGGGCACACAGAACACATCCAGACAGGCCTGGAAAGGCTCCACACAAGTAGACTCCACAACCTCTCTGGGCAGCCTGTGCCAGGGCTCTGGGAGCCTTCCAGGCAAGAAGTTGCCTCTTGTGCTGAGCTGCAACCTCCTGTGCTGCAGCTTCCATCCACTGCTGCTTGTCCTGTGCCAGGGAGCAGTGAGCAGAGCCTGTCCCACTCTCCTGACCCCCAGAGCCTGTCCCCCCATCCTGACCCCCAGCCCTCAGACAGTTACAGACATTGATTCAATTCTCTCTCAGTCTTCTCCAGACTCTCAGCCCCAGGTCCCTCAGCCTCTCCTCACCAGGCACTGCTCCAGTCCCCTCCTCATCCTCACAGTCTTCCCTTGGAGTCTCTCCAGCAGATCCTGTCCCTCTGCCATTGGGGAGCTCTGCTGCTGGGCTGCTGGTGCCAGCTCAGCTCCTCTGGGTCTGGGGGGGTGCAGCTGGGAGTCAGCTCCTGCCTGAGACCTCTGTGCCCTTGTGAAAATGTGTTGGAGTCACAGAACCCTTAGAATGGGTTGGGCTGGAAGGGACCTTCGAGTTCACCAGCTCCAATCCCCTGCCCTGGGCAAGGACACCTCCCACCAGACCCACCAGACCCACCAGACCCAGCTGCTCAAAGCCTCACCCGGCCTGGCCCTGAGCACCTCTATGGGGGAGATTTAGCTAAGGAGGGAGCTCAACCTCCGCACTCAAACTTTGGAGCTGTCCTAGATGCTGAAACGGGGACCCGAGGAGGGCGGCACCGCTCAGCCTGCCAGCAGGGTCCCTGTAGCACAGCGACCAAAGCTAACGTCCTGCTGTGAAGAGGAGGGAGAAGCCTTCGGCAAGCAGCGACAGGGACCTGCCCCCGGGGTCCTGCACAGGATCCAAACATCCTGCACGCAGCCCCCAGATGGGGAGGGTTGTGAGTGTGTGAGTGTGTCAGTGTGTGTGTGTGAATGTGAGCATGTGAGTGTGTGTGCGAATGTGAGCATGTGAGTGTGTCAGTGTGTGTGAGTCTGAGCATGTGTGAGTGTGAGAGAGTGTGTGAGTGTGAATGTGTCAGTGAGTGTGTGCATGTGAGTGTGTGAACGTGAGCATGTGAGTGTGTCAGTGTGTGTGAGTCTGAGCATGTGTGAGTGTGAGAGAGTGTGTGAGTGTGAATGTGTCAGTGAGTGTGTGCAAGTGTGAGTGCGAATGTGAGCATGTGTGTGAGTGTGTGTGTATGAGTGTGAATGTAAGTGTGTGTTTGAGTGTGTGTGTCAGTCAGAGTGCGTGTGAGTCTGTGTGTGAATGTGTCAGTGTGTGTGAGCGAGTGTGAGTGTGTGTGTGTGAGTGTGCCAGTGAGTGTATGTGAGTGTGAGTGCATCAGTGAGTGTGTATGTGAGTGTGTGTCAGTGTGAGTGCATCAGTGAGTGTGAGTGCGTCAGTGAGTGTGAGTGTGTCAGTGAGTGTATATGAGTGTGTCAGTGAGTGCGTGTGTATGAGTGTGGGTGCATCAGTGTGTGTGAGTGTGCGTATGTGAGTGTGTGTGAGTGTGCATGTGTATGTGAGTGCATCAGTGAGTGTGAGTGTGTGTGTGTGCAAGTGTGTGTGTATGTGAGTGCATGAGTGTGCGCGTGAGTGTGTGTATGTGAGTGTGTGTGTGCTAGTGTGTATGTGAGTGTGAGTGCGTGTGTGTGTCCGAGCGTATGTGAGTGTGAGTGCGTGTGTGCGAGTGTGTATGTGAGTGTGAGTGCGACAGTGAGTGTATGTGTCCGAGTGTATGTGAGTGTGAGTGCGTGTGTGCAAGTGTGTATGTGAGTGTGAGTGCGTCAGTGAGTGTGTGTGTCCGAGTGTATGTGAGTGTGAGTGCGTGTGTGCGAGTGTGTATGTGAGTGTGAGTGCGACAGTGAGCGTGTGTGCGAGTGTGTGTGTGTGTATGTGAGTGTGAGTGTGACAGTGAGCGTGTGTGCAAGTGTGTATGTGAGTGCGACAGTGTGTGTGTGAGTGTGTGTGTGTATGTGAGTGTGAGTGCGACAGTGAGCGTGTGTGCGAGTGTGTGTGTATGTGAGTGTGAGTGTGACAGTGAGTGTGTGTGCGAGTGTGTGTATGTGAGTGTGAGTGCGTGAGTGTGTGTGCGAGTGTGTGTGTGTGTGTATGTGAGTGTGTGACAGTGAGTGTGTGTGCGAGTGTGTGTGTGTATGTGAGTGTGAGTGCGTGAGTGTGTGTGTGTGTATGTGAGTGTGAGTGCGACAGTGAGTGTATGTGCGAGTGTGTGTGTGTGTGTATGTGAGTGTGACAGTGAGTGTGTGTGTGTGTGTGTATGTGAGTGTGAGTGTGACAGTGAGCGTGTGCGAGTGTGTGTATGTGTGTGTGAGTGTGAGTGCGACAGTGAGTGTGTGTGCGAGTGTGTGTGTGTGTATGTGAGTGTGAGTGTGACAGTGAGCGTGTGTGTGAGTGTGTGTGTGTGTGTGAGTGCGTGTGTGTGTGTGTGTATGTGAGTGTGAGTGTGACAGTGTGTGTGTATGTGAGTGTGAGTGCGTCAGTGAGTGTGTGTGCGAGTGTGTGTGTGTATGTGAGTGTGAGTGCGTCAGTGAGTGTGTGTGCGAGTGTGTGTGTGTATGTGAGTGTGAGTGCGTCAGTGAGTGTGTGTGCGAGTGTGTGTGTGTGTGTGAGTGCGTGTGTGTGTGTGTATGTGAGTGTGAGTGTGACAGTGTGTGTGTATGTGAGTGTGAGTGCGTCAGTGAGTGTGTGTGCGAGTGTGTGTGTGTATGTGAGTGTGAGTGTGACAGTGAGCGTGTGTGCGAGTGTGTGTGTGTGTGTGAGTGCGTGAGTGTGTGTGCGAGTGTGTGTGTGTGTGTGAGTGTGAGTGCGTGAGTGTGTGTGCGAGTGTGTGTGTGTATGTGAGTGTGAGTGCGTGAGTGTGTGTGCGAGTGTGTGTGTGTGTATGTGAGTGTGAGTGCGTGAGTGTGTGTGCGAGTGTGTGTGTGTGTGTGAGTGTGAGTGCGTGAGTGTGTGTGCGAGTGTGTGTGTGTATGTGAGTGTGAGTGCGTCAGTGAGTGTGTGTGCAAGTGTGTGTGTGTATGTGAGTGTGAGTGCGTCAGTGAGTGTGTCCGAGTGTATGTGAGTGTGAGTGAGTGTGTGCGAGTGTGTGAGTGTGTGTATGTGAATGTGAGTGCGTGAGTGTGTGTGCCAGTGTGTGCGGCCGAGGCCGCTGTGTGCCGCGGGTTGGCACTGGGCTGGCTTGGCACAGTGGGCACCCCGCAGGGCGGCGGCCCCGGGGCCGTGCGGCGCAGCCCGGGGGGGTGCACTGAAGCTGCTCGGTGTGAGGCTGCCGGAGCCTGGAGCAGGCTGCCCGGAGCGGCTGTGCAGACTCCTCCTCTGCAGCCCCCCATGCCCCCCGGATGTCTTCCTGCGTGCCCGCCCCGGGTGCCCTGCTCTGGCAGGGGCTTGGTGCGGGTGATCTCCAGAGGCACCATTCCATGATCCATGCTTTCGGCTTCCTGAGCAGTGGCCCTGGGCCCGCTGCGTTTGCAGGGAGCGCCCGGGGCTGCCCTGGGCTGGCTCGCAGGTGGCAGCAGCGGCAGAGGGCAGGGAGCCCCCCGCAGCCCCCCGTGGCGCTGTCCTTGCGCTCTCTGGCTCCGGCTGACTCCTGCCCTGTTCTCTCCTCTCGCCGCTCGCCTTTGCCCCCGGGACGCGCTGCTGCCCGCAGGGAGGTGAGTGCCCTTCCCCCGGAGCCCCTCGGCGCTGCCCTGCCTGTGCCCCGGGCCCGCTTCCAAACGGTTGTGTTTCCCCCCCCCTCCCGCAGAGAAAGTCCAAGATCACAGCCTCACGCAAGCTCTTGTTGAAGGTGAGTCCTGGGGGCTGGAAACTCCCTGGGGTTTGCCCTGCCGGGGAGCAGGAGGCAGGGCTGCGGTGCGTGCTCGGGGCGGGGGGCGGCGATGGGGAGCAGCGCAGGCATGGCCCCTGGGGAGCAGCTCCTCTGCCCACCTCTCATCTGCTCAAACGCCCTCACTCATGTGGGCTTTGTGGTCCAGGCTGCAAACAAACCTCCCCTATGCTCCGTGAGGGTGGGGAGAGACTCCGATGCCTTGGAGCTGTGGGGCCGCAGCCCCCGCGTTTGTGCAGCGCAAGCCTGGGAGGTCCCCGGGCTGCGGCTTGGGAAAGAGCATCTGCTGCAGCGGTGCGGAACGGGGCAGAGAAAGTGCTGAGGTCAGCGGCCGTGGGGACCACCACGGCCCCGGGGCACCCCTGGCCCCGTGGGTGCTTCTCCCTGCAGCAGCCGCCACACCAAAGGTGCTGGGTGGGGTTTGTTTGATGTGCTGCAGCAGCAGAGGGGTTTTGGGAGGACAGCCACGGCGGGGAGGGTGCGTGGGAGGCAGGCAGCGCTGTCCCGCCCCACAGGTGCTGCGTGGGGAGGCTCAGGGGCCGCAGAGGAGGAGCCTGCTCACGCTGCTGCTGTCTACTCGTGCCCGCAGAGTTTGATGCTGGCAAAAGCCAAGGAGGAGTGGGATCAGGAGATCGTGGACAAGCAGGCAGAGAAGGAGAGATACCTGTCGGAGAGGGTCACACCACTGCACACCAGTGGCCTGTCCCTCAGCCAGCTCCAGGTACTTCACAGAACCACAGAGTGGTAGAGCTCGGAGGGCACCTCTGGAGGTGATCCAGCCCAGCCCCCTGCCAGAGCAGTGCCACCCAGGGCAGCTCACACAGGAGCACGTCCTGGTGGGGCTTCCCCAGAGGAGACTCCAGAACCTCCCTGGCAGCCTGCTCCAGGGCTCCAGGACTCTGGGAGAAGTTTCTCCTCGAGTTCAGAAGGAACTTCTGCTTTTGTGCCCATTGCTCCTTGCCCTGCCACTGGGCACCAATGAACAAAGCCTGGTCCCATCCTCCTGCCATCAGCCCTTGAAGTATTGATGGGCATTGGTCAAATCTCCCTTCAGGTTGCTCCTCCTCAGATTAAACAGCCCAAATCTCTCAGCCTCTCCTCACAGAGCAGTTCCAGTCCCTTAGTGTCTCTTTAGCTCTCTGCAGCAGCTTCCTGAGGCCCCTCTTGAATCAGGGAGCTCAGCACTGGGCACAGGACTCCAGATGTGACCACAGCAGGGCAGAGTGGAGGGGAAGAAGAACCTCCCTTGACCTGCTGGCCACACGCTTGTGAATGCAGCCCAGGATGCCATTGGCCTTCTTCAGGCCTGAGGATGGAAAGAGCTCCTTGGCAGCACGAAAGGGCATCTCTCACCACTGCCCTGCTGTGCTTATCCCCCAGGACCTGTGCAGGGAGCTGCACGAGAAGGTGGAGATTGTGGATGAAGAGAGATATGACATAGAAGCCAAATGCAACCATAACACTCGGGAGGTAGGAGCAGCTTGGGCTGCCTGCTGCTGTCTGAACCCCCTCCCAGGTGGGAGCTTGGACCTCCAGGGGTGGTCTGGCATGGTCTGGGCTGGGCTCGGGGGTGGGACATGTGTTGGGATTATCTAAGGGTTGGCATTTGCTCTGCAAGGCATCACTCAGCCCAAGGTTCATCTCTGCCCTGGGAAACTCCAGCTGCCCAAACTCGTTCCCCTGGTCCCCCCTCGTGGGTCTCAGAGCTTCTTCTCGTGGTGTGGCTGCCACCTGAGCAGGCAATGACAACAGCCCTGAGCTCAGATGGGCAGATCTTTGGTGAAGGTCTCCACAGCTGCAGGGCAGATGCAGACCCCTCTGGGGCTCAGTGTTGTCACAGGATCCCAGGATCCCAGAATGTCAGGGGTTGGAAGGGACCCAAAGAGCTCACCCAGTCCAACCCCCCTGCCAGAGCAGGGCCACACAATCCAGCTCAGGGCACACAGAACACATCCAGACAGGCCTGGGAAGGCTCCACACAAGGAGACTCCACAACCTCTCTGGGCAGCCTGTGCCAGGCTCTGGGAGCCTTCCAGGCAAGAAGTTGCCTCTTGTGCTGAGCTGCAACCTCTTGTGCTGCAGCTTCCACCCACTGCTGCTTGTCCTGTGCCAGGGAGCAGTGAGCAGAGCCTGTCCCCCCCTGCTGACCCCCAGCCCTCAGAGAGTTACAGACATTGATCCAATCCCCTCTCAGCCTTTTCCTCTCCAGCCTAAGCAGCCCCAGGGCCCTCAGCCTCTCCTCACCAGGCACTGCTCCAGTCCCCTCCTCATCCTCACAGCCTTCCCTTGGACTCTCTCCAGCAGGTCCCTGTCCCTCTTAACTGGGGAGCCCAAAACTGCTAAGTGTCAGAGCCTCCCAATTCACAGGAGAGCTTCTGATGCGAGGCAGCCGAGTGCTGACCTCCCTCACCCTGCCCCTGCCCTGGCCCCGCAGATTAAAGACCTGAAGATCAAAGTGCTGGACCTGCGGGGGAAGTTCAAGCGCCCTCCCCTGCGCCGCGTCCGCGTCTCTGCCGATGCCATGCTGAGGGCTCTGCTGGGCTCCAAGCACAAAGTGTCCATGGACCTGAGAGCCAACCTGAAGTCTGTCAAGAAGGAGGACACGGAGAAGGTAGGTGATTGTCCCCCTCTGCTCTCCTCAGACCCCACCTGCAGTCCTGGGGGCAGCTCTGCAGCCCCCAGCACAAGCAGGACATGGAAGTGTTGGAGCCAGCCCAGAGGAGGCCACCAAGATGCTGAGAGGGCTGCAGCAGCTCTGCTCTGAGCACAGGCTGAGAGAGTTGGGGCTGTGCAGCCTGCAGAGGAGAAGGCTTGGAGGAGACCTTGGAGTGGCCTTGCAGGATCTGAAGGAGGCTCCAGGAGGGCTGGGGAGGGACTGTTGAGAAGGTCTGGGAATGTCAGGAGGAGGAGGAGGAAAGGGTTTGAAGTGGCAGAGGGGAGATTGGAACTGGATGTGAGGAAGAAGTTGTTTGCAGTGAGAGTGGTGAGAGGCTGGCACAGGTTGGGGGTGATGAGAGACTGGCACAGGTTGAGGGTGGTGAGACACTGGCACAGGTTGAGGGTGGTTAGACACTGGCACAGGCTGCCCAGGGAGGTTGTGGAGCACAGAAGTAGCCAATGTGAGATGTAGGTTGGACATCAGGAGGGAGCTCTGCATAGTGAGGGAGGTGAGACACTGGCACAGGCTGCCCAGAGAGGTGGTTGAGTGCCATCCCTGGAGACATTCAAGCTCAGCCTGGATGTGGCCCTGGTCAGGCTGCTCTGGTTGGAGGTGTCCCTGCTGCCTGAGGGGGGGTTGCCCCTGGAGGGTCCCTTCCAGGCTGCAGGCTGTGCAGCTGAGGGTGCCCCTTGGCAGGAGCGGCCTGTGGAGGTGGGCGACTGGCGCAAGAACGTGGAGGCCATGTCGGGCATGGAGGGCAGGAAGAAGATGTTCGATGCTGCCAAGTCCCCCACGGGGCAGTGACAGGTAGGGGCTGGTCCCTCCTTCCCCGAGCTCCCCACACCACCCCTGCCCTCTGCTTCTGGCTGGGCAGTGGCAGAGCTGCTCCTGCTCACGGGAAAAGGCATCGCAGTCCCCAGCCTGAGCCCACCCTCAAGCCCCACACCTCCCCTGCCCTCCTCCCCTCCCAGCTCGTCCTCCCCCCTGCTTCTCAGCTCTGCTGCCCACACTGCACTCATCCTGCACACCGTGGGCATTGCTTTGGCTTGCAGAAGTGACCTGAGAACCTCTTTCTGCTGCACTGCTCTGCTCTGTGTCTTCCCCACAGGAGCATCACAGGAAGAAGAAGCATCCTCACCCCTGCTGCCTCCCCCTCCTCTGCTGCCCCTCTGTGCTCTCTGTGCCCTCACCCTGAGTCCACCACCGAGCTGGCACATGGGGACGACTCCGCGGGGAGCTCTGAGCTCCTCCCCATCAGCGCTGCCACCAGCCCTGCTCCTGCACACCCTGGCACAAGGCCTCCCCAGCGCCACCTGCACTGGCCAGGCTGTCTCCGAGGGGCCACTGCCCAGCCCTTCCCTCCCACCGCTGCAGGGAGGTCCTGGAGATGGCTGCTGGTCCCCCCCGCTGCTCCATGCTCCAGTGGGTGCAGCCTGAGCTGCACCTGCAGGGCTGCAGGGTATTAAAGGATGCTCTCTGGGCAGCCTCTGCGTGGGCTCCTCACTGCGGGACCACTGCCCAGGGGCAGGTTCACAGCCTGCTGGAGAAGACTCCCTGGTCCTTTCCTGCCAGCCTGCCGTGTGCCCATGCCACTGCTCAGGCCAGCAGCATGCCCTGGGGTCAGATTTGCTTTGGGATCATCTCTCCCAGCCCTCGGTGTTCCTGGTCCCCCCCAGCTCTGCTGAGACCCCCCAGCCCCAAGCGCCGCTGGGCTCCAGGGTACGAAGGGCTCAGGTCACAGCAGTTTGGAGAGATGAGGGAGGGGAAAGCCTCAACTGCAGAGCTGGAGAGCAATGCCCACACCTGCCTGGGGTCTGCAGACAGCCCAGTGCCAAGAGCTGTGCCACCTTGCCTTGGGGCCCACTTGCAATGTTTTTCTCTTTCCCACCAGGGAAGATCACAGCAGGGCTTGGGGCTTGGTGTGCAGATGGTTGTCTCCCTGCTCTTCCCATCCCTCCTCTTCCTCTGGGTTTGGAAAAGCCTTCAGACCAGTTGGGGCCAGAGCCTGGGTCTCAGCTCTGCCATTGGCTGCACTGTCAGAGGCACTGGAGCAGTGGGACTTGGGGCAGCTCCATTTCAAGGCCTAATGCCTGCAGTGTTTGAGAGAGCAGGAGAGGAGTCACAGAGCCACAGAGCCACAGAGCCACAGAAGCATCCAGGCTGGCACAGCCCCTCAGGAGCACCAAGCCCAGCCTAGAGCCCTGCTCTGCAAGATGCACCTTAACCCACAGCCCCAAGCACCACATCCAACCCACCTGAAACACAGCCAGGCTGGGGGACTGCAGCACCTCCCTGGGCAGCTCATCCCAGCCCCTGACCACTCTCTCCATGAAAAACCTCTTCCTAATGTCCAACCTAACCCTCCCCAGCCTCCAGGCCCAACAGCTTACCCTTCCCCATCAGTGCTGTGGTTTCCTCTGTCCCAGCCCCCAAACTGTGGCTGGTTGAGTGGAAGCAGCTGGGAATGTTGCAGCTGATGCCAGAGCAGGGCTGCAGAGAGGGAGTGCTGAGGAGTCACAGCAGGTTGGAGCTTCTCCCTAGCTGCACAGCAGGAGATAGAATCATAGAATGATGAAACTGTTTGGGTTGGCAAAGCTCTCTGAGATCATCCAGGCCAACACCAACCCAGCCCCACCATGGCCACTGAACCCTGGCCCCAGGTGCCATGGCCACAGCTTCCTTCAACCCCTCCAGCCATGGGCACTCCACCACCCCCCTGGGCAGCCTCTGCCAGGCCCTCACCACTCCTCCAGCAAAGAAACTTTTCCTCCTCTCCAACCTAACCCTCCCCTGGCACAGTCCCAGGACATTTCCTCTTCTATCCCCTGAGCCCAGGCAGCAGAGCCCAACCCCCAGCTGGCTGCAGCCTGCTCTCAGGGAGCTGCAGAGAGCAATGAGCTCTGCCCTCAGCCTCCTCTGCTCCAGGCTGCTCACCCCCAGCTCCCTCAGCTGCCCCTCCCCAGCCCTGCTCTCTGTTGCCCTCCTCTGGACACTCTACAGCAGCTCAATGTCCCCTCGGGGTGCTCTTGGTGTTCTAGCAATGCCCTGCCCAGCCCCTGAGGTTCCCCAAGGACCCATCCATGGCTTGCAGGCTGGGGCACACTGTGGGTGCTGTGCAGTGAGCTTGTGGAAGCACAGAGAATGCTGCAAACCTGGAGCCAAGTGCAGGTGGCCCAGCAGGGCTGGAGGGAAGCACCACCAAAAGGTCTGAGATCTCCTCCAGAGCTCAGAGGGAAACATGGGGCAGGAGAAGGTGATCCCATAGAATCCTGGAATCATTTAGCTTGGGAGAGACCTGTAGGATCAGTGCCCAGCTGTGCAGCTGGGCTCTGCAGGCCGTGGGTGCTCCGTGGGCTGTGGTGCAAGCAGGGAAAAGCCTCCAAAGGGAGGTGACATTGAGCTCCAGCAGGGCTGCTGTGGGCATCACAGCCCCTCCCTTGGCCAGGGCAGGGGTGCTGAGCCCAGCTGCTGACTCTAGTCCCTGGGCAGGGAGGGTTGGGGCAGATGGTGGCTGATGGACACTGATCTCTGGCACCTGAGCTGCCACAGCTCCAGCAGCTCCTTCCCAGGCCATGGAAGACTCAGGATGAAAACCCTTCCCAAAAGGAGGGTTGGAGGAGAGGTGTCTGTGAGCTGGGCAGTGCCCATCTGCTCCCTGGGCAGGCAGATCACAGAGCCCACAGTGCCAGCTTGGGAGGGACCCCAAGGACCAGCTGGGTGCAGGTGGTGCTGGAGTTGCAGTCAGCTGGCCCAGCACCCTGCCAGGCTGGGGCTGCCAAGTGCCCAGTGCAGGGCATCCACCACTGCCCTGGGGAGCTGATTCCAGTCCCTGACTGTTCCCATGGGGAACAGCCCAGTGGAGATGTCCCCAGCAGTAGCCTGTCCCCATCAGCCCTTGTGCTTCCATGGCACTGCTTGCACAAATGGAGTCTCCTTCCTCCTGGCAGCCTCCCTCTGTGCCCTGGCCCATGGCAGTGAGGTCTGCCCTGAGCCTTCTCTTCCCCAGGCTGAGCAGCCTCAGCTCTCTCAGCCTTCCCCACATGGCAGATCCTCAGACCTCTGCTCCTTCTCCTGGCCCTTCTCTGCACCCTTTCCAGCCTGTCCACATCTTATTTTGTCCAGCAGGGACCAGAAGTGCAGGCAGAGCTCCAGGTGTGGCCTGAGCAGTGTTGAGTAGATGCTCATTCTGTGTTCCCTCTGCCCCCATCCCCCTCAGCATCCTGCTAGCCAGGGCCAGGACCACCTCCTGCATGAGCAGAGCAGACACAGGGCCCATGGAGCCCTTTCCATCCATCTTTTCCTGTCCAGGCTTAGTTCAGCAGAGCAAGCAGAGCCCACCATGGTGCCAGGACTTGGTGACCACTTCTCACCCTTCACACCTCAGGAAGGCTCCAGGCAGGAGTAGTCCTGGGAAATGAGTTTCTGTCTTGGCCAACCCTCTGCTCTTGTAGGGGACCAGAGCTCACCTGTGGTGAGACCCCAGGATGCTGCCACAATGAACCTGCCCCACCAGTGCAGGCAAAAGCTGCAAGCTATGATCAAAGGGCAGAGTCCTGTGTCTGGGTTGGGCCAACCCCAGGCACAGATCCAGGCTGGGTGCAGAGGGGTTTGAGAACAGCCCTGAAGAAAGAGCCTTGGGGGTTTGGGTGCTGAGCAGCTCCCCAGGAGCCAGCAGTGCCCTCCTGCAGCCCTGAGGCAGCTGTGTGCTGGCTGCAGCCAGAGCAGTGTGGGCAGCAGGGCAGGAGAGGGGATCCTGCCCCTTGTCTCTGCTCAGACCTCACCTCCAACCCTGCCTCCAGCTCTGCTGTCCCCACCAGAAGCACACAGAGCTGCTGGAGTGAGGCCAGAGGAGGCCACAAAGATGCTGCCAGGGCTGGAGCAGCTCTGCTGTGAGCACAGGCTGAGGGAGCTGGGGGGGTGCAGCCTGCAGAGGAGAAGGCTCCAGGGGGACCTCAGAGCTGCTGGCAGAGCCTGAAGGGATCCTGCAGGAAGGCTGCAGAGGAACTGTTCCTGTGTCTGGAGACAGGCCCAGGGGGAATGGTTTGGAGCTGAGGAAGAAGCTCTTGAGTACAGGGGTGGTGAGGTTCTGGAGCAAGCTGCCCAGGGAAGTGTTTGAGGCAGCATCCCTGGAGACATTCAAGGCCAAACTTGCTGTGGCCCTGAGCAATCTGCTCGAGTTGGAGCTGTCCCTGCTGACTGCAGGGAAGTTGGACAGGAGAACCTTGGAGGGTCCCTTCCACCCTGATGCTTTCTGTGAGTCTGAGTTCAAAGGGACACAGCCACAGGCTGGCTGCCAAGCATCAGCCAGAGCTTGGTCCCCACAGCACCCACAGTGCTTTCATCGCACTGCCATCCCTTCCCACCCCATAAACACTGCCTCCCCCCCACCCCCCTTTCACTTATTAATTATCAAATTGCCATAATTGCACTGAGCTGGCAGCAGGAGTCCTCAGCCCTCCTCAGCCCCCACTACAAGAGAGATGTGGAGATGCTGGAGAGTGTCCAGAGCAGGGCCAGGAGGATGCTCAGAGGCTGCAGCAGCTCTGCTGTGAGCACAGCCTGAAAGAGTTGGGGCTGTGCAGGCTGCAGCAGAGGAGGCTCCCAGGGGACCTTCTTGTGGCCTGCCAGGATCTGAAGGGGGCTCCAAAACAGCTGGGGAGGGACTTTTAAGGCTGTCAGGGAGTGGCAGGAGTGGGGGGGATGGAGCAAAGCTGGAGATGGGGAGAGTGAGGCTGGAGGTGAGGAGGAAGTTGTTGAGCAGGAGAGTGGTGAGAGGCTGGAATGGGTTGCCCAGGGAGGTGGTTGAGGCCCCATGGCTGGAGGTGTTTGAGGCCAGGCTGGCTGAGGCTGTGTGCAGCCTGCTCTAGGGTAGGGTGTCCCTGGGCATGGCAGGGGGGTTGGGACTGGCTGCTCCTTGTGGCCCCTTCCAGCCCTGCCTGACTCCAAGTCAATGATTCAGCTGCTCGTTCCCTGCTGCTGGCCCAGCTCTGAGGCTGACTTAGTTTCCATGGGGTGTCTTGTGCCTTTTCCAGCTCTACCAGTCGGTCAGGTAGCAGTGGCTGCCTCTCCCCACACCTTTCTTCCTCTGCCAGCATCTCTGCCGACTCTCTGAGTTCCCCTGGGTTTGGGCTGCACCATCAGATCCCAGGCACTGCTGCTCGGCAGTGAGCTCAGAGGGGAAAGCTCAGAGAATGGCTCAGGCTGGAAGGGAGCTCAGAGAGCATCAACTCCAACCCCCTGCATGGGCAGGGACACCTCTCAGCTAGGCTCAGCTGCTCAAAGCCTCATCCAGCCTGGCCCTGAACACCTCCAGGGAGGTTGTGGAGCACAGAAGCACCCAATGTGATCTTCGATCACAACCTCCCTGGGGATCCTGTGCCTGTGTCACATCTCCCTCAACCTGTGCCAGTGTCTCACCACCCTCACCTGTGCCAGTCTCTCTCCACCCTCCCTCTCAACCATTTCTTCCTCCTCTCCACTCTCCCTCTCCCCTCTCCCAGCTCAAAGCCATTCTCCTTCCTCCTGCCAGTCCCAGCCCTTGCCAGAAGTCCCTCCCCAGCTCTCCTCTTGCCCCTTCAACTACTGGAAGGTTGCTCTAAGGCCTCCCTGGTGGAGCTTTCTCTTCTCCAGGCTGAGCAGCCCCATCTCTCCCAGAGCAGCTGAGTCTATGCCAGCACCAGCAGCATGGCAGGGATGAGCCCAAGCTGCCAAGGATGGAGCTGAGCTCTGGCTGGTGCTGAGGGACCAGCAAGGGCAAAACAGGTGGAGGTGGAGGGCTCACCACTGGGCCCCAGGCTGAGGTTGAGGAATGCCTTAATTACAGGCCAGTTATGGAAGCTGGAAGCTCTGCACTGCCCTGTGGCCAAAGAAAGAGGCTCTGGGTCAGGATCAGGCACAGGACAGCGTTCCCAGGGGAAAAGGAGCCCTGCTGATGCTGCTCTGTCTCCCTCGTGGGTATAGGTGGATGGCTGCTGCTCATCTGAACCCCCTGAGCAGCTCGGGCAGGGGCAGGGGCAGGGGCAGGGCTGCCAGCAGAGCCGTCCTGTGAAGCAGCTGGAATGTCACCCACGGGGGCGGGGGAGCAGCCTGGCAGCAGCCTGCTCTGCAGGCAGCAGGGTCCTGTGGCACAGCTGCGCTGGCTGCAGCTCTGGGGCAGCAGATAGGACAGCCTGGGGCACGAGTGGCAGGGCTGGGTCCCAGTCGGTGTCAAACCCCTGATCAGCCCTTCCCTGCACCCACTCACAGCCCTGCACCCTCCCAGCCCTGCACCCTCCCAGCCCTGCACCCTCCCAGCCCTGCACCCACTCCCAGCCCTGCACCCTCCCAGCTCTGCACCCTCACAGCCCTGCACCCATTCCCAGCCCTGCACCCTTCCAGCCCTGCACCCACTCCCAGCCCTGCACCCTCCCAGCTCTGCACCCTCACAGCCCTGCACCCATTCCCAGCCCTGCACCCACTCCCAGCCCTGCACCCACTCCCAGCCTTGCATCCACTCACAGCCTTGCACCCACTCCCAGCCCTGCACCCTCACGGCCCTGCACCCTCACAGCCCTGCACCCTCACAGCCCTGCACCCACTCCCAGCCCTGCACCCACTCCCAGCCCTGCACCCACTCCCAGCCCTGCACCTACTCACAGCCCTGCACCCACTCCCAGCCCTGCACCCACTCCCAGCCCTGCACCTACTCACAGCCCTGCACCCACTCCCAGCCCTGCACCCACTCCCAGCCCTGCACCTACTCACAGCCCTGCACCCTTCCAGCCTTGCACCTACTCCCAGCCTTGCACCCACTCCCAGCCCTGCACCCTCCCAGCCCTGCACCCACTCCCAGCCTTGCACCCTCCCAGCCCTGCACCCACTCCCAGCCCTGCACCCACTCCCAGCCTTGCACCCTCCCAGCCCTGCACCCACTCCCAGCCCTGCACCCTCCCAGCCCTGCACCCACTCCCAGCCCTGCACCCTCCCAACCCTGCACCCACTCCCAGCCCTGCACCCATTCCCAGCCCTGCACCCACTCCCAGCCCTGCACCCACTCCCAGCCCTGCACCCTCCCAGCCCTGCACCCACTCCCAGCCCTGCACCCTCCCAGCCCTGCACCCATTCCCAGCCCTGCACCCACTCCCAGCCGTGCACCCACTCCCAGCCCTGCACCCTTCCAGCCCTGCACCGACTCCCAGCCCTGCACCCTCCCAACCCTGCACCGACTCCCAGCCCTGCACCCATTCCCAGCCCTGCACCCTCCTAACCCTGCACCCACTCCCAGCCCTGCACCCACTCCCAGCCCTGCACCCTCCCAGCCCTGTCCCCTCCCAGCCCTGCACCCTCCCAGCCCTGCACCCACTCCCAGCCTTGCACCCACTCCCAGCCTTGCACCCACTCCCAGCCCTGCACTCTCCCAGTCCTGCACCCACTCCCAGCCCTGCTCCCTCCCCACCCTGCACCCACTCCCAGCCCTGCACCCTCCCAGCCCTGCACCCACTCCCAGCCCTGCACCCACTCCCAGCCCTGCTCCCTCCCAGCCCTGCTCCCTCCCAGCCCTGCTCCCTCCCAGCCCTGCACCCACTCCCAGCCCTGCACCCACTCCCAGCCCTGCACCCTCCCAGCCCTGCACCCACTCCCAGCCCTGCACCCACTCCCAGCCCTGCACCTACTCACAGCCCTGCACCCTTCCGGCCTTGCACCCACTCCCAGCCCTGCACCCACTCCCAGCCCTGCTCCCTCCCAGCCCTGCTCCCTCCCAGCCCTGCACCCACTCCCAGCCCTGCACCCACTCCCAGCCCTGCTCCCTCCCAGCCCTGCACCCACTCCCAGCCCGGCACCCACTCCCAGCCCTGCACTCTCCCAGCCCTGCACCCACTCCCAGCCCTGCACCCTCCCAGCCCTGCTCCCTCCCAGCCCTGCACCCACTCCCAGCCCTGCACCCACTCCCAGCCCTGCACCCACTCCCAGCCCTGCACCCTCCCAACCCTGCACCATCTCATCACCTTCAGCTGCCATGGGTCACAGAAGGGGAGGGGTTGGAAGGGACCTCGGGAGATGATGGAGACCAAATCCCCTGCCAGAGCAGGGGCACCCAGGGCAGGGCACACAGGAATGCAACCAGGTCAGGCTTGAAAGTCTGCACAACCTCTCTGGGCAGCCTGCTCCAGGCTCCAGCACCCTCACACCGAAGAAGTTCCTCTCCAGCTCTCCTGAAGGCCTTCTTCCAATTCTGGAAGGCTGCTCTAAGGTCTTCCTGGGGCTTCCTCTTCTCCAGGAAGCTAAATCACTGCAGAGTGGTACAGCCCAGTGGCACTGCAGCCACACCAGCTGCTTTCTCTACCAGGAGTCTCTGCTCCTCACTGTCTGGCTGTGTTTCAGGCTGCCATGGCCATGTTAGGTGAGTGGTTGGGCAATGATCATCTGAAAGGTCTTTTCCAAGCTGACCATTCTATGTTTCTGTGCTCCCACTCCTGTCGAGGAGGAACCTCCTGGGTTCCAGTTTGTGTCCATTGCTCTTTGTCCTGTCACAGGACAGCACTGCACAGAGCCTGGCCCCTTCTTGACCCCCTCCCCTCAGATGTGCATAACCAAGAGATCATCAGAGACTCATAGAATCAGTCAGGGTTGGAGGAGACCACAAGGAACCAACCCCCTGCCATGCCCAGGGACACCCTACCCTAGAGCAGGCTGCACACAGCCTCAGCCAGCCTGGCCTCAAACACCTCCAGCCATGGGGCCTCAGCCACCTCCCTGGGCAACCCATTCCAGCCTCTCACCACTCTCCTGCTCAACAACTTCCTCCTCACCTCCAGCCTCACTCTCCCCACCTCCAGCTTTGCTCCATCCCCCCCACTCCTGCCACTCCCTGACAGCCTTAAAAGTCCCTCCCCAGCTGTTTTGGAGCCCCCTTCAGATCCTGGCAGGCCACAAGAAGGTCCCCTGGGAGCCTCCTCTGCTGCAGCCTGCACAGCTCCAGGGCTCTCAGCCCTTCCTCACACAGATGTTGCAGTCCCTTCAGCACTCCCACAGCCTCCACTGGGCTCTCTCCTGCCCTTCTCTGTCCCTCCTGACCTGGGCAGCCCAGAGCTGCACTCACTACTCCGGATGGCATTTTGGTAGGGCTGAGCAGAGGTGAAGGAGAACCTCCCTTGGCCACACTCTGCTCTTGCACCCCAGCTTTGCAGACCTGCTCTCTGGTCTGGGTGTTGCTGATGACCTCAGAGTGTCCAAGGCAGCCTTTGCTGAAGGCTTCAATGAGCTTGTGGAGAAAAGTGACCTGGTAGAGAAGGCTTTCCTGGGGTTTCCAGAGGCAAACAGCTTTAGGTCAGCCAAAACTATGAGGGAAAGTCCAGGTGGAGGTAGGTGATCAATTAGGAGATAGAAGAGGAGGGTGAGCTGCTGAGCTCTGCTGAGCCTTGTGTGTTCTGCACAGCACAGTGAGCTGCTGAGCCCTGCTGAGCTCTGCTGAGCCTTGTGTGTCCTGCACAGCACAGTGAGCTGCTGAGCTCTGCTGAGCCTTGTGTGTCCTGCACAGCACAGTGAGCTGCTGAGCTCTGCTGAGCCTTGTGTGTTCTGCACAGCACAGTGAGCTGCTGAGCCTTGTGTGTCCTGCACAGCACAGTGAGCTGCTGAGCTCTGCTGAGCTCTGCTGAGCCTTGTGTGTCCTGCACAGCACAGTGAGCTGCTGAGCCCTGCTGAGCCTTGTGTGTTCTGCACAGCACAGTGAGCTGCTGAGCTCTGCTGAGTCTTGTGTGTCCTGCACAGCACAGTGAGCTGCTGAGCCCTGCTGAGCCTTGTGTGTTCTGCACAGCACAGTGAGCTGCTGAGCCCTGCTGAGCCTTGTGTGTCCTGCACAGCACAGTGAGCTGCTGAGCCCTGCTGAGCCTTGTGTGTTCTGCACAGCACAGTGAGCTGCTGAGCTCTGCTGAGCCTTGTGTGTCCTGCACAGCACAGTGAGCTGCTGAGCCCTGCTGAGCCTTGTGTGTCCTGCACAGCACAGTGAGCTGCTGAGCTCTGCTGAGCCTTGTGTGTTCTGCACAGCACAGTGAGCTGCTGAGCCCTGCTGAGCCTTGTGTGTTCTGCACAGCACAGTGAGCTGCTGAGCCCTGCTGAGCCCTGCTGAGCCTTGTGTGTTCTGCACAGCACAGTGAGCTGCTGAGCTCTGCTGAGCTCTGCTGAGCCTTGTGTGTCCTGCACAGCACAGTGAGCTGCTGAGCTCTGCTGAGCTCTGCTGAGCCTTGTGTGTCCTGCACAGCACAGTGAGCTGCTGAGCCCTGCTGAGCCTTGTGTGTCCTGCACAGCACAGTGAGCTGCTGAGCTCTGCTGAGCCTTGTGTGTTCTGCACAGCACAGTGAGCTGCTGAGCCCTGCTGAGCCTTGTGTGTCCTGCACAGCACAGTGAGCTGCTGAGCCCTGCTGAGCCTTGTGTGTCCTGCACAGCACAGTGAGCTGCTGAGCTCTGCTGAGCTCTGCTGAGCCTTGTGTGTCCTGCACAGCACAGTGAGCTGCTGAGCCCTGCTGAGCCTTGTGTGTCCTGCACAGCACAGTGAGTTGCTGAGCTCTGCTGAGCCTTGTGTGTTCTGCACAGCACAGTGAGCTGCTGAGCCCTGCTGAGCCTTGTGTGTCCTGCACAGCACAGTGACCTGCTGAGCTCTGCTGAGCCTTGTGTGTCCTGCACAGCACAGTGAGCTGCTGAGCCCTGCTGAGCCTTGTGTGTCCTGCACAGCACAGTGAGCTGCTGAGCTCTGCTGAGCCTTGTGTGTTCTGCACAGCACAGTGAGCTGCTGAGCCCTGCTGAGCCTTGTGTGTTCTGCACAGCACAGTGAGCTGCTGAGCCCTGCTGAGCTCTGCTGAGCCTTGTGTGTCCTGCACAGCACAGTGAGCTGCTGAGCCTTGTGTGTCCTGCACAGCACAGTGAGCTGCTGAGCCCTGCTGAGCCTTGTGTGTTCTGCACAGCACAGTGAGCTGCTGAGCTCTGCTGAGCCTTGTGTGTCCTGCACAGCACAGTGAGCTGCTGAGCTCTGCTGAGCCTTGTGTGTTCTGCACAGCACAGTGAGCTGCTGAGCTCTGCTGAGCCTTGTGTGTCCTGCACAGCACAGTGAGCTGCTGAGCCCTGCTGAGCCTTGTGTGTTCTGCACAGCACAGTGAGCTACTGAGCCCTGCTGAGCCTTGTGTGTCCTGCACAGCACAGTGAGCTGCTGAGCCCTGCTGAGCCTTGTGTGTTCTGCACAGCACAGTGAGCTGCTGAGCCCTGCTGAGCCTTGTGTGTTCTGCACAGCACAGTGAGCTGCTGAGCTCTGCTGAGCCTTGTGTGTCCTGCACAGCACAGTGAGCTGCTGAGCTCTGCTGAGCTCTGCTGAGCCTTGTGTGTCCTGCACAGCACAGTGAGCTGCTGAGCTCTGCTGAGCCTTGTGTGTTCTGCACAGCACAGTGAGCTGCTGAGCCCTGCTGAGCCTTGTGTGTTCTGCACAGCACAGTGAGCTGCTGAGCCCTGCTGAGCCTTGTGTGTCCTGCACAGCACAGTGAGCTGCTGAGCTCTGCTGACCCTTGTGTGTTCAGCACAGCACAGTGAGCTGCTGAGCTCTGCTGAGCCTTGTGTGTCCTGCACAGCACAGTGAGCTGCTGAGCTCTGCTGAGCCTTGTGTGTTCTGCACAGCACAGTGAGCTGCTGAGCCCTGCTGAGCCTTGTGTGTTCTGCACAGCACAGTGAGCTGCTGAGCCCTGCTGAGCCTTGTGTGTTCTGCACAGCACAGTGACCTGCTGAGCTCTGCTGAGCCTTGTGTGTCCTGCACAGCACAGTGAGCTGCTGAGCTCTGCTGAGCCTTGTGTGTTCTGCACAGCACAGTGAGCTGCTGAGCCCTGCTGAGCCTTGTGTGTTCTGCACAGCACAGTGAGCTGCTGAGCCCTGCTGAGCTCTGCTGAGCCTTGTGTGTCCTGCACAGCACAGTGAGCTGCTGAGCCTTGTGTGTCCTGCACAGCACAGTGAGCTGCTGAGCCCTGCTGAGCCTTGTGTGTTCTGCACAGCACAGTGAGCTGCTGAGCCCTGCTGAGCCTTGTGTGTTCTGCACAGCACAGTGAGCTGCTGAGCCCTGCTGAGCCTTGTGTGTTCTGCACAGCACAGTGAGCTGCTGAGCCCTGCTGAGCCCTGCTGAGCCTTGTGTGTTCTGCACAGCACAGTGAGCTGCTGAGCTCTGCTGAGCTCTGCTGAGCCTTGTGTGTCCTGCACAGCACAGTGAGCTGCTGAGCTCTGCTGAGCTCTGCTGAGCCTTGTGTGTCCTGCACAGCACAGTGAGCTGCTGAGCCCTGCTGAGCCTTGTGTGTCCTGCACAGCACAGTGAGCTGCTGAGCTCTGCTGAGCCTTGTGTGTTCTGCACAGCACAGTGAGCTGCTGAGCCCTGCTGAGCCTTGTGTGTCCTGCACAGCACAGTGAGCTGCTGAGCCCTGCTGAGCCTTGTGTGTCCTGCACAGCACAGTGAGCTGCTGAGCTCTGCTGAGCTCTGCTGAGCCTTGTGTGTCCTGCACAGCACAGTGAGCTGCTGAGCCCTGCTGAGCCTTGTGTGTCCTGCACAGCACAGTGAGTTGCTGAGCTCTGCTGAGCCTTGTGTGTTCTGCACAGCACAGTGAGCTGCTGAGCCCTGCTGAGCCTTGTGTGTCCTGCACAGCACAGTGACCTGCTGAGCTCTGCTGAGCCTTGTGTGTCCTGCACAGCACAGTGAGCTGCTGAGCACTGCTGAGCCTTGTGTGTCCTGCACAGCACAGTGAGCTGCTGAGCTCTGCTGAGCCTTGTGTGTTCTGCACAGCACAGTGAGCTGCTGAGCCCTGCTGAGCCTTGTGTGTTCTGCACAGCACAGTGAGCTGCTGAGCCCTGCTGAGCTCTGCTGAGCCTTGTGTGTCCTGCACAGCACAGTGAGCTGCTGAGCCTTGTGTGTCCTGCACAGCACAGTGAGCTGCTGAGCCCTGCTGAGCCTTGTGTGTTCTGCACAGCACAGTGAGCTGCTGAGCTCTGCTGAGCCTTGTGTGTCCTGCACAGCACAGTGAGCTGCTGAGCTCTGCTGAGCCTTGTGTGTTCTGCACAGCACAGTGAGCTGCTGAGCTCTGCTGAGCCTTGTGTGTCCTGCACAGCACAGTGAGCTGCTGAGCCCTGCTGAGCCTTGTGTGTTCTGCACAGCACAGTGAGCTACTGAGCCCTGCTGAGCCTTGTGTGTCCTGCACAGCACAGTGAGCTGCTGAGCCCTGCTGAGCCTTGTGTGTTCTGCACAGCACAGTGAGCTGCTGAGCCCTGCTGAGCCTTGTGTGTTCTGCACAGCACAGTGAGCTGCTGAGCTCTGCTGAGCCTTGTGTGTCCTGCACAGCACAGTGAGCTGCTGAGCTCTGCTGAGCTCTGCTGAGCCTTGTGTGTCCTGCACAGCACAGTGAGCTGCTGAGCTCTGCTGAGCCTTGTGTGTTCTGCACAGCACAGTGAGCTGCTGAGCCCTGCTGAGCCTTGTGTGTTCTGCACAGCACAGTGAGCTGCTGAGCCCTGCTGAGCCTTGTGTGTCCTGCACAGCACAGTGAGCTGCTGAGCTCTGCTGAGCCTTGTGTGTTCAGCACAGCACAGTGAGCTGCTGAGCTCTGCTGAGCCTTGTGTGTCCTGCACAGCACAGTGAGCTGCTGAGCTCTGCTGAGCCTTGTGTGTTCTGCACAGCACAGTGAGCTGCTGAGCCCTGCTGAGCCTTGTGTGTTCTGCACAGCACAGTGAGCTGCTGAGCCCTGCTGAGCCTTGTGTGTTCTGCACAGCACAGTGACCTGCTGAGCTCTGCTGAGCCTTGTGTGTCCTGCACAGCACAGTGAGCTGCTGAGCTCTGCTGAGCCTTGTGTGTTCTGCACAGCACAGTGAGCTGCTGAGCCCTGCTGAGCCTTGTGTGTTCTGCACAGCACAGTGAGCTGCTGAGCCCTGCTGAGCTCTGCTGAGCCTTGTGTGTCCTGCACAGCACAGTGAGCTGCTGAGCCTTGTGTGTCCTGCACAGCACAGTGAGCTGCTGAGCCCTGCTGAGCCTTGTGTGTTCTGCACAGCACAGTGAGCTGCTGAGCTCTGCTGAGCCTTGTGTGTCCTGCACAGCACAGTGAGCTGCTGAGCTCTGCTGAGCCTTGTGTGCATGGACGCTGCTGCTGCAGAAGGACCCTGCAGGGCTTGGGATCTGGGCACACAATGGCAAAGGATGTTTGGAGCAGTGCAGAGTGACACACAGAAGGAACAACCCAATGTGGCTTCGTGTCTGAGGCTCTGGGCTGGCTGTTGCCTGCTCAGGGGGTGACAGGTTGGGGTTGTGGTGACCATGAGAACACAAGAGGAGCCTCAGGAAGGACATCAGCTAAACTGCCTGTGGCAGCAAAGGTCTCAGTGCTTTGTGCTGCCACACAGCTCAGCAGGGCCCCATCCAAGTGGAAGGAGAGGGCAGAGCTTTTCCAGCAGTGGGGAACCCCTTAGAATCAGAGTCATGGAACTGTTGAGGTTGGAGGAGCCCTTCAAGATCATGGAGTCATAGAATGGGTCAGGTTGGAAGGGACCTCAGAGGTCATCTGCTGCACCCCCCTGCCATGGGCAAGGACACCTCCCACCAGCACAGCTTGCCCAAGGCCTCACCCAGCCTGGCCTTGAACACCTCCAGGGAGGAGGCAGCCACAGCTTCCATGGGCAGCCCATTCCAGAGTCTCACCCTCCAGTCCAGCTCTCACCCAGAGCTCCCAACCTCACCACTGCTGCTGAGCCACTGCCACTGCCCCACGTCCCTCAGCACCACATCCATGGCTCCTTTAAACACCTCCCTGGGCAGCTGTGCCAGTGCCTGACCACTCTCATTTCCCTGATACCCAACCTGAACCTCCCCTGGCTCAACCTGAGGCTGTTTGCTCTTGTCCTGTCCCTTGCTGCACACCAATCCCCACTTTACTCCAACCTCCCTCCAAGGGAGTTGTAGAAGGTGATGAGGTCTCCCTTTAGCCTTCTCTTCTGAAGTCCAAACACCTCCAGTTCCCTCAGCTGCTCCTCACAGGACTTGTGCTCAAGGCCCTTGCTGGGGGATATGTTTTATGCCAACAATTATCCTGGGTCTGAGGGAACTTGGGCAAACCCCTGGTGGAGAGTCCTGCTAGAGGGTTCTTAAGTAAAGAGGAAACCAATTTGAGCTCAGAAGGTCCTTGAGCTGAAAATGTCAGAAGCAGGTTGTTAGCAGAGAGAGTGATTGGCACTGGAATGGGCTGCCCAGGGAGGTGGTGGAGTGCCCATCCCTGGAGGTGTTGAAGCCAAGCCTGGCTGGGGCACTTAGTGCCATGGTCTGGGTGATTGGCCAGGGCTGGGTGCTAGGTTGGGCTGGAGGAGCTTGGAGCTCTCTGCCAACCTGCCTGATTCTACGATTCTATAAAGACTGGGGGAGCACAAGGGGTGAGGGTCAGCAAAGCTCTTCCTCTGCCTCATCCCCACTCTCTAAATGCCCCTCTAGAGCACAAGCAGGACATGGAAGTGTTTGAGCCAGCCCAGAGGAGGCCACCAAGATGCTGAGAGGGCTGCAGCAGCTCTGCTCTGAGCACAGGCTGAGAGAGTTGGGGCTCTGCAGGCTGCAGAAGAGAAGGCTTAGAGGAGACCTTGGAGTGGCCTTGCAGGATCTGCAGGGGGCTGCAGGAAGGCTGGGGAGGGACTATTGAGAAGGTCTGGGAATGAGAGGAGGAGGAGGGATGGGTTTGAAGTGGCAGAGGGGAGATTGAAAGTGGATGTGAGGAAGAAGTTATTTGCAGTGAGGGTGGTGAGAGACTGGCACAGGTTGAGGGCGTTGAAACACTGGCACAGGTTTTCCAGGGAGGTTGTGGAGCACAGAAGCACCCAATGGGATCAAAGATCAAAGATCACATTGGGTGCTTCTGTGCTCCACAACCTCCCTGGAGGTGTTCAAGGCCAGGTTGGATGAGTCCTTGAGCAACCTGTCCTAGTGGGAGGTGTCCCTGCCCCTGGCAGAGGGTTGGAACTGGCTGAGCTTTCATGTCCCTTCCAACCTAACCCATTCTGTGACTCTGTGAATTTCTTCATCTTCACAAGAGGAGGAATCAGCAGGGGTGGAGGTTTTGATGTTCCTCTGCTGCAGACCCTGGGGGTGTCCTTTCAGTGCCTTCAGTCTAATCCTTGTTAAAGCCCTGCTAAGTCCCAGTGCTTCAGCACTATCCTTTGGCAATGAGTTTTGCCAGTCAAGTGCTCTCCCTGTGCATTAATCAGAGAGGTTTGTGGCTCTGTCCTAGCTTGCTGATGCTGGGCTGCTATAAATAGGCTGTCAGCAATCAGCAGGACACTCACAAGGTTAAGCTATTTCACCTGGATTTCATTCTCCTTATGCCACAACTCGGTGAAGAGGAGGCTGAGGGCAGAGCTCATTGCTCTCTGCTGCTCCCTGAGAGCAGGCTGCAGCCAGCTGGGGGTTGGGCTCTGCTGCCTGGGCTCAGGTGATAGGAGGAGGGGAAACGACCTGAAATTGGTGCCAGGGGAGGGTTAGGTTGGAGAGGAGGAAAAAATTGTTTGCTGGTCAGGGATTGGCAGAGGCTGCCCAGGGAGGTGGTGGAGTGCCCCTGCCTGGAGGTGGTCAAGAAAGCTGCGGCCGTGGCACTTGAGGCCAGGGCTTGGTGGCCATGGTGGGGCTGGGTTGGATCTAGGTGATCTCAGAGGGCTTTGCCAACCCAAACAATTCTGTGATTCTGTGACCTAAAGCACTTGAAAATCAGCTGGTGACTGCAAGGAGGAAGGAAAGCAGAGCAGGAGCTGAGAGCTGACAGCTCCCTTGCCAGGGCTGTGGTTTAGAAAGGGGATTTCAGTCAGGAAGCTGTGATTAAAACAGTTGCTTTGATTGCTCAGGCCCTGGGCACACCCCCGTGGGCTGGAGGCATGCGTGGCCAGCCCAGCCTCAGAGCCGGGCCCTCAGGCTGCTGGGCAAAGGGAGCTCGCTGGGAGCGGAGAAGGAATTTGTGCTCCAGGGCTCCTGGGTGGCTTTTCCTGCAGGCTCTCATCATGGCATCTGGCCAGCAGCAGCAGTGGGGTCCTGGGCACGCTGTGTGCTGGGGCTGACCCCAGGGAATGCAGGCTTGGACCCAGCTCTGCTGTGTCTGGGTGCCTGCATCCCCCCAGCAGAACAGTGCCCACATCACCCAAACAAAGCAGTGCCCACATCACCCCAGCAGAACAGTGCCCACATTGCCCCAGCAAAGCAGTGCCCACATTGCCCCAGCAAAGCAGTGCCCACATCACCCCTGCAAAGCAGTGCCCACATCCCCTCAGCAGAACAGTGCCCACATCCCCCCAGCAGAACAGCGCCCACATCCCCCCAGCAGAACAGTGCCCACATCACCCCAGCAAAGCAGTGCCCACATTGCCCCAGCAAAGCAGTGCCCACATCCCCTCAGCAGAACAGTGCCCATATTGCCCCAGCAGAACAGCGCCCACATCCCCCCAGCAGAACAGTGCCCACATCACCCCAGCAAAGCAGTGCCCACATTGCCCCAGCAAAGCAGTGCCTACATCCCCCCAGCAGAACAGTGCCCACATCACCCCTGCAAAGCAGTGCCCACATCCCCTCAGCAGAACAGTGCCCATATTGCCCCAGCAGAACAGTGCCCACATCCCCCCAGCAGAGCAGTGCCCACACTGCCATCACCCCAGCAGAACAGTGCCCACATCACCCCTGCAAAGCAGTGCCCACATCCCCTCAGCAGAACAGTGCCCATATTGCCCCAGCAGAACAGTGCCCACATCACTCCAGCAGAACAGTGCCCATATTGCCCCAGCAGAACAGTGCCCACATCACTCCAGCAGAGCAGTGCCCACACTGCCATCACCCCAGCAGAACAGTGCCCACATCACTCCAGCAGAGCAGTGCCCACATCACCCCAGAAAAGCAGTGCCCACATCGCCCCAGCAGAGCAGTGCCCACACTGCCATCACCCCAGCAGAACAGTGCCCACATCATTCCAGCAGAGCAGTGCCCACATCGTCCCAGCAGAGCAGTGCCCACATCACCCCAGTAAAGCAGTGCCCACATCCCCCCAGCAGAGCAGTGCCCACATCACCCCAGTAAAGCAGTGCCCACACTGCCCCAGCAGAGCAGTGCCCACATCACCCAAGTAAAGCAGTGCCCACACTGCCCCAGCAAAGCAGTGCCCACATCACCCCAGCAGAGCAGTGCCCACATCACCCCAGCAAAGCAGTGCCCACACTGCCTTCACCCCTGCCCTTTGAATGTGCCCACTGAGCTGTTGAGCTTGGTGGGGCAGGCTCCTGGGACCAGCCCAGGGGTGTAGTTGGTCTGAAGGAGGAAATCCAGGCCTGGACTGAGCCTGGGCACACAGCTCCCCTCTGGCACAGGGTACCCCAGCGCTGGGCAGCCCAATGCCTCAGCCCCTTGCGCTGGGCTTTCATGAGCCTCCTCTGCCGCAGCAGAGCTGCTGGGAGGAGCGGACGGCCCAGCCCAGGATGCCCAGAGCAGGCTGAAGGTAGCAGGAGCCCTCCCACGCCGTGTGGCAAGCGCTGGACTGCGCCCAGGCGGAGGCGCTGGGATGGCTGTTTGGGCTCGCTGGCAGCCACCCTCCGCCCACTCTGCCCGGGGAGATTTGCCTGCTCCGCCGCTGCCGGAGGAGTTGTTGCCTGGTGGCGAGCGGCTGGTAGAACAGGTTCTGCGCAGGGAGTTGCCTCCGAAACCCTGGGAGACCTGGATGGAGCCAGCCCCGAGCGTGGGTCTCCGCCGGAGCCCTGGCACGGCAGGCAGCGGGGAGGGGTTTGCTGCTGCCTGGCACTCCTGGGCAGGGCGGGCACCTTCTGCCCCTGGCCGCTGGCAGGCAAATTACAGCCTTGCCTCTGTCAAGGTAGATAAGGGCCATGTGATGCAGCCTGCTGCAAACGGGTAAAGGTGCACAGGGAAATAACCTTGCAGGGAGTCCTCCCCCTCCTCCTCCTCCTCCTCCTCCTCCTCCTCCCTCCGCGGGGAGCAGAGTCTGCGGGCAGCGCAGGTGCCCGCGGGGCCAGCAGCGCCGGGGCCTGGATGTCGGCAGCAGCTCCGGAGGCTCTCTGAGGCTCGGGCACGGCAGGAATGGCTCTCGGCAGGAGGAACTGGTCCGATCTCTCCAGGTAGGGGCAGAGGTTTAATGCTTAACCCCTGCCACCGGCGGGGGGGACGGCGGTGAGGGTGGGCTGCTGGCGCAGCGAGCCCGGGCCGGGGGCTGCTGGGGCGGGTGGGAAGAGGAGCAGCTGCCGTGGGGGTGCTGCTCGTGGAGGGGGGTGCCAGCCCCACGGAGAGCTCAGCGCTGCTGAAGTTTCTGGTGGGTGGGCAGGAGCAGAGGCGGTTTGGTTTCTGCCGCCGGGGGAAGCTGAGCGCTGGGACTGGCTCTGGCAGAGCCCCGAGCTGGCTGCGCTCTGGGCTGCTTTGCCCTTCTCTGGGCAGGCTGGGCTGTGCCCCCAGACCTGCTCCCCTCTGGGCTGCTTTGCCCTTCTCTGGGCAGGCTGGGCTGTGCCCCCAGACCTGCTCCCCTCTGGGCTGCTTTGCCCTTCTCTGGGCAGGCTGGGCTGTGCCCCCAGACCTGCTCCCCTCTGGGCTGCTTTGCCCTTCTCTGGGCAGGCTGGGCTGTGCCTGCGGACCTGCTCCCCTCTGGGCTGCTTTGCCCTTCTCTGGGGCAGGCTGGGCTGTGCCCCCAGACCTGCTCCCCTCTGGGCTGCTTTGCCCTTCTCTGGGCAGGCTGGGCTGTGCCTCCGGACCTGCTCCCCTCTGGGGTGCTTTGCCCTTCTCTGGGCAGGCTGGGCTGTGCCTCCGGACCTGCTCCCCTCTGGGCTGCTTTGCCTCTCTCTGGGGCAGGCTGGGCTGTGCCTCCGGACCTGCTCCCCTCTGGGCTGCTTTGCCCTTCTCTGGGGCAGGCTGGGCTGTGCCCCCAGACCTGCTCCCCTCTGGGCTGCTTTGCCTCTCTCTGGGGCAGGCTGGGCTGTGCCTCCAGACCTGCTCCCCTCTGGGCTGCTTTGCCCTTCTCTGGGGCAGGCTGGGCTGTGCCTCCAGACCTGCTCCCCTCTGGGCTGCTTTGCCTCTCTCTGGGGCAGGCTGGGCTGTGCCTCCAGACCTGCTCCCCTCTGGGCTGCTTTGCCCTTCTCTGGGCAGGCTGGGCTGTGCCTCCGGACCTGCTCCCCTCTGGGCTGCTTTGCCCTTCTCTGGGGCAGGCTGGGCTGTGCCTCCAGACCTGCTCCCCTCTGGGCTGCTTTGCCCTTCTCTGGGCAGGCTGGGCTGTGCCTCCGGACCTGCTCCCCTCTGGGCTGCTTTGCCCTTCTCTGGGGCAGGCTGGGCTGTGTCTCCGGACCTGCTCCCCTCTGGGCTGCTTTGCCCTTCTCTGGGGCAGGCTGGGCTGTGCCCCCAGACCTGCTCCCCTCTGGGCTGCTTTGCCTCTCTCTGGGGCAGGCTGGGCTGTGCCTCCAGACCTGCTCCCCTCTGGGCTGCTTTGCCCTTCTCTGGGCAGGCTGGGCTGTGCCCCCGGACCTGCTCCCCTCTGGGCTGCTTTGCCCTTCTCTGGGCAGGCTGGGCTGTGCCTCCAGACCTGCTCCCCTCTGGGCTGCTTTGCCTCTCTCTGGGGCAGGCTGGGCTGTGCCCCCAGACCTGCTCCCCTCTGGGCTGCTTTGCCTCTCTCTGGGGCAGGCTGGGCTGTGCCCCCGGACCTGCTCCCCTCTGGGCTGCTTTGCCCTTCTCTGGGCAGGCTGGGCTGTGCCTCCGGACCTGCTCCCCTCTGGGCTGCTTTGCCCTTCTCTGGGCAGGCTGGGCTGTGCCTCCGGACCTGCTCCCCTCTGGGCTGCTTTGCCCTTCTCTGGGGCAGGCTGGGCTGTGCCTCCGGACCTGCTCCCCTCTGGGGTGCTTTGCCTCTCTCTGGGGCAGGCTGGGCTGTGCCTCCGGACCTGCTCCCCTCTGGGGTGCTTTGCCTCTCTCTGGGGCAGGCTGGGCTGTGCCTCCAGACCGGCTCCGGAGCCACCCCGGGAGGGTTTCACTCACCCTGCATCCACACGGCCCTGGGGACCACGTCCTGGCTCTGCCATGCAAAGGCTGCCGACTCTGCCCACTTGGCACTGGGCAAGCACCGATTCACCAGCAGCCTCCCAACGATCTTTGTAGACCCCCAACGACCCCTGCAGGTCACCCAACGATCCCTGCAGCCTCCCATCGACCCCTGCAGGCCCCCAACGACCCCTGCAGCCTTGAGCATTCCTGAAAAGTGGTTTTGGCTCCGAAGGAGCCAGTGCAGATGAGGCTCCTGGGCATGGCAGGGTGAGTCGGGGGCTCACACCAAGCCTGGGTGATGAGGGCATCGCTCCCAGCCTCCTGCAGATGCCCGGGCAAGTAGTGCCAAGCTCGGCTGGGTGAGGGTGACTCAAAGGCAGCCACATTCTGCCACAAAGAGGAGCAGGAGCTGTGGTGGAAGCAGATGTGGTGGCTCTAAGAGCTAACTGCGACCCCCAGCAGCCAGGCTAGAAAGAGGAATCGAGAGCTCATTGCTCAGAGGCTGCCAGCTCCCAGCCTGCCTCCATCAAGGGTGGGATGAATCCAGAGGACAGCCCAGCCACATCCGGATCCACCTCCTCTGACCCAGTGGGGTCCAACACCCAGACTGGTTCCCAGCCCGGGCAGGCAGCTTCTCCTCACTGGTTTGGTGAGGCAGCACTGGAACAGCACAGAGTAATGATTAACAGGACAGGAGGGGATGAGGTGTGTGGGGTGGCACTCAGCAGCCTCTCTTTGCCCATCTCTTTGAGGTTAAAAAAGGGAAAGCAGAGTCAGATGGTAAAAGAATGAACTCCTCTCTGAAAGCAGGAGGGAAAGATTGACACGGGCAGCCCTGGGCACGAGGGTGGATGACTGAACTGCAAACAACAAGAAACTGCATGTTGGCACTGCCAGGTTCGCTCCTGCCCCTGCAGGAGCTCAGCGCACTCGGGGCAGGAAGATCTCCTGTTGGCTCCGGAGGAGCTGCAGGCAGCAGCGAGGCAGAACCTGGCTCTCACCTGGCTCTGCACCGGCGCCAGAGCTCCACACTGTCACTGCTGGGGACCAGAGCGGGCAGCAGAGGCAGCTGCCCCCAGGCTCCTGCTGACCCTGCTGGGTGGGGACGTGTGCGAGCGGTGCCCGCCCTGGGAGGTCTGCCCGTGCCCAGCTCACGGAGCTGCGGTGCCCGCCCACAGCCGCCGAGCTGTGTACAAACAGCCAAGGGTCAGGCCCACGGAGGTGACACAGCCCAGCAGAACAGGATGCAGGGGTGCTCCCTGGCACACAGGCTCCCCGGGATAGGTGCCAGCCCTCTCCATCCTCTGTCCTTCCTGATGCCAAGCATGGCAGCAGGGACCAGCTGGAGCCCCTAGCAGCAGGTCCAATTGCTCTGGGGATAAGAAGGTTACCTAGAGGGTGTGAGGGGAGCTGAGGAGGGAGAGGGCACACCCCTGGCATTGCCCTGCCCCCAAACAGACCCTGAGCTCCCGGTCAGGACCTGTGCTCCCTTTGCTCTCCGTTCTGCTCCGCTGGCCCCTGGGCACTGCCCTGCCTCCCCGCCCAGGAAGCACAGGAGCTGTGCAGGGCTGCGGGGGGTAGCTCTGGTTTAATTTGTGACCCAGCCCTCATTACACAGTAACTCCTAAGCCATGCTGCCAGTCACTGTGCCTGCCAGTTCCCGTGTGTGTGTGCCCACCACTCCCCGTGTGCCCGCGGGTCGCTGTGCCCGCAGCGGCGTTCGCGATGCTGCAGGCCTGGACCTGCTCTGGCTTCCAAGTCCTTTGAAGTCTCTGCTCTGGTGAGACTCCACCTGGGGTTCTGTGTCCCCCAACACAAGAAGGACATGGACCTTATGGAGCAGGTCCAGAGGAGGCCACCGAGATGATGAGAGGCTGCAGAACCTCCCCTGTGGGGACAGGCTGGGAGAGTTGGAGATGTTCAGCCTGGAGCAGAGAAGGCTCTGGGAAGACCTCAGAGCAACCTTCCAGTGCCTGTGAAGAGGCTCCAGGAATGCTGTAGGGGCTGTTTTGAAGGGCTGGTGGTGACAGGACAAGGGGCAACAGTTTGAAACTGGAGCAGGATAGATGTAGGCAGGACATTAGGAGGAAGCTCTGCACAAGAGGGTGGTGGAGCACTGGAGCAGGTCACCCAGAGAGGTGGAGAAGGCCCCACAAAAGGTCAAACTTGATGTGGCCCTGAGCAACCTGATCCAGCTGGAGCTGTCCCTGCTAACTGCAGGGGGCTTGGGCAAGACGACCTTGGAGGGTCCCTTCCAACCTGAGGCATTCTGTGATTCTGTGACCTTTAGCCTGGGTGCAAGTGGGGAGGCAGCTCCAGCTGGGGTGCTGTGCTGGGATGGATCCTGCACGGGGGGGGCTCTGCCCTCTTGTGCTTTCAGGGCTCTGGGAGCTCCACCAGGCCCATGTGTTTGCAGCTGGGTAGGGACAAGTGCTGCAGGTGAATGAGCTCTGCTGTGAAGTGCCCCATCCAGCCAACAGAAACATCTTCCAGCCCAGCTGCAGCAGGGGCAGAGGGAGGGCAGGGATTGCCCAGAGGAAGGAGGGCAGCTGCTGGGTTCCAAACAGCCTTTCACTCAGAGGTGCACTTTGCACATATGTATCGTTTACCTCTGGCTACTGCAGAAGGAAATCTTTAAAGAGAGCTCTTTAAAAGTTCAGACCAGCCCTGGGGTTTTGGTGCAGCCTGTGGCCATCAACCATCCCCAGTGCCAGCCACACGCAGGGAGCAAGAAGAGCTCCTCCTGCCCGCCCTGGTTTCAGGCAGAGCTCGCAGGGAGCTGCCCTCAGCCTCTGCTGCTTTTGCATCTGAGGCTTTTTCATTCAATACAAATTCAAATGCCTTTGCCACAACTCCCACTGGGGCTAAACTCTTCTGCCTCTAATGGTTTCCCTTCCAGCTCCTGTGGTTGAGATCCGTGTGGTGGCTCTAGGGTCCTGGTCTTGCTGAGCTAGGGGTGAAATGTCCTTGCCCCAGAAGGTTTATTTAATGTAGGGATTCCTTTGGAGTGAGTGCTCCTCACCAGCAGCTGCAAAGTCAAATGCTTGTGTTGGGAAATGCCCAACATGGCATGGCCTGGGTGGGGTAAGAGCTTTACAACACCTGGCTCAAGCTGCCATGCCTCTCCCTCAGCCCCGTGCAGCAGATGGGGAACACAACCTCCTTCAGCCCCTTGGCCCTCGCCTGGTGGTGTTTCAGCTTCCTTTCTTGCTCGTCTGCAAGCTCCTCGTGCAGGACACAGCCTCACTGTGTCCTGATGTTCCACCCCAAACAGCCTGGCCAGGCAGAGGACCCTTGAGGATGAAGAGGAACAGCAAAGAGAGCGCCGGCGAAGGCACCGGAACCTGCTGTCCTCATCCTCATCAGTGGATGAAGAACCTCTCAGCCCTGCAAAAGACACCAGTGCAGCTCCCAGCAGGTGTGTAGAGTCCTGCTGGCATCAGCTTAGCTCCTGATGGCTCACTGCCTCCTTTTCCTCGACCCTGAGCCAGAACTGCTGCAGTTGGTGGGAGGCTCTTGGAGATGAGGGTGGGAAGAGCTGTGAGGAGAGCAGAGGCCAAGGGACCTTTGGGCAGCAGGATGGGCTGGGTGGGCTGAGCTGTGGGGGGAGCAGAGGCCAAGGGACCTTTGGGCATCAGGATGGGCTGGGTGGGCTGAGCTGTGGGGGGAGCAGAGGCCAAGGGACCTTCGGGCAGCAGGATGGGCTGGGTGGGCTGAGCTGTGGGGGAAGCAGAGGCCAAGGGACCTTTGAGCAGCAGGATCTGGAGCTGTCCTGATGCCAGGCTGCCCTCACACATCCTGCCCCACACTGTGGGTGGCTTTTGCTCACAGTGACTCATGCTCTGGAGGTGTCTCTCTGCAATTCAAACAGGATGGAGTTAGGACACTTGGGTTGGGAATGGGTTGAGTAAGGGCTGGACAAAACTAATATGAACAAGCTAGAGAGGACATGTGCACAAACACCTGAGGGGTGAGGGTCCAGTGCCTGGGGCCAGGCTCTTCAGGGTGGTCAGCAGCAGTAAGCCAAGGAGCAATGGATACAAACTGGAACAGAGAAGGTTTCAGCTCAACGTGAGAAGAAACTTCTTTCCAGTGAGGGTGCTGGAGCCCTGGAGCAGGCTGCCTGGAGAGGCTGAGGAGTCTCCTTCTCTGCAGGCTTTCAAAACCCTGCTGGCTGCACTCCTGTGTGAAGTGCCCAGGGAGTCCTGCCTTGGCAGGGGGCTTGGGCTGGAGGACTTCCAGAGGTCCCTTCCAGTCTCTGTCGTTCTGTGATTGTGATTCTGTGACAAGCTCCCTGCCTCGGTGCCAGCACAGGTGACTGCAGTTCAGGACAGCAATTATTATCCTACCTCCTTCCCAAGCTCTGGAGACTGTGCAGATGCATAATGGTCCTGGGCATGTGTCCCACCTGCCCCTTCCCAAGGCTGCTGCCTGCTTTTGGCTGTGGGAAGGAGGAGGCAGGACTGCTCCACAGAGCGTGGTGGGAGCCTGCCTTGGCAGCTTGACTGCAGCCAACCCTCCAAGGCAGAGATGTCATTTCCAGCCCATGAGGAGCCACAGGCAGGTCTCCTCCAGCAGCTGCTCCGAGCATGCAGCTCCTTGGCACAGGACTTGGTGGCTCCTGATGTCCTGAGGCTGCAGAGATTTGTAATCCCTGCCTCAAGAAGAGGGGGGAGGGAACCCTTTTGGTTCAGACTTGCCCATGGAGACCCTGGCTGGGGAGGTGGGGATGAGTGTGGCTGCAAGCTCTGCTCTGCAGGGACCACTCGAGGCTGTTGGTGAGATTTTGATGCCTTCCCAGAGCCTTCCACCCGGGGATAACCTCACCCGCAGCATAAAGGGCAGCCCTCTGGCTCCAGGGTGCTGAGGCTTGGTCCCGGCTTTGTCTGTGTCTCCAGACCGCAGTCCCTGGTCAAGGCGCTGCTCCCGGAGGACGGGAAGGAGCGGAAGCTGTCGGAGGTGCTGAACACGCAAGAAGCCAGAAGGACAAGGGCCCCGATGGCCATCTCCGAAAAGCTGAGGCAGGAGAAGGAGCAGCGGGAGCCGGGGGGGGGAGCGAGCCCTGCCGAGCCGGGGCCACAGCCGCCCGCGGGGCAGGAGAGCATCCAGGCTGGAGAGCAGGGGCGAGAGGTGGCCAAGGGCAGACAGGACCCGCCCGGAGAGCAGCAGCTGGAGTCAGCCTCCGAGAGGAAGGTGGTGGTGAGGGGACGGCTGCAGGACAAAGAGGAGCGAGGTGTGGGAGCGCCTCGGGGGGAGCAGAGGAAGGAGGCGGCAGACCCACAGCAGCAGGCACCGCCGGAGGTGGGGAGCTGCCGGCTGCGAGAGGTGAAGATCCTGAGCAGGCAGGGGAGCCGCAGCGCCGAGGAGAAGCCAGCCCCGGGCGGCAGCTCAGCGCTGGAGCTGCAGGTGAGCAGCAACGGAGACGGCGGGGGCAGGGGGGGGTGAGATACCGTGTGCTGGGGGGACAACAGAAGGAGGGAGAGCCCCAGGTATCAGCTCAAGAAGGTATCAGCTCAAGAAGGACAGGGAACTGCTTGAGAGTCCAGAGCAGAGCCACGAAATTGATGAAGGAAGTTGAGCATCTTCCTTATGAGGAGAGCCTGAGGGAGCTGGGGCTGGGAGCTTGCAGAGGAGGAGCCTGAGGGGTGACCTGACTGAGGGCTATGAGGATGTGCAGGTGAGTGCCAGGAGGCTGGAGCCAGGCTCTGCTGGGTGATGCCCACTGACAGCACAAGAGGCAATGGTGGGAGCTGAGGCAGAGGAGCTTCCATGTGGACCTGAGGAAGAATCTTTTCCCTGTGAGGGTGACAGAGCCCTGGCACGGGCTGCCCAGGGGGGTTGTGGAGTCTTCCTCTCTGGAGATAGTCACGAACCACCTGGATGTGTTCCTGTGTGATCTGCTCTGGGTGCTGCTGCTCTGGCAGGGGTGGGGCTGGAGCAGATGAGCTTTGAAGGTCCCTTCCAGCCCCTGACATTCCATGATTCTATGGTCAGGAGGGAAAGGGGAGCCACAGGCTCTTGGGGAAAGCTTTTCTGAGAGCTGCAAAGAAGGTGGTGGAGGAAGACCCCAGCACCTCCTCTCCACCCCTCACACCTGCATGGTGCTATTCTGATCACCATCTCTGGCCTCTCCCACTGGCTGCCACAAAGGTGTCACTGAAGAGGTGTTTGGGGCTTTGTGCATCCAAGTGAGACAGTCAAGGTTTGGAGCACTCTGACTTCGAACTCCTTCCTCCAAACCAGTTCCCATCCAGGCTGCTCTGCCCCCTGCAACTCAACCTTCTCTGCGGACTCTGCAGGCAGACATCAGATATTTGCTTATTTTTCCCCCAGCAGCCATCCAGGAGCCCCTCAAAGGTGGTGATACAACTGTCTGCCACCCAAGAGGTGTCTGCAGAGAAGTCAGAAGCTTCTCCAAGTCACATCAGCTCCATCAGAAGAACCAGCCCAAGAACTGTCTCCTTTCGGGTAAGGGCACATGGGAGAGACTCTCGTGGAGGGTGGGGGGAGGAGGAGTTGCTTTGCTCTCCAGGTTATGTGCACAGAGCCCCACAGTGCCAGCTTGGGAGGGACCCCAGGGACCAGCTGGGTGCAGGTGGTGCTGGAGTTGCAGTCAGCTGGCCCAGCACCCTGCCAGGCTGGGGCTGCCAAGTGCCCAGTGCAGGGCATCCACCACTGCCCTGGGGAGCTGATTCCAGTCCCTGACTGTTCACATGGGGAACAGCCCAGTGGGGATGTCCCCAGCAGTAGCCTGTCCCCATCAGCCCTTGTGCTTCCATGGCACTGCTTGTACAAATGGAGTCTCCTTCCTCCTGGCAGCCTCCCTCTGTGCCCTGGCCCATGGCAGTGAGGTCTGCCCTGGGCCTTCTCTTCCCCAGGCTGAGCAGCCTCAGCTCTCTCAGCCTTCCCCACATGGCAGATCCTCAGACCTCTGCTCCTTCTCCTGGTCCTTCTCTGCACTCTTTCACAGAACCCCAGAATGCCAGGTTGGAAGGGACCCCAAGGACCATCTGGTCCAACCTTCCAGCCCATCCCCATCTCTTGTTTTTTGTACAGTGGGGAGCAAAAGTGCTGTCAGAGCTCCAGGAGTTGGCAAGTGGTTGAGGCTCCATCCCTGGAGGTGTTTGAGGCCAGGCTGGCTGAGGCTGTGCGCAGCCTGCTCTAGGGTGGGGTGTCCCTGGGCATGGCAGGGGGGGGTTGGAACTGGCTGCTCCTTGTGGCCCCTCCCAGCCCCGACTGATTCTGTGATTCTAAGTGCCAGTTGCCAAAAGTCTGCTCAAAATGCACTCTGCTTCTGTCCACCTTCCTGCTCCGTGTCTGCCCAAAGGCTGTGATGCTGAGCATGCTCCCCACTCACAGGCTTTGCAGGAGCAGAAGGAGCTGAGGGAGCTGGGCCTGTTTAGCCTGGAGCAGAGGAGGCTCAGGGGTGATCTTATTACTGTCTACAACTACCTGAAAGCACATTGTAGCCAGGTGGGGGTGGGCTCTTCTCCCAGGCACCCAGCAATAGAACAAGGGGACACAGCCTCAAGCTGTGCCAGGGCAGGTTCAGGCTGGATGTTAGGAGGAAGTTGTTGGCAGAGAGAGTGATTGGCACTGGAATGGGCTGCCCAGGGAGGTGGTGGAGTCACCATCCCTGGGAGTGTTCAAGAAGAGCCTGGCTGAGGCACTCAGTGCCATGGTCTGGTTGACTGGATAGGGCTGGGTGCTAGGTTGGACTGGATGAGCTTGGAGCTCTCTTCCAACCTGGTTGATTCTATGATTCTATGATATGATTTTATGGGGAGCCATGGCAAGTGACTGGGAAGCAGGAGCTCCTTGGGCTCTGGTTCTCCAGAGGGGAACAGGAAGGACCATCCTCCCCTCCCCCAGCACTGCTGCTCTGCCCTGGGAGCACAGGACAAAGCAAAGCTCATCCTGCTGCACAAGAGAAGGCTGAGAGGGGATCTGAGCAATAGCTGAGGGGTGGGGGCAAGCAGCAGGGCCCAGGCTCTGTGCACTGGTGACTTGGGACAGGACAGGGAGCAATGGACACAAACTGGAGCCCAGGAGGTTCCATCTCAACAGCAGGAGAAAATTCTTCAGTGTGAGGGTGCTGGAGCCTGCAGCAGGCTGCCCAGAGAGGTTGTGGAGTCTCCTCTGCAGACTTCCAAGCCCCATCTGGATGTGTCCCTGTGTGCCCTGCCCTGGGTGACCCTGCTTTGGCAGGGGGGTGGACTGGGTGAACCCAATGAAGCTCAACAAGGACAAGAGTCCTGCACCTGGGGAGGGACAATAAACTGCAGCAGCACAGGCTGGGAGGTGCCTGCTGGAGAGCAGCCCCAGGGAGAGGGAGCTGGGAGTGCTGAGGGAGAGCATCCCTGGGGCAGCAATGTGCCCTGGGGGCCAAGAGGGGCAATGGAGTCCAGAGTGTGCCCAGCAGAGCCAGGGAGGTTCTCCTGCTCTCTGCTCTGCCCTGCTGAGACCTCATCTTGAGCACTGCCTTCAGTCTGGGGCTCCCCAGTTGCAGGGGGACAGGAACTGCTGGAGAGAATCCAGCAGAGAGCTATGAGGATGAGGAGGGGACTGGAGCAGTGCCTGGTGAGGAGAGGTTGAGGGACCTGGGGCTGCTTAGGCTGGAGAGGAGAAGACTGAGAGGGGATTGAATCAATGCCTGTAACTGTCTGAGGGCTGGGGGTCAGCAGGGGGGGACAGTCTCTGCTCACTGCTCCCTGGCACAGGACAAGCAGCAGTGGATGGAAGCTGCAGCACAGGAGGTTGCAGCTCAGCACAAGAGGCAACTTCTTGCCTGGAAGGCTCCCAGAGCCCTGGCACAGGCTGCCCAGAGAGGTTGTGGAGTCTCCTTGTGTGGAGCCTTTCCAGGCCTGTCTGGATGTGTTCTGTGTGCCCTGAGCTGGATTGTGTGGTCCTGCTCTGGCAGGGGGATGGAATTGAACATCTCCAGAGGTCCCTTCCAACTTCTAACATCCTGTGATCTGTGATCTGGGATCTGGGATCCAGTCCAACACCAACCCAATTCCCTGGTCCTGCTCTGGCAGGGGGCTTGGTCTGGATGAGCTCTTTGGGTCCATCCAACCCCTAATATCCTCTGATCTGTGATCTGTGATCTGTGATCCTGTGATCTCTGGAAGTCCCTTTCAACCCCTTCCATTCTATTACTCTGTGGTTCTCCTCCTCATCCCTTGTGAGAGATTCTGCAGTTTAAGCTCCCCAAAAAAGCATCTCTTGAATGAAGCACTTGTGGAGGCTGGGGAAGCCAGGAGCTGATGAGCTCCTCCCTGCTGTGAATCAGGGCTGGCAGGCTTGGCCTGATTGACTTTCCTGGTGCTTCATTGGCAATCAAACTGTTAGCACTACAAAGCATCTTCAGTCTGGAGAGCTCTGAGATGTGAGATAAGCTCTGGTGTGGGTGCCTGGAAATGGAGGGGGTGAGTCTGAGATATTTCACCCATGTTTATCTCTGATAACCAAAGGTGGCTCCAGTGTCTCCTCTCCTTCTGTCTTCCAGATGATCTCAAGGAAGGAGAAGGAAGAAAGCCAAAGCCCTCTGACGAGGAGGTCAGCACCTCTCTTGATCTCTCTTTGGTGTTGCTGGGCAGGAATTGACATCCTTTGTTTTCCAAGGCTGGGGGGAGGAGGTGATGGGAGCTGGAATCCAGATAGTGAGTGAATGCTGGTCCTCGGGGTGGCTGAGCAGGCTGTGGTGCTTAGCAGAGGACAGGACAACGCCCAGGGTGCAGCTGCTGTCTGTGTGAGATGCCCCAGCCAGGCTCTGCTCTCTCCTTGCTGTGCTCACTCACCAGGGCTTGTGCCTGCACAGGGCTGGTTCCGTGGGGAGTGCTGCAGCACCACAACAGGGTCCCAGTCCTGGAGGAGTCAAAGCCAACTCTGCAGGTCCATGAGCAGCCTGGTCTGGCTTTGGTGGCCAGGTCAAGTGATTCTCCACATCTGCATGGCAAGGGAGGCTGTAGCCAGGTGGGGTTGGGCTCTGCTGCCAGGCAGCCAGGGACAGAAGAAGGGGACACAGCCTCAAGCTGTGCCAGGGCAGGTCCAGGCTGGATGTTAGGAGGAAGTTGTTGTCAGAGAGAGTGATTGGCACTGGAATGGGCTGCCCAGGGAGGTGGTGGAGTGGCTGTGGCTGGAGGTGTTGCAGCCAAGCCTGGCTGGGGCACTGAGTGCCATGGTCTGGGTGATTGGGCAGGACTGGGGGCTGGGTTGGGCTGGAGGAGCTTGGAGCTCTCTTCCAACCTGCCTGATTCTGTGATTCTAAGTGGCTTTAAAGCCCTTGTAAAGCCCTCTTGAAGAGCCAGGGGCTCAAGTCTGAATGCAGGGAGTTGAGAGGATGTCCTCTGCCACCTCTGAATGCAGGGCTGAGGAGTGGAGCTCTGTGGGCTCCTGGGCTTACAGGTGTGCATGGCACAGGCAAACTCCTGCTGAGGCTGGAGAAGCTGCAGTGCAGAGGTGGCAGTGGTGAGGGCAGGGTGCACTGAGGGGCTCTGAGCTATTTTTCAGGGCACAGTTTGGCCACAGTGAGGTGGTGAGGCCCAGGGATCTTGGGCACCAGTAGAGAATGAGCTGCTTTAGCTCACTTGGCAGGCAGATGCAGGACAGCTTGGGTTAGGTGAGGTCTTCTCCTGCCTAGTGGAGCCTGCCCCGAGCCCATGGGCTGAGTCCCAGGAGATCTTGAGGGGGTTGTGCTCAACTCACTCTCCTCTCCTTCACCAGTGCGAGTCTGAGGATCCCAGGGAGCAGCACTGCCACCATTGGGGAGAAGCTGGAGAAGTACACCTCAGCCGTGCAGGTACCAACCCCTTGGCACGGCCAGGCTGGCATGGGAGGGACATGTGGGGAGAGGAAGAAGGGTGGCCTGGAGCTGAGCAGGGAAGGAAGAGAGGGACTGAGCTGCTTGGGAAAAGCAGGGCTGGTGGGGATGAAGAAGGTGGTTCCAGGCAGCAAAAGGGATCAGGCTCAGGATTTGAGGGGCAGGGAGGGGGGCAGGGGGATGCTGCCTGGAAGCAGTGGGGCAGGGAGGGAGCAGATGCCAAGGGGTGCAGAATGTGAGTCAGGACAGGAGTTGGTGCAGCATGGCCCTGCTGATGCTCCTCTCTTCCAGCGCTCAGAGGGGGCCAAGTGCTGCCTGGCTGCACAGAAGGGGCTGGTGCTGCCCTCCGAGGGGGTGGCCACCAAGCGCAGCTTCTTCGAGGCCAGCGCCCCCGGCAGGGCTGAGCCTCTGCCCGGCAGGAAGGTAAGGGCAGAGCAGGGCCCTGTGCTGGGGCAGACACCAGCTCTTCACAGCCATGCCAGTGTTGAGCTTGGCAAAGCCCTCTGAGATCCTCCAGCAGCAACCCAGCCCCACCATGGCCACCAAACCCTGCCCCCAGGTGCCATGGCCACAGCTTCCTGCAGCCCCTCCAGCCATGGGCACTCCACCACATCCCTGGGCAGCCTCTGCCAGTCCTTCACCACTCCTGCAGCAAAGAAACTTCCTCCTCTCCAACCTAACCCTCCCCTGGCACAATCCCAGGCCAGTTCCTCTCCTTCCATCCCCTGAGCCCAGGCAGCAGAGCCCAACCCCCAGCTGGCTGCAGCCTGCTCTCAGGGAGCTGCAGAGAGCAATGAGCTCTGCCCTCAGCCTCCTCTGCTCCAGGCTGCTCACCCCCAGCTCCCTCAGCTGCCCCTCCCCAGCCCTGCTCTCCAGACCCTTCCCCACCTTTGTGGCCCTTCTCTGGACCTGCTCCAGCTCCTCAATGGCCTAAATGTCAGGATTTTAGGATGAACCTTGCCCAGTTTGGATCCCACTGCACAGCCTGGCAGGCTGCTGCCTGGGTGCACTTTGCTGGGAGTTTGGTGCTTGCTGAGTGCTGCTGGGCAGGGCTGGGCATGGCTGCTACTGGAACTGCTCTGCTGGTGTGTGGGTCCCTGCAGTTGTGCTGGCACTGGAGGAGCTGGCATGGGGCAGGTTTGCTTAGGCTCCTTGTGCCCTGGGGACAGTCCTGGGTTGTGTCCCTGCAGTGGGGGTGCTCTAACCCTGCTGTCCCTCTCTGTGCCCCAGGACAACCTGAAGATCCCAGGCTCGGTGACATCTCGCATCAACCTGTGGATCAGCCGAGCTCAGGAGCCTGCCAAGGAGGAGAAGAGCAAGGTACCAGCTTGTGCCAGCACCTCAGGAGAGAGCCTGGAGTTAGAGCAGCCTGGTGGGACATGTGCCCGCAGCTGGGGGCCTTAAAGGGTTGCTGAATCCTTGGCTGAAGACATTGAAGGATTTAAGAGGAGCTTAGAGTCAGAGGTGTGGGTGTTGCAGGGCCACCACAATGAGATGCTGAGACTCTCCTCGCTGCTGTGCTCTGATCCTGACCCCAAAGTGCCCAAGGCAGCTGCTCACAGCCCTTGGTGTGGTGAGGAGGGAGTTGGCACCAGCTGGATGCAAGGGACATGCAGGTGGACCTGTTCCTGCCACCAGTGAGATAGATCACCCCAGCAGTGTCTGGAGGACTGGCTCTGACTTGCAGGCCACTGGGAGCTGAACTCTGCTCAGTGTGGACTGAGAGGTCCTGCTCCATGGGGGGGTCTGGAGTGATCTGCACCCCTGGGGGAATGTCTGCTTGGTCCTGTGCCTGGCTAGGAGTCAAAGGTCAGCATGTTCCTGGGGATGCTCCAGAGACATGGATCAAAGAGTCCTAAAATGGGTTGGAAGGGACCCTAAAACTCATCCAGCTCCAACCCCCTGCCGTGGGCAGGGACACCTCTCACCAGCACAGACTGCTCAGGACCTCATCCAGCCTGGCCTTGAGCACCTCCACGGAGGGGGCACCCACAACCTCCCTGGGCAACCTGTGCCAGTGTCTCCCCACCCTCACTCTCAACAATTTCTTCCTCCTCTCCACTCTCAGTCTCCCCTCTCCCAGCTCCCAGCCATTGTCCCTCCTCCTGGCACTCCAGGCTCAGTCCCTGCTGAGCTCTCCTGGATGAAGGGGGCCAGACAGGACATCCTCTGGCCCTTGCTTGGGGGGCAGAGGTTCCTGGGGGGGTTTTCAATCCGTGTTTTGCCATCTCTAGCAGCAGTCTGCTGCTGGGTGCAGGACAGGAGGGGCAGCTCCAGCCCAGCCCTGCAGCCCTGGCAGGCAAGCCTGGGCACCCCGCGCTGAGCTGCAGAGCCTGGCGCTGCCCAGACGTGCCAGCTGCGGGAGCCTGCGCTGGCTCCGTGTCTGCCGGGGCAGGCTTCGCTCCGGGGTCGGTCCTGGCTGAGGCTGCAGTCTGCTGCCTGCTGCCCTCCACCTCTCCGGGCTGGAGCTGCACTTCCTGCCGAGGGGTTGCCAGCTGCAGGATCTCACATCCAGCTGCTCTCACCTGCAGCATGCCTCAAGGTTTGGTTGATGTCAGAGCAAGGCAGCACTGCACCTGGTGCACCTCAGCACCCTGACCTGGCTGGAGATGTCCCTGCTGGCTGCAGGGGTTTGGACAGGATGACCTCCGAGGGTCCCTCCCAGTGGGATGCTTTCTGTGCTTCTGGGCCTGAGGAAAACCTTCTCATGTCTCTTACAACTCTCCTGTTGGCAGGACATCAGGAGAGTAAACAGCCTGGCAAGTCGGGAGGTCTGGGTGAGGAGGTCTGGAGGCACCCCCGGAGACACCAAGGTAGACATGGAGCTGCCCTGGGGGCTGCTGCATCCTCGGAGCTAGGGGCCACTGCTGCAGCGCCCACAGGGAGGTGTGGGAGGAGCAGGCTGGGGTGGGGAGAGGGCTTGTGTGGAATAGCCAAGAGCCCACAACCTGGGGGATCAGCAGCAGGGCACATCTGGAGGCAGCTGCAGGGAGGAGGAAAGGTCTGGTTTTGGAGAAGCAGGGAAGTGTTGGGATCTGGGGGATGTCTGCTTGCCCCATCCCCTGCTGGTCCTGGTCAAAGAAGCTGCCTCTGGGGGGCTGCAGCCTCAGGCCTGACCTCAGCTTCCCACCTTCTGTTGCAGCTGCAATAGGATGACCTGGGCAAGCCTGGTTTGCTCTGAAGACCAAAGCCAGCCCTGCCCACCCGTCCAGCTCACTGTCACAAGTCTGCCATGCTGTGTGTAGGTGCAGCACAGCTCACCAGGGGCTCCTGCTTGTGGGATGGAAGGAAGGAGGCTGGAAGATTATCCCTGTGCCCCCAGCCCTCACTTGCAGCCTGTTTGGGAGCTCTCTGGCCTGGAGACTTCTTGCAGATGCTGAGGGCAGACTCATGTCTGACTTCCCCCCAAGGTTTCGGTGCCTCCCTGGCTGTGCCCCCACGACCACTTGCAAAGAGGATCAGCCCAAGCAGCTCCCCTGCAGCTGGGCCGTGCCAGGGGGGCAAGAACCTGCCTGCCCAAGGGAACTTCAGCTGCAGGTGCAGGGACCTTGTCCATCCCTGCTGCCTGGCTTGCGTGGGCTGAAGTGGGTGGAGTGGAGGTCTCCTCCACCAGGCTGTCACTGCTGCAGGGAGCCAGTCAAAGGCACTGTGTAGCCTGGAGATGCCTCCTGCAGGAAGGGTGGACTCGATGGCCTCAGTGCTTCCTCCCGACAGGCAGCTGAGCCAAAGCCAGAGGCTTGGCCTCCACCCTGTGGTGCAGGTTAAGGCCTCTGGAGGGTGTAACAGATAATCCTTAACCTACACCATCCTGCCCTCACCACCCCCTGCCCCCTGCAAGCAGTGCCCCTTTCACTTACTTGATACAGGGAGCGTGGGCTGGCCATGGCCCTCTGCTTGGGGTTGCCTGGAGCTGTGCTGGGCCCCTGCTGCAAACTCCTTTCCCTGTCCTCCCCCTCCCCATCCTGAGCCCTTTGCTCATGGCTGTGTAGACCTCTGGTCCTGCCCTCCAGCAGGGAAGGAGGTGCTGGGGTGGTCTCTTGAGGCCAGCTTCAGGGTGCCACGGGCAGCCCATGGAGTGATGCTCAAAGCCCTGTGCTGGAGCCTCTCAGTGTGCTGGGGCTGTGCCTCCAGCAACCACTGTGGTGTCCGAATTGGCTGTGGGACTCTGCTGCTGCCTCTGGGTCTGGTGTTGCTTGCTGGGCTTTGGAAAGGATTTTGGCTTCTCTGTGCCTTATTTTTTTTGTTTCTAATTTCTAATAAAGGTTTCTCTTTCTAAGATGCCTTTGGTCACCTGCTGGGGTCGGGACCAGTTCACTTCCCTGATTCTGGCAAGAGGAAGAAAGGCAAAACCACAGCATTATAGTGGTTGGAGGGCACCTCTGGGCATCATCCAGCCCAGGCCCCCTGTTAAAGCAGGGCACCCACAGCAGCTTGCCCAGGATCACAGTGGCCAGAGGGGTTGGAATCTCTGCAGAGGAGACTCCTCAACCTCAAGTTTCTCCTCCTGTTCAGGTGGAACCTTCTGGGTTCCAGTCTGTGCCCACTGCCTCTTGTCCTGCCCCTGGGCACCACTGAGCAGAGCCTGGCCCCAGCCTCCTGCCCTCCACCCTTCAGCTCTTGCTGAGCATTGCTCAGATCCTCCCTGGGGCTGCTCTCCTGCAGGCTCTCAGCCCCAGGCCCCTCAGCATCTTCCCAACCTCTCCAGCACTTCCCTGTCTCTCTGGAGCTGGGCAGCCCAGAACTGGACCCCAGTTCTCCAGATGTGGCCTCACTGGGGCAGAGTGGAGGGGGAGAAGAAGCTCCCTTGTCCTGCTGCCCACACTCAGTGCACCTGGAGCCCAAACCTCCGCAGGCAGCTGTGTGCTGGCAGGGCAGAGAACCCCCAGAGGTCTTCCCTTCCCTTTGCAGCATCCTGGGCTCGGTGCCGCGGCTGAGCCCGGCTGGGGGCTGCGGTAGGAGGCTCTGGTCCCCATCTCAGGCAGCGCTGCCTTATCAGTGTCCCTGGCCCTCGAAAGTGACAGCTGGCTGGCTTGTGTCAGCCCCTTGGGCACTCGAGTAGCTCAGTCCGGAGGGTTTAAAATAGCAGATCTCTGAGGCCACACAATAGCTTGGGCTTATATGGGCTCTCGGGGGGCAGGGGCGCGGCGGAGGGGCCGGGGCTGCCGAAATAGCAGCTCACAAGTGGCGCATTCCGCGCTGGGCGCCGGGCACATTCCTGCGCCGCTGCCCGCCCCGGGGTGGGCGCCGGAGCCCCCTTAAAGCCTCCTGCCCGCAAAGAGCATTTCCCAGACGCCCGGCGGCTTCCCCTCGGCTTCCCCTCGGCTTCTTCGCCAGTGCCCCGCGGCAGAGGTAAGGCTGGGGGCGGCGGAGTGCCCGCGCCCGGTAGAGGATGCTGTGGGAAGGGTGCCTGAGGCAGAGCCAGGAGGAGCTGGGGCGAATGGTCCTGTCCAGCCGCTCGCACTGGGGGGGGGTGATTTTGCCATGAAGGCATCCCTAGGGATAAAGCACCACGATCCTCCCCAGGGGGTGTGGAATTCCGACTTACCTAGCACCTCCTGAACCACCCCAGCGTGTGCCAAGGAGGCTGCCCTGGTTCTGGGGGTGTCTCTCGGGTCCCTGTGCCCCGGAGGGGACCGCAGCCATGCGATGCTCGCAGGAGGGTCAGGCTGGCCTGGCCCTGGCTCACTGGCAGCCCAAAGGGTGGGCTGGAGATGGGATGCTCCTCTGCACGGCCCTGCCGGGTAGGAAGGGGACATTGGCATGAGCCACGATGGAGCAGGTGCTGGGAAATGAGAGCCCCACGTCGGGGTGGGCTGGAGGAAAGCAGGGGCTGCAAACCGTGGGGAAGGACTGAGTCCCAGGGGTGTGATCAGCCAGCCCTGAGCTGAGACAGAGAGGGACTCCAAGGAGCAGGAGGGAGGTTTGGAGCACTTAACCCACAGCAAACGATGGGAGATGTTTTTTCAGCCAATACCATGTGCAGAGCTTCCTCTTTAACCCTGTTGCACACCAGCTGCCTTCTAACCCTGTTGCACACCAGCTGCCTTCTAACCCTGTTGCACACCAGCTGCCTTCTAACCCTGTTGCACACCAGCTGCCTTCTAACCCTGTTACACACCAGCTGCCTTCTAACCCTGTTGCACACCAGCTGCCTTCTAACCCTGTTGCACACCAGCTGCCTTCTAACCTGTTGCACACCAGCTGGCTCCTCCTAGCTCTTTCTTCCTCAAGCCTCCAAGGGAGGATTTGTCTGTTTCTGTGAAGATAAAGACCTCCCAGAGCCACTTTCTGGGGCCAGGTTGGATTTTCTTGTGCACCCTCTTCTCAGTCCTGGTTGTGCTGCTGTTCTTCAGCTAATGCTGAGCAGGATCTAAGTGCAGTGTGAGAGAGGAGGTGGAGGGAAGTGCAGAAATGAACTTCCACAGGTGCCTGTTTGCATTGGCATGGCCAGGAGGGAGCCTCTGGTCTTGTGTTGTGAGAGGACCACATGAGATCTTGAGTGCTCAGAGGCCATGTGAATGATTTGGCCAGACTCTGGGGGGTCACAAGACTGTGCCAAGCCTGGGGGGAAAGTAGAGTCAGGAGTTGGTGTTTGAAGGGGAACGGAGAGGGAGGGGATGGTGCTGGAGGGCTGTGCTTAGGAGCAAGCCCCAAAGGCATCAGAGGGAAGAAGGATGACAACAGAGGCAGAGAGTGACCTGAAGGCAGATGGGGCTGAGTTCTGACTTCACTTGCCTCCAAAAATCACCTTCTGAGTCATTGCTCAGAAGTAAGACCTGACAAGCCCCTAGAGCCATGTGCATGCAGAGGCACCCACCCTGTGCCTCACCTTTCCCCTGCCTGGGGGTGCCAGCATCTTGAAGGAGCCACCTCAGAGCCTGTCCCACCCGTGCTGGGTAATCAGTGCTCAGCAGATGCAGGCAGGAGCAGTTGCTCCCAGGCCCCCAGCAGCAGCAGCAGCAGAGTGGTGCTGCTCTGGGAACAGGTGGCTTAGCACATGGAAGTTATTTCTAGAGCTGCCTCTCGCTGTCCTGCTGCAGCTCAGCTCTGCTGAGGTCTGGCATGCAGAGGACAGGGCTTGGGCTGATGCTCAGGGCTGCTCCAGGATACCCAGGGCTGGGGCTGACCATGGGGCTGGTCTGTGCAGTCCTCACAGTGGAACACTGAGTGGGTGAGGCCTGGAGCAACCTGGTTTAGTGAGAGGTGTCCCTGTCCTTGGCAGGGGGTTGGAACCAGATGATAGAATCATAGAATCAGTCAGGGCTGGAAGGGACCACAAGGAGCAGCCAGTTCCAATCCCTGCCATGCCCAGGGACACCCTACCCTAGAGCAGGCTGCACACAGCCTCAGCCAGCCTGGCCTCAAACACCTCCAGCCATGGGGCCTCAACCCCCTCCCTGGGCAACCCATTCCAGCCTCTCACCACTCTCCTGCTCAACAACTTCCTCCTCACCTCCAGCCTCACTCTCCCCACCTCCAGCTTTGCTCTATTCCCTCCAGTCCTGGCACTCCCTGAGAGCCTCAAAAGTCCCTCCCCAGCTTTTTTTGTAGCCCCCTTCAGATGCTGGCAGGCCACAAGAAGGATCTTTAAGGTCCCTTCCAACCCAACCCATTGTGTGAGTCTGTGAAGCTAGATGAGGTGGGATGATGAGTGACGTCCTGCTGGCCACAGCTGGGAGGGAGATGGGGGTGCTGGGAGGATGAGCATGGCCATTTCTCAGAGTTCTTAGCTCTAAACCAGGCTGTGGATGATTTCTTGCAGCTAAACACAGCCCCAGAGCCAGGACCAGGAGCCAAATGCTCCTGCTCAGCCCAGGTCATGGTTTTCCAGAGCATGCTGTGCTTCGAGGGCTGTGCTGGGAGCTCTCAGCAAGGTCTGCTGTGCAGGACTGAAGACAAGATAAGGGCTCACAGGTCCCTGCAGGTTCTCTATCCCAGCTGAGCTAAGAATAGTCAAGAAGCAAACACAGCTGAATGTCAGCCTTGGGTCACTCTCTGTGTCCTGAGCAAGCACAGCTCCCGGCGCTGGCCGCGGCGTGGCCGGGACATGGCTCCTGCCAGCACTTATCGCTGTGGCATGAGGCTGTGTCTAATCTCCTGCCTCCTATTTGGGGCAAGCTGTGATCCTGGGGCAGGAGGGGAGGGGGGAGCCTTATCTCTGTTGAGATAAGGCCGTCACAGCCTGGCTGGGGACAGCTGAGAGCTCCAGGGGCTTTGGAGGGCCGCAGTGGCGGGCGCCGGCAGCCAGGCTGTGCTCGTCCCCAGCTCAGCTCCTGACTCTTGCTCTGCCCAATCTGCCCCCAGCCCTGCCAGGTGCCCAGGACATGTCGGACTCTGAAGAGGTCGTTGAAGAATGTGAGCAGTAAGTGGTGTGTTTGTGACCACAGCAAACCTCTGGGTTGGCAAAGCTCTCTGAGCATCTCCAGTCCAACACCAACCCAGTCATGGCCCCAGGTGCCATGGCCACACCTTGCTTGAACACCTCCAGCCATGGGCACTCCACCACCTCCCTGGGCAGCCTCTGCCAGGCCCTCACCACTCCTACAGCAAAGATTTTTCCTCCTCTCCAACCTAACCCTCCCCTGGCACAGTTCCAGGTGATTTCCTCTCCTTCTATCACCTGAGCCCGGGGAGCAGAACCCAACCCTCACCTGGCTGCAGCCTGCTCTCAGGCACCTGCAGAGAGCAATGAGCTCTGCCCTCAGCCTCCTCTTCACCAGGCTGCTCACCCCCAGCTCCCTCAGCTGCTCCTCCCCAGCTCTGTTGTTCTCCATCTCTTTCCCAGCTTTCTTGCCCTTCTCTGAACCTGCTCCACCAACTCCCTTCCTTCCTTCCTTCCTTCCTTCCTTCCTTCCTTCCTTCCTTCCTTCCTTCCTTCCTTCCTTCCTTCCTTCCTTCCTTCCTTCCTTCCTTCCTTCCTTCCTTCCTTCCTTCCTTCCTTCCTTCCTTCCTTCCTTCCTTCCTTCCTTCCTTCCTTCCTTCCTTCCTTCCTTCCTTCCTTCCTTCCTTCCTTCCTTCCTTCCTTCCTCCCTCCCTCCCTCCCTCCCTCCCTCCCTCATTTGTCTCTTCCTGCAGGATGGTAGCATTGCTCAGAGGGGCTGCTTGTGGGGCACCAGCTCCTGTCACCACCCCAGTACCCACTGTGAGAGGGCTGTGAGCCTCCCCCATCCTGTGCCCATCTCCACCTGTGCTGGTCCCCCAGGTGTGGGGGTTCTGAGTTGGGAGCTGCATCAGCTCACACGTGGCAAGGGACAGTCCTGCATTGAACTTGGTGCAGTCCAGAGGTGGAGCTGGGCAAAGCTGCTGCCATCAGTCTGCTGCTGGGGCAGGAGCACTGCATGGTCAGCTTGGGCATTAGAAGAAACTTCTTCACTGAAAGGGTTCTCAGAGACTGGCACAGGCTGCCCAGGGAGGTGGTTGAAACCTCACCCCTGGAGGTGTTTAAAAGAGGCAGAGAAGTGGTGCTGGGGGATGTGGTTCAGTGCCAGACTCAAATACAGGGTGGGCTCAATGCCCCTAAAGGCCATCCCCAGCCAAAGTGATTCTGTGACTGCTCCCCAGGGCCCAGATTTGAGGGCAGCTTTTTGCTGGTGAGGTCTGCTGGACCAGGAGGCACAGCCCAGAGAGAAGGGCCCAAAGCCTGAGCTGTTTGGCTCGAAGGGTCAGTGCAAACCCAGCTCCTGCCTCTCATCCACCAGCAGAAAATGCAGGTCTGAGCCCTTCTGTAAGGTCTGAATGCCACTAGAGCCTTGAGTGCCTCTGACCTCTGTGCCAGGCTGCCCTGGGCATACCCAGGGACCCACTCTGCATCTCCCCCAGGTCAGGGGAGGACTCTGGGATGAAGGTGGCATGGGAGGTGAGAGACCATCACCACTCAGAACTTTCCTAGCTGCAGCCCAGTGCTGTGCTCTGAGCAGTGGCAGAAGTGCCAGCTGAGCACTCTGCTGCCTGCAGCCTTGTCCCATCCCCACTGCCACCTCCCAGCATGCCACCCAGCCTGCCCAGCCACCAATGCCCATTCTTAGGAGCAAGGGGAGGCAGCCTTGAGGAGACATCAGGTTCCTCTCTGCCCCTCCCCGATGGGCAGCAGTGCCCCAGTGCAGCATCACCTCCCTAACTCTGCAACCCTCTGCTGTGCTTTGCAGGGAGCAGGAAGGTAAGGAGCTGAAGCACCTGCAGCTGCCCCGAGGCTGAAGCTGAGCAGTGATCAGGGCAGCTTCAGTAACTTGGTGTCTTTTTCCTTCCCTCTCTGCTGCCCACCCCTGTGCTCTGTGAAGAGGAGTACATGGAGGAAGGTAGGTGCCAGGGGCAAGAGACAAGAGGTGCTGGGCTGGTGGTTTTGCTTGGGTGGGTTCTGGTGGTAAATTCCTTCACTGCAGTGGGCAGATCATGTCCAGGAAAGGCAGAGGAGAACATGGTGTGGATTTCTGCATCTGAGAGAGTCCAGAGGAGGACCACAGAGATGATGAGAGGCTGAAGAACTTCCCCTATGGCTGGGGACTGTTGAGCCTGAAGAAGAGAAGGCTGCAGGGAGAGCTCAGAGCAAACTTCCAGTGGCTGAAGGGGCTCAGGGAGAGCTGGGGAGGGACTTTGGACAAAGGCTGGGAGTGGCAGGAGGAGGGAGAATGGATTTGAGGTGGGAGAGGGAGAGTGGAGAGGAGGAAGGAATTGGTGAGACACTGGCACAGATTGGGGGTGGTGAGACACTGGCACAGGTTGCTCAGGGAGGTTGTGGAGCACAGAAGCACCCAATGTGATCAAAGATCACATTGGGTGCTTCTGTGCTCCACAACCTCCCTGGAGGTGTTCAGGACCAGGCTGGATGAGTCCTTGAGCAGCCTGTGCTGGTGAGAGGTGTCCCTGTCCATGGCAGGGGCTTGGAGCTGCCTGAGCTTTGAGGTCTCTTCCAACCCAACCCATTCTGTGAGTCTGTGCCTTAACTCTTATTTCAAACCTCAGCAGCATCCAATCCAGACTGACTTCCCTTGGGATCTCTTAGTTTCTTTTGTTTGTGAGCTCTTGACTCAGAACAGGGCTGGAAATGCTGGAGTTTGGTGCTGGCAGAGCTGGCAGCCCAGCAGCTGAGCAGGAGCTGGAGCCTCAGCTGAGTGTTGAGCATTAGTGATGCTCAACCCCAAACCTCCAACTGCCTCTGCTTGGTGAAGAAGCAAACCCCACAGTGCATGCAGCTGCTCTGGGACACAGCTGGAGGGTGCTGGGGCTGAGTTTGGGCTTTGCTGAGCCTCTTGCTGCTGCCAACCAAAGCATGGAAACATCACATCTTCCATCACCTTGGGTGCTTCTGTGCTCCACAACCTCCCTGGAGGTGTTCCAGGCCAGGCTGGATGAGACCTTGAGCAGCCTGTGCTAGTGGGAGCTGTCCCTGCCCATGGCAGGAGGTTGGCACTGGATGACCTTTAAGATCCCTTCCAACCCAAGCCATTCTGTGAGTCTGATTCAAAGCACAGGGAGGCAGGGGGTGGGGGGAAGCCCTCACCTCCTGCACCCCATAGCTGTACCCCATGGCTTCATGGCACCCAACTAACCTCTGCCCTTATTCCTTTCCCTCCTGCCTGGCTCAGAAGAGGAAGAATGGCTAGAGGAGGAAGAAGAGGGTAGCTATTGCACCTTTCTTTGTCCCCCCCTGCACTGCTGCTGTGTCTGTGTCCTGGGTGGGTGTCAGGTCTCTTTCCTGGGTTGGGCAATGGTTTCCCTTTCATTCTTCCACTGCTCTCCCCCTCCCCACCCTGCTGTGCTCCCTGTGCCTGCTGCCGTCCGTGGCTCCTCTCTTACATCTTCCAACCAAATCCACTCTTGGGTTCCTTCCTTCTTCTTCCTTCTTCTTCCTTCTTCTTCCTCCTTCTTCCTTCTTCTTCCTTCTTCTTCCTTCTTCTTCCTTCTTCTTCCTCCTTCTTCCTCCTTCTTCCTTCTTCTTCCTTCTTCTTCCTTCTTCTTCCTTCTTCTTCCTTCTTCTTCCTTCTTCTTCCTTCTTCTTCTTCCTCCCCCTCCTCCTCCTCCTCCTCTTCCTCTTCCTCTCCTTCCTCCTTCCTTCTTCTTCTTCTTCCCTCCTCTCTTGCTGTGGCACCACAGCTCTCCCCAGGACCTGTGTGCCCCAGCGTGGCTTTGACTCCCGTGGAGGACTCCTGTGGGGACGCTGCTCCCTCCAGTGGAAAACTGCTCCAGCAGTGCCAAGGCTCCGGGAGGGTGCAGAGGGCACCTCCTGCGGTGCCGCCAGCCTGGTTCCTGGCAGGCTGGAGGAGCACAGCAGCAGCCACCCCTGGGCTGTGGGAACCAGCAGGAAATCCCTGGATTTTGTTGCTTTTGCCCTGTCCAAACACAGAGAGCAGCCCCTGGGCAAAGGCAGAGCTCTCTCAGCCACTCCTTCCTCCTGCAGCTCCATCTTCTGGGCCTCTCTCTTGGCCACCTCCGTGCCACAGTTGCCCTGTTCCAGGTGGGAGCTGTCAGGCTCATGCTGCCTCTTATTCCACAGGTCAGGAAGAACAGGCAGAGGAGGAAGAGGAGGAGACTGAAGAAACCAAGGCAGAAGGTGCGTGGTGGCTTCACCAGTGAGCTTGGCTGGAGCCCTCTTCTGCTTCTGGGGGTGTGAGCAGGGTCTGGGGTGCCCCAGCATGGCCTGTGGCAGTGGGCCAGGAGCAGAGGGGCAGCTCTTGCCCCTGCCTGTAGTTTCCAGTCAGGAGGTATCAAACCTGAGCAGCTCTTTCCTGATGCACCAAGTGCCTTGGTCCAAAAGGTGCTGCCTGCAGTACTAATGCCATGGCTCAGGCTGCTCCACCCAGAGGTGCCCACAGCCTTGAAGGCAGCAGCTCCAGAGCTGGCATCATGCCCTGCTGGGTCTCACCACCCCAAGGGCACTGAGCTTCATGGGACCTCTTTGGAGCAGATGAGGTTGCCTGATGCATGCCCCTGTGCTGTCACAGCTGGTAGGATGGGCTCAGATGCCAGCTGTGCTCCTGGAGCCAGGGGCTGGCACCCTTCTGTGCTGGGCATGTGCCTGCCCTCAGCCATGAAGCTCATTTTCTCCCCTTTGCTTTTGAAACAGAGCAAGAAGATGAAACGAAAGCATCAGGAGAAGGTAAAGTAGGAGTGGAGCAGAGACCTTTGTAACCCTTTCATTCCTCATCTCAGTCCCCCCAAGGCCTCCCAGGGAGGCTTTCAGTGTGGAACCCTTGTGCTGCTGAGGAGAATCTGTGGTATGGGGCAGACCTGCCCTGGTCCAACCCTCCACCAGCTCTGGAGGTTCTCAGGTTGGCTTCATCCTGCCTGGCTAAGAAATTCACCCAAAACACAGAAGGAGAAGGCAGTGCTGCTGCCTCCCCACCCCCAGCTCCGGCAAGGCTTCTCTGGGCTCCTCCCAGAGAGGACCTGGGGCTCTCCTGCTCTGTGCCTGCTGGATGCCCACCAGGGCCTGCTCTCTCCTTGTTCATCCTGGAGGCATGGAGCTGGAGTTTGCAGCTGTGCCCAGCAGGGAGCTGAAGCATGGCCCAGGAGCAGGGTGCCCAGCAGGGAGCTGAAGCATGGCCCAGGAGCAGGGTGCCCAGCAGGGAGCTGAAGCATGGCCCATGGGCAGGGTGCCCAGCAGGGAGCTGAAGCATGGCCCATGGGCAGGGTGCCCAGCAGGGAGCTGAAGCATGGCCCATGGGCAGGGTGCCCAGCAGGGAGCTGAAGCATGGCCCAGGAGCAGGGTGCCCAGCAGGGAGCTGAAGCATGTTCCTGGTGTCTTCCACAGGTGGAGAGGGAGAGCGAGAGCAGGAGCCTGGGGAAGGTGAAGTATTGCCCTTGTTCTTCTCTGGGCTGGGGGGCACTGTCCCTTTGCCCCTGTGAGAAGGTACCAAGCACCTCTCTGCCCAGCCAGGGACACCAAGGGGCACACAGTTGGCTGTGGCACGCAGCTGGGCACTCCCTGGGTATCTCTGGGCTGGTGGAGGGTCTGCAGGGCACCCTGCACTGGGGGCAGGGAGGGGGAGCTGGGGCTGGGTGCAGGTGTGGAAGCAAAGCTCTCTGTGCCACTAACTTGGTCCTTTCCTCCTGCTCCTGGGGACCTGCAGGTGAAGCAAAGCCAAAGCCCAAGTAAGTGCTGATGAATTTCCTCTGCAGCAAAGGCTGAGCTGTGCCAGGGCAGAGCCTGCCTGGGGTGGGCTTAGCACCAAGGCCCAGAAAGGACATGGGACAGAGAGGACCCAAAAGCATGAAGCAGGCTGGGGGCTGGGGGCTGGAAAGAAGGGAGAGAAACAGGCAGAGGGGCACAGAAGGTGCTGGGTGCAGACAGGGGCTGAGCTGCTGGGAAGCAGCTCCGTGGGGAAGGACCCTGCAGTCCTGCTGGGCAGTCAGTGCCCCATGGCAGCAGTGTGCCCTTGTGCCCAAGGAGGCAGATGGTCTCCTGAGGTGCATTCAGAAGAGTGTGGCCAGCAGGTCCAGAGAGGTTCTCCTCCCCCTCTGCTCTGCCCTGGTGAGACCATATCTGGAGCACTGGCTCCAGTTCTGGGCTCTCAAAGTGGGCTCCAGAGGGGCAGCAAACTACTGAAGAGAGTCAGTGGAGGACAGAAGGATGGGGAAGGGACTGGAACATCAGGAAGGGCTGAGAGCCCTGGGGCTGGCTAGTCTGGAGGAGAGAAGGCTGAGAGGGGATCTGAGCAATGGTTGCAAGCACCTGAAGGGTGAAGGGCAAGCAGGGGCCAGGCTCAGTGCACTGCTGTCCTGTGACAGGACAAGAGGCAAGGGACACAAACTGGAACCCAGCAGGTTCCACCTCAACACGAGGAGAAGCTTCTTAGCTGTGAGGCTGCTGGAGGCCTGGAGCAGGCTGCCCAGGGAGGCTGTGGAGTCTCCTCTGCAGACTTTCAAGCCTCAGCTGGCTGTGTTGCTGTGTGCCCTGCCCTGGGTGCCCCTGCTCTGGCAGGAGGCTGCACTGGGTGATCTCTGGAGGGTCCTTCCAACCCCTGGCATTCTGTGATTGAAGGAAGAGCTTCCTGGGAATGAGGTTTTGAAGCATTTTGTGTGCTCCTTGGAGGACTCCCAGAAGCTCTGTAAAAGAAATCTGTGTGTCCCCTGGCCTGGGCTTCCTGGTCCTCAGCAGGAGCAGGGTTTTGCTTCTGCAGAATGCTCCTGGCTGTGGCTGGCAGGACACAGGCACCTGCAGGAGTGCAGCACCCCAGGCTCAGGAGCACCTGCCCGAAGGGCCAGCAGCCTGCAGGTCTTCATGGACCTCCACAGGCTGCTGTGGTGTGGGAGGCAGATCAGTCCTCAGCCACCATCTCTTCATCCTTTGGTGCCTTTCTGTGCTCCTAGGCAGCATCTCCTGCCCTCCCCCAGCCCACAGAGGAGGAGGAGGTGGTCACACTGGGGCACACAGGGTGAGCAGCCACAGGGTGCCTGGCAGAGGGCCATGGCTGAGTTGCCTGCATCTTGCAGGGTTCTTCCAGCCATGTGGGAGCCCTGGAGTGCTTCCTGGGAATGCCAAAGGCCTTCCTCAGAGGCTGCCCAGCTGGCAAACTCCAGCAAGCAGCACTGTGGGTCCCTGCCCTCAAAACATGCTTGCTCTGCACCCCTGGGAGGCTCAGACAGGAGAGCTGGGCAGAGCAGTGCAGGTGTGGAGGGCACCATCCTGCCCCAGGTGTCTGCTGCAGGCTTCCCATGCCCCTGCTCACCTTTGTCTGCAGGGTCTTCATGCCAAACCTGGTGCCTCCCAAAATCCCAGATGGAGAGAGACTGGATTTTGATGTGAGTAGTGCAGTGGGTGCCCCTCCCCGTGGGGTCACCCTCGTGTCGCTCCCCCACGCTGTGCCCAGCAGCTCTGCAGCTCCTGGAGGGCTCCCTCGTGGCCCTCAGCCTGCCCCTATCTGCCGCAGGACATCCACCGCAAGCGCATGGAGAAGGACCTGAACGAGCTGCAGGCTCTCATCGAAGCCCACTTTGAAAGCAGGAAGAAGGAGGAGGAGGAGCTCATGTCCCTCAAGGACAGGATTGTATGTCTGCAGCCCTCCCCTTGCCGACTTCTCCCCTCTGGGCACTCAGCCATGATGGCAGAACCCCTGGGGCTGGAGCCAGGGTTTGTGTCCCAGTGACTGGAGTCCCCTGGTCTGGCTGCTGCCATGCTGCAGTGCCCAGCAGAGCTGCACCTTCTGCTATGGTCATGGGTCCAGTGCTCCCCTGGGAGCTGTCACAGGGTGGGAAAGCTCTGGACAGGTCAGACCTAAGGGCCAAGGCCAAATGTACAAAGTTCAGCCAGGCCAAGTGCCAGGTCCTGCACCTGGGCCACAAGAACCCCATGGGCAGCTACAGACTTGGAGATGTGTGGTTGGAAAGCTGCAACCTGGAGAGGGACCTGGGGCTGTTGGGTGGCAGCTGGCTGAATATGAGCCAGCAGTGCCCAGGTGGGCAGGAAAGCCAATGGCAGCCTGGCCTGGATGAGACACTGTGGGCAGCAGGGGCAGGAGGTGCCCATGCCCTGTGCTCAGCACTGCTGAGGCCACCCCTTGAGTGCTGTGCTCAGCTCTGGGCCCCTCACTGCAGGAAGGACACTGAGGGGCTGCAGCCTGTCCAGAGCAGGGCAGTGAGGCTGCAGAAGGGCCTGGAGCAGCTGAGGGTGAGGAGGGGCTGAGGGAGCTGGGGGTGAGCAGGTGGAGCAGAGGAGGCTGAGGGCAGAGCTCATTGCTCTCTGCAGCTGCCTGCAGGGAGGTTGCAGTGAGCAGGGGGCAGCCTCTGCTGCCTGGGGGCAAGGGACAGGAGCAGAGGGAATGGTTCCAGGCTGCCCAGGGGAGGCTCAGGCTGGAGCTCAGGAGATATTTCTGCCCTGGAAGGGCTCTCAGAGCTTGGCACAGGCTGTCCAGGGCAGTGCTGCAGTCCCCATCCCTGGGGGTGTTCCAGCAGGTGTGGAGCTGGAGCTTAGGGCCATGGTTTGGTGCTGAGACTGCAGTGCTGGGTGGAGGCTTGGGCAGGATGAGCCTGGAGGCCTCTGCCATCCGAAGGCACTCTGCGATTCTGTGAGGGCAGCAGCTCTGCCCTTGGGGCTCTCAGGGCTTCTGGGGCCAGGGCTGTGTCCCTGGGGAGAGAGGCTGAGGGCTGCTGGGTGCCCGGGCCGGGTGCTGTTGCCTGCAGGAGAAGCGGCGAGCGGAGCGCGCGGAGCAGCAGCGGATCCGCAGCGAGCGGGAGAAGGAGCGGCAGGCACGCGTGGCCGTGAGTGCCCTGGGGCGTGGGGTGCCCTGGGCAGCACAGCTCTGCCCACCCAGCTCAGGGGGGCACCAGCTGCTCTGCGGGGTCTGCGTCCCTCTGAGCCGTTTCTGACCCTGGCAGGAGGAGAGAGCTCGCAAGGAGGAGGAGGAGGCGCGCAAGAGAGCGGAGGAGGAGGCGCGGAAGAAGAAAGCTTTCTCCAACATGCTGCACTTTGGAGGCTACATGCAGAAGGTCTGCTCCTGCCCTGGCTGCTTGCAGTGAAGCCCTTGGTGCTCCTGGGAAGGGCTCAGCCCCGGGGGTCTTCTCAGTGCGGGCAGGTTGGGCTTCCAGCGGGCAGGAGGGGCCAGGCCACTGCTGCTGGTTCACAGCAGCGGTTGGAGGGACAAAGCCACCTGAGAGCTCTGCCTTGTAGATGCTGGCCAGGGCAGGTCCAGCATCACCTCAGGGGCAGGGAGGAAGGTGGTGGTGGGGGATGTCTTGTGCACTGTTGTCAAGAGGTCCTTGAAGAACAGGGAGGAAGGCAAGGTTGGATGTGGCACTTGGTGCCATGGTCTAGCCTTGGGCACTGTGGTAAAGGGTTGGACTTGATGATCTGTGAGGTCTCTTCCAACCTTGGTGATACTGTGATACTGTGATACTGTGGTGGGGGATGCCTTGTGCACTGTTGTCAAGAGGTCCTTGAAGAACAGGGAGGAAGATGGTGGTGGGGGATGCCTTGTGCACTGTTGTCAAGAGGTCCTTGAGGGGCAGGGAGGAAGGTGGTGGTGGTGAATGCTTTGTGCACTGTTGTCAAGAGGTCCTTGAGGGGCAGAGAGGAAGGTGGTGGTGGTGGGGGATGCTTTGTCCACTGTTGTCAAGAGGTCCTTGAGGAGCTCACGTCCCAGCCATTGCCTTGGGGGCAGCACTGGGGACGTGGGTCCCCTCCCGTGGACTGATTGAAGGGTTCCTTAGTCAGAGAAAAAGGGTGGGAAGAGGCAAACAGAGCGGGAGAAGAAGAAGAAGATCCTCAGCGAGCGGCGGAAGCCTCTGAACATCGACCACCTGAGCGAGGACAGGCTGAGGTGAGCGCAGGCTGCCCACCACGGGGGCTCTGCTCTGGCTCCCACTGCCTGGGGCAGGGTCCTGAGGCTAGGGCAGGCTGACTGGGGCTTGCAGGAAGGTGGTGGCCAAGCTGGGGATAAGTTGTGACCCCCTGTATGGAGGTGGTGGAATCTCTGTCCCTGGAGCTGTGGCTGTGGCACTTGGGGACAGGGTTCAGTGGCCACAGTGGGATTGGGGTGGGGTTGGACTGGATCCCAGATCCCAGATCCCAGGATGTTAGGAGCTGGAAGGGACCTCTGGAGATCTTCAATTCCATCCCCCTGCCAGAGCAGGACCACACAATCCAGCTCAGGGCACACAGAACACATCCAGACAGGCCTGGAAAGGCTCCACACAAGGAGACTCCACAACCTCTCTGGGCAGCCTGTGCCAGGGCTCTGGGACCCTTCCAGGCAAGAAGTTGCCTCTTGTGCTGAGCTGGAACCTCCTGTGCTGCAGCTTCCATCCACTGCTGCTTGTCCTATGCCAGGGAGCAGTGAGCAGAGCCTGTCCCCCCCTGCTGACCCCCAGAGCCTGTGCCCCCCTCCTGACCCCCAGCCCTCAGCTATCTATAGACATTGCCCTCTCAGGCTTCTCTCCTCCTGCCCAGCCTCAGCCTCTCCTCACAGGGCACTGCTCAGCCCCTTCAGCATCCTTACAGCCCTCCCCTGAGCTCTGTCCCCTGTCCCTGCTGAGCTGAGGAGCCCAGAACTGGACGCAGTATTCCAGGCGAGGTCTCACCAGGGCAGAGGAGTTCTGTGACTCCGACATGGGCTCCATGGCACTGCCAGCCCAGCCCTGCCAGGCTGCTGGTGGCGGCCGCGGCCATCAGAGGGAGCCAGGCTCCCACGCGTGGCACATGCCTGCCACCGTACCGTGGGGACACCTCACACGTGGCTCTGGTCCACTGCCTGGGACTGGCATCACTGCCTGGGGCTGGCATCACCTCCTGGCTAACAGCCCCGTCTGGGCGCGGAGCCTGCAGAGACCCCTCCTGGGGGAGCAGGCAGGGTGGTGGCACCACCACAGCGCTGACACCATCCAGCTCTTCCCGCAGGGACAAGGCCAAGGAGCTTTGGCAAACCATCCGAGACCTGGAGGCTGAGAAATTCGACCTGCAGGAGAAGTTCAAGCGGCAGAAATACGAGGTGAGGGCTGAGCTCCTCTGCCAGCCTGCTCCTGCTGCTGCCCACCTGGCACCCAAGGTGGGCTGGCGAGCACCCCGCTGAAAGCACAGCCACCTCTGCCTCCCTCCCGACCAGGAGCCAGGACCACAGCGCCCCTGGCAGCGGCTGGCAGCGCAGGGGAGGGCTGTGGGGGGCTCCGGGAGCTGCCGGCTCCGGGGGCGCGTTTGCATCCCAGCCCTGCGCTGCCCCCCCCGCAGCAGCTGCCGGGCAGAGAGGGCAGTGCTGGACCTCCTGCCAGCCCTGGCCCCTGGGCAGCTGTGGGGCACCTTGCCAGGCCTCACCACCTCTCTGTGCTCCTCTTGCAGATCAATGTCCTCCGAAACCGAGTCAGTGACCACCAGAAAGTGTAAGTCCCTGGGCAGGCTCAGCACCCTTCAGCCATGCCCCCTGCCCCCGTGCCCCCTGCCCTCTTCCCCCATGCCCCCTGCCTCCTTCCCCCATAACCTCTGCCCTCTTCCCCCATGCCCTCTGCCCTCTTCCCCCGTGCCCCCTGCCCTCTTCCACCATGCCCTCTGCCCCCTTCCCCCATGCCCTCTGCCCTCTTCCACCATGCCCTCTGCCCCCTTCCCCCATGCCCTCTGCCCTCTTCCCCCATGCCCTCTGCCCTCTTCCCCCAAGCCCTCTGCCCCCTTCCCCCATGCCCCCTGCCCTTCCAGCTGCTTGCTCCCCTGGCCCAGTGTCCCCCCCCCATGTATCTTCTGGCTCTCTTGCACCCTTGCAGAGCCTCATCCTGTCCTTCCCACTCGAGCTTCTGGTGCCAGTGGTACCTGGTGCCTGGTGTTCATGGACCAGGGACCTCTGTCCACGCTGCTCTGACAGACCCCCACTGCCTCCTACTTCCATCAGCTTGCCCCTGCCCCAGAGACCATAGCTGGGATGGACCCTGGGGAGATGCCACCTCTGCATGTGGAGTCTTGTGTCCTGCAGGGTGATGCCAGCTGCCCCCTCCCTGCAGTGGGTGAAGGGACACCTCCCCATCCCAGCACCTCAGGGAAGGTGTTGTGCAGGAAGGGAAGTCCCTCAGGCAGTGGGAGCTGTGCAGCCCACAAGGGCAAGGGAGCCTGTCCCTCTGCTCATGCTCCTTTGGGATGCTTTGTAGGAGGGTGGAGGTGGGGCACAGCCCCCCACCCTCAGCACCATGCTGCTCTCCCACCCCCATCCTGCCCTGCTGCCTCCCATGAGAGGTGCTCAGCCTGCCCCATGCATCAGGCAGCATCTCCCACCCCCTCACACCAAACCTCTCTTCTCTTTGCCCCACCGTGGCCTGTTCCTGCAGCAAAGGGTGAGTCCAGGAGCCCCCTGAGTGCTGTGCTGTCTCCACTGCATGTGTGCTACTTGGGCACCAGGGCTGGCACGGGGCTGGGGTGGGGGCAGTGCCAAGGATTGGTGGCCAAAGCTGCCAGGAGTGGCCTTCACTGTCCATCCAAGCCTCCCCTCAACTGACCATGCCCAGAGCAGTGCCTGTTCCCCCGATGCTGGTTAAGGAGAGCACTGTGGTGGGTCCTGACTAACAGCTTCACAGCTTCTGGCAGAAGGATCTGGCAGCTGTGGTTGTCCCTCCACGACCAGAGATCCAACTCTGATTCTTCTCTGAAGGGTCTCTGGGAGGGAGAACCACAGGCAGGGAATGAGAAGCAGCTGGCAGAATGCATGAGCCTGCTGCCAGCGAGCCCCAGCCACGCAGACCCACTCAGCTCCTAGGGGCCACTAAAGACCTTCTTCCCACAGGGGACTGAGCTCCAGATGGAGACATCTGGGTTCTCTTTGCAGGACCACAGCTGGCAGCCACCTTGGCCCTGCTCTCATGCTCACTGATGTCTTCCTGCATTTGCTTTTCTGCCTCCCCCCCAGGTCAAAGGCTGCCCGTGGCAAGACCATGGTGGGTGGCCGGTGGAAGTAGATGGCTCAGCAGGCAGAGGAGGCTCAGCCCCGGAGAGCTGCCTTGTCTTTTGGGCCACCAGCTGCCTAAGCCACCTCGTGGAGCCTGCACTGTGTGCCCACCTGCCCTCCCACTGCACGGAGCCTGCCAGGACCCAGCTGCGGGCACGGCGCTGCCCGGTGGGCAGGAGCTTCTCCAGGTGCCCTTCCTCACCTCCACCCCCCCAGCCATGCTGTGTCTGTAAATAAAGAGAAGGGTCAGGGGGTGCAGATGTTGTCTCCATCCTGGAGCTCTGAGCCTAGAGGAAGCAGGCACAGGAGGGGCTCAGCAGAGCAGGACCCTGCTCACAGGAGTGCAGGAGGAGGCAGAAACCATCCAGGACCTGAAGAATAAGGTCCCTTTGCTGACAGCATCACAGGAACACAGGGACAGACAGAGCCCAGTGCTGGAAGAGCAGAGCCCATGGACAGGGCAATATCTTCCTGATGAGTCTCCCCTGGGCTGTGTCCCTGCCACCACCCTCCTGCCGTGGGCCACATCCCTGCAGGGGGAGGTGCTGGCAGGAATGAGCTGTGCACTCCCCAGGAGCCAAGGCTGGGGCTTCACTGCACACAGCTGCTGGTGAGGACCATTGGCAGCTCCACCCTGAGCTGGGGGGACAGCAGAAAGTCACAGGATCCCAGATCCCAGGATGTCAGAGGTTGGAAGGGACCCAAAGAGCTCATCCAGTCCAACCCCCCTGCCAGAGCAGGACCACACAATGCAGCTCAGGGCACACAGAACACATCCAGACAGGCCTGGAAAGGCTCCACACAAGGAGACTCCACAACCTCTCTGGGCAGCCTGTGCCAGGGCTCTGGGAGCCTTTCAGGCAAGAAGTTGCCTCTTGTGCTGAGCTGCAACCTCCTGTGCTGCAGCTTCCATCCACTGCTGCTTGTCCTGTGGCAGGGAGCAGTGAGCAGAGCCTGTCCCCCCTCCTGAACCCCAGAGTCTGCCCCCCCTCTCCTGACCCCCAGAGCCTGTCTCCCCTGCTGACCCCCAACCCTCAGACAGTTACAGACATTGATCCAATCCCCTCTCAGTCTTCTCCTCTCCAGACTCTCAGCCCCAAGGCCCTCAGCCTCTCCTCACCAGGCAGTGCTGCAGTGCCCTCCTCATCCTCACAGCCCTCCCTTGGACTCTCCCCAGCAGGTCCCTATCCCTCCTCAGTTGGCCCTGTCAGCTCTGCAGTCCTGGGGAGGTTTTGTAGCAGACCTCCATAGTCTGATCTGCTTTTCCTGATGCAGTTTGGGTTAATCCTACTCATGGACACTGTAATTCCTCCTCCTGTACCAGAGACTCCTTTGCACCTCTCTGGGCCAGGGGCTGGCACTGTGGCATGACATGGAGAGGGTCTCTGATTCCATGCTTCTTGGTGCATGGATTAATCAGAACCTCTGCTTCCAGGCCATTCCTATTCCTATTTCCACCTCTTCCAAAAGGACCCAAACTGACACACTGCCTCCTCTGTGTGTTTCAGGCAGTCTGCAATGAAGCCTTGAGATGAGTTGGCTGAGTTAAGTTTGTAGAGGACACCAAGCTGGGAGCAAGTGTTGAGCTGTTGGAGGGAAGGGGAACAAAGATCTAGGAAGCTTCACCTTCAGTGAGGTAGCAAATCATGGAGTCCTGGAATGGTTTGGATTGGGAGAGACCTTCAAAGCTCAGCCAGTGCCAAGCCCCTGCCATGGGCAGGGACAGCTCCCACCAACACAGGCTGCTCAAGGACTCATCCAGCCTGGTCCTGAACACCTCCCTGGGCAACCTGTGCCAGGGTCTCACCACCCTCAACCTGTGCCAGTCTCTCCCCATCCTCACTCTCAACAATTATTTCCTCCTCTCCACTCTCCCTCTCCCCTCTCCCAGCTCAAATCCATTCTCCCTCCTCCTGCCACTCCCAGCCCTTGCCCAAAGTCCCTCCCCAGCTCTCCTGCAGCCCCTTCAGCTACTGGAAGGTTGCTCTGAGCTCTCCCTGGAGCCTTCTCTTCTCCAGGCTGCACAGCCCCAACTCTCCCAGCCTGTCCCCACAGCAGAGGTTCTCCAGCCCTCTACTCCTCTCTGTGGCCTCCTCTGGGCCCTCTCCAGCAGCTGCAGGTCCTTGTGCTGTGTTGCCCAGAGCTGGAGTAAGTGCTGCAGGGGAGGGCAGCGCAGCGCAGAGCAGAGCAGAGCAGAGCAGCGCAGCGCAGAGCAGAGCAGCACAGAGCAGAGCAGAGCAGCACAGCACAGAGCAGAGCAGAGCAGAGCAGAGCAGCACAGAGCAGAGCAGAGCAGAGCAGAGCAGCACAGCGCAGCGCAGAGCAGAGCAGAGCAGAGCAGCACAGAGCAGAGCAGAGCAGAGCAGAGGGGGCAGGATCCCCTCACTCGTGGAGGACAAACTGCCACCTGCCTCCTCCAAACCGTGGAGGGATGGAAGTGATGCTCAGGACCACAAGGGGGGCGCTGGGGCGGGCGGCAGCGCAGGGAGGCGAAGATCCAGCGGGTGGCACTCGCGGAGGCGCAGCTGGGTGGCATTCGCCCCCTCGCTGCCATGGCCCCGGGGCTGCTGAGCGCTGCGGGCACCGGCGGCGCCTCCGCCTCGGCAGATCCCTTCCCGCGTTCCCAGGCTCCGAGGGTGCACCCCCGAACCCTTGCTGGCAGGCAGGGGCAGGGCTCTGCCAGTGCCGGTGCCCGGTGCGGCGCAGCAGCTCCCGCTCTGCCCGTCCCTGCGGGGTGGCAGCGCCCAGGGTGGGGGCACGGAGCCGCTCCCTGCTTCCCACAGCGCTGCCTGTCCCGGCAGGAGCTGGCCCCCTGCCCGCCTGCTTCCCTGCGCCGGGGCCGAAACCTGCGCTGCCTCCCCACCCAGCGCCTCCTCCCTGTGCCCAGCTCCGTGCCACAGCCCTGCCAGGGCAGCTGACTCAGCACCCGGCCCTGCCCTGCTCCCTCTCCCGCTGGTGGCTCAGCGCTCTGCCGCCAGCGGGCACGGCAGAGCCTGGCGAGGCTGCAGAGGTCCTCTGGGACATGGCACCTGGGATCTTGCAGCACCTGGCACCAGCCCAAGCGCTGGCATGGGCTGTGTGAGGATTGCAGTGGTGCTGTGCCTTGTGCCAAGGCAGAAGCTGCAACATGGGAAGCTCCATCTGAGCGTCAGGAGGAGCTTCTTGGGCTTCAGGGTGGCAGAGCCCTGGAGCAGGCTGCCCAGAGAGGTTCTGGGGTCTCCTTCTCCAGAGGCTTTCCAAACCCACCTGGATGTGTCCCTGTGTGACCTGCCCTGGGTGGCCCTGCTCTGGCAGGGGGCTTGGGCTGGATGACCTCCAGAGGTCTCTTCCATCCTCTGCCATGCTGTGACTCTGTGAGGTGTGCCAAGGGTGGCTGGAGCAGGGTGCAGGGTGCTGGGGAGCAGCTCTGCTGTCCCCATTCGTGCACACCATGTGGAAGGAGCCTTAGGTGAGCACAGAGGGCCAGGGCCTGGCCACTGCAGAGTGAGGGAACCTCTGGCAGCAGCTCCTGGAGGCTTGTGCAGGGTGCAAAACAACTTGGCAGTGCCACAGCCTGGAGGAGGTTTGCAGTGTACCACTGTGGCACTGCTGTGTGGCCTCATGGGCAGCAGGGCCCCTGGGAGTCAGATCACAGCCTCACAGCAACATTCCAGTTGGCAAAGCCCTTCAGGATCACCAAGGCCAGCCCAGACCCCTGCTCTGCAAGGTTCACCCCAAAACATAGCCCCAAGCACCACAGCCAAACCACCTCTGAACACCTCCAGGGTTGGGCACTCCACCACCTCCCTGGGCAGCCTCTGCCAGTGCCTGACCACCCCTGCTGGGAAATTAGATTTCCTCATGTCCAGCCTCAGCCTCCCCAGTGGCAGCTTGAGGCCATTCCCTCTTCTCTCACTGTTTCCCTGTGAGCAGAGCCCAGCAGCAGCCTCTCCACAGCCTCCTTTCAGGCAGCTGCAGGCAGCAGTGAGCTCTGCCTCAGCCTCCTCTGTTCCACACTGCCCATCCCCAGCTCCCTCAGGCTCTCCTCAGCACATTTATTCCCCAGGCCCTTCCCTGCCCTCCTCTGCTCTGGCTCCAGCACCTCCACATCTCTCTTGTACTGAGGTGCCCCAACCTGAAGCCAGCACTGGAGCTGTGGCCCCAGCAGAGCAGAGCACAGGAGGACAATCCCCTCCCTGCTCCTGCTGGCCACAGCATTTCTGCTGCCAGCCAGGATGCCTTTGGCTTTCTCTGCCCCCTGGGCACACTGCTGGCTCATACTGAGTTGCTTGTCCATTAGAACCCCCCCAGGTCCCTATCTGCAGCAGCTCTCCAGCCACACTGGCCCAAGCCTGCAGTGCTGCTTGGGGCTGTTGTGCCCCAGGTGCAGCAGCTGGCATAAAGTGCTGAAAGCAGCAATGTCCCCTGGGGCTTGGTGTGAGAGGCAGAGCTCTGCCCTTCCTCAGGAGGGCATCTTGCCAGAGCTGTGAGATGTGGCATCCTCTGGCATGCTGCAGAGGAGCATCTGCTGCCACAGCAGGCTGCAGGGTGCTGCACCTCCTAGCTCCTGGGGAGATGCCCTGCAGGGGAAGGGCAGAGCTCAGCCCCTCCCAGCCTGCTGCAGAGGAACATCTCCTGCCAGAGCATGCAGACAGCCTCCATGGTGTGGTGCTCTGGGGAGCAGCCCCTGGTGCAGCTGCACTCTGGAGCACAGCACATGGCAGCTCTGTGCACTCCAGTCCTGCTGTGTCCAGCACAGCACCAGACAGGGGCCAGGCTGTGCCCCATGTGGTCTGTGCAGTGCAGGCTCTCCTGGTCCTTCAGCCTCCCCTCCAAAGACCTCGGCAGGTGCTCCAGTGAGGTGTGGGTGCTGACAGGACAGCCAAAGGCTCCTGTCCTACGGTGCAATGTGGCACCAGGAGGTCTCTGCCCTCCCCAGAGTTCAAAGCTCCAGAGGCTCAAAGCCTCCTGCTCTGGTGGTCAGCAGGGGTGGCCCAGCCCTCTGCAGGAGCCCAGACTGCACTGCCTGTGCCCAGCTCTCACCAGCAGGGTCTCCTCGTGGTCTGCTGTTGAAGCTCCATGTCAGGACCCTCTTCAGGCTACCACCATCCCCACCAGGTGGAGTGGACACAGCAGAAGGTGCTCTGGGGAGACCTGTTCATGACCTCCAGTGCCTGAAGGGGCTGCAAGCAGGCTGCAGAGAGACTGCTCCCAAGGGCCTGCAGGGACAGGCTGAGGGCAGTGGCTGCAAAGTGGAGCAGAGCAGATTGAGATTGGATGTGAGGAGCAAGTTCTGCAGCAGGAGGCTGCTGGAGCACTGCAAGAGCTTGCCCAGGGAGGTGGTTGAGGCCTCATCCCTGGAGCTGTTCATGGTGAGGCTGGGGAGGGCTGTGGGCAACCTGCTGTGGTTAGGATGTCCCTGCTGAGTGCAGGGGCTTGGGCTGGGTCAGCTTTGGAGGTCTCTTCCAGCCCATCCCATTCCATGGCTCTATCAGGTGCTGGTAAAACCCTGAGCTGAAGGTTTGGGCTGTGGTTGTGCTACCCCAGAGCTGTGTGAGGCAGCCTCATGCTTGTCTCTACCTGCCCAAGACCCAGGACCAGTCCCAGAGGCAAAGCCCCTGTGAGGTGCAGGTGGTGCAGAGTATGGAGGTGCTGGCACAGCTGCAGCCTGCTCCTGTCTCTCAGCCAGGCATGCTCTGGGCAGCACAGGAGCCTCTGAGATTGCTGTCCTGGAGCCTCCTGACCCATACATGTCCCCAGAAGTCTGGGTCATGTCTGAGCCAAACAGTACCAACGTTGCTGTCTGTGCTGCAGCTGCAGGGGTCCATAAGGACCTGTGGGATAATGGAGCAGCAGCTCTTGAAGCTGAAATGCTGCCAGGCCCCAGTGTGTCTCCCTAGAGGAGGATGTGGAACCCTTCACTGGTGTCATCAGTTGGGGCACATGGTGCAGGATCCTCTCACCCTGGTGGTGCTGGAGTGCACCTCAGGCACAGCACCAAGGCTGAGGAGGCCTCATGGGCTCCTGGGTGCCAGCAAGGTTTGGGCTCTGCTGCCAGGCAGCCAGGGCCAGAAGAAGGGGACACAGCCTCAAGCTGTGCCAGAGCAGGTTCAGGCTGGATGTTGTTAGGAAGTTGTTGTCAGAGAGAGTGATTGGCACTGGAATGGGCTGCCCAGGGAGGTGGTGGAGTGGCTGTGGCTGGAGGTGTTGCAGCCAAGCCTGGCTGGGGCACTGAGTGCCATGGTCTGGTTGGTTGGGCAGGGCTGGGGGCTGGATTGGGCTGGAGGAGCTTGGAGCTCTCTGGCAGCCTGCTGGATTCTGTGAGTCTGTGATCCTAAGAGCAGTGTGTGGAGGACAGGCAGAGCAGAACCTGCCAGCATGGTGGGTTTGGGCTGCTCTAATCCCCTGCTTGGATCCTTGACCCACACTTCCCAGTGCAAGGGTATGGGACCTGAGTGCCTTGGGGTTGGAAAGGAGATGGCAGCACCAACAGGACAACACACAGCTCACCTCTGGTGGTGACAGTGGGTCCTGCCTGGCACACAGAGTGCCCACTGCCCACACAGCCTGCCCTGGGGTGTGTTTTCCAAGTGACACCTGAGGTGTTGGAGGGCAGCAGAGCTCTGTAGACCATGGAGCAGAAGGTGTTGGACACCACTGCTGGCACTTGCAGCATGGTGTGGGGCTCACTGCTCTCACCTTCCATGGACCTTGGGGTGCACAGAGTGCTGGCATTGCCAAGGTGGAACATCAGCAGCAAGCTGCAGGAGCTGAAGCAGTACAAGCCCTGAGGTTTCACAGCTCAGCTCTGGCACCAGATTGGCCTAAAAGAGGAGGGCTGGAAATGGTCAATTCTGAATCAGCTTCCAGACCCTGCAGCTCTCATCCAGAATCACAGACCCAGAGAATCCTTTAGCTTGGGAAGGACCTTAAAGTTCATCCAGTTCCAACCCCCTGCCATGAGCAGGGGACACCTCCCACCAGCACAGGCTGGTCCAGGCCACATCCAGCCTGACTTTGGACACCTCCAGGGAGAGGACATCCATGACCTCCCTGGGCAGCCTGTGCCAGTCTCTCCCCACCCTCACTCTCAACAATTTCTTCCTCCTCTCCACTCTCACTCCCCTCTCTCCCAGCTCAAAGCCACTGTCCCTTGTCCTGCCACTCCCAGCCCTGGTCCAACGTCCCTCCCCAGCTCTCCTGAGCCTCTTCAACTACTGGAAAGTTGCTCTGAGATCTCCCTGGAGCTTTCTCTTCTCCAGACTCAACAGCCCCAACTCTCCCAGCCTGTCCCCACAGCACAGCTTCTTCAGCCTCTGATCATCCTGGTAGCCTCCTCTGGACCCCCTCCAGCAGCTCCATGTCCTTGTGCTGTGTTCCCCAGAGCTGGAGGCAGAGCTGCAGGTGAGGACTGAGCAGAGCAGAGGGGCAGAATCCCCTCCCTGTGCTGTTGCTCTCCCTGCTCTGGCTGCAGCCAGCACACCTCAGTCCCAAGCCATCCTGCTGCTGTGCCATGGCCTCCTCAGCACTCTGCCTTGCAGGGCAGCTCCACCTCTCCAGGCACCCATCTGACGTCTGCACAGCTCTGGCTGATTGCTTTTAAGTGCCCTGTAAAACTTTTCATCTCAGCAGCTGAGCCCAGCAGTGGCTGAGCCCCAGCAGTGGCTGCCCACAGCAGCTAAGCCAGGAGCTGTCAATTAATCGCCTTTAATTGGCTTAAACCCAGCCCGGGGGCTGTGCTGATGCCACAGAATGTGTTAAATCACCAATGCAGCCTTTCCTGCAGCACAAGCCCAGCTCAGCATCCTCACAGTGACCTGTGTCCACCAGGCACCTCCTGCTGACACAGCAGGCAGTGATGCTGTGGGCTGGAAGGGAAGAGTTTGGAGCTGTTGCCTGGAAGCAGGATTTTATTGGCACTTAGTGGGAAGGAAAATGAGCTTCCTGGAGAGGTCTGAATCACAGCTGCTGCATGTGCTCTCATGCCCAGGTTTCAGCTGAAGGCCTTGGTGTAAACCAGGCTCTTTGGTGCTTGGAGGGGTTGAGACCCTGCTGGAGCTGGGCCCAGCCCTTCCCTCAGCAGAGGATTTCTAAGGTTCAGCACTGCTGAAGGTGGAGCTGCAGCACACAGGATGGTAGGATCATGGAGATGTTGAGGTTGGAAGAGACCTTGGAGATCATCCAGGCCAAGCACTCACCCAGAGCTCACAACCCCTCTGCTGCTGCAGAGCCACTGCCACTGAGCCACCTCCCTCAGCACAGCATCCAGGCAGCTTCCAACCCCTCCAGGGATGGGGACTCCACCACCTCCCTGGGCAGCCTGGGCCAGGGCCTGGGAACCCTTTCTGTGGAGGCACTTTTCCTATTACCCAAACTGAGCCTCTCTTGGCACAGTTTGAGGCCATTCCCTCTTGTCCTGTTGTTTGCTGCATGTGAGAAGAGCCCAAACCCGACCTGGCTGCAGCCTGCTCTCAGGGAGCTGCAGAGAGCAATGAGCTCTGCCCTCAGCCTCCTCTGCTCCAGGCTGCTCACCCCCAGCTCCCTCAGCCCTGCTCTCCAGACCCTTCCCTCCCTTTTGTTGCCCTTCTCCAGACCTGCTCCAGCTCCTCATTGTCCTTGCAGTGAGGAGCCCAAACTGAGCCCAGTACCTCAGGTGTGCTCTGCCCAGCAGAGGGGCACGATCCCTGCCCTGCTCCTGCTGCCCCAGGCCAGGCTGCTGGTGCCCTTCTTGGCACACTGCTTGCTGGCATTCAGCTGTGCAGCAGCAGCCCCCAGATCCCTCTCTGCCAAGCAACTTTCCAGCCACTCTGCCCCAGTCCTGGAGCATTGCATGGGGTTGTTGTGACCCAGGTGCAGGACCTGGCTGCTGAGCAGCTCAGCCCTGCCCAGAGCAGGTGAGTTTTGTGCCCAGCTCACTTCAGAGTCTGAGCCTTCAACAGAAGACACAGAGGAGGAGGGAAGGGCAGCAGAGGAAGGCAAGGAGCACAGAGGGTGAGGTGGAAGGTTCAGGTTCCTTCCTCTCTGTGGCTTGGCAGGGCTCTGGGCTCTGGTTGTCACCCAGCTGAGCAGCAGCTCTCGGTGCCCTCTGTGGCACTGCTTTGTCACTGCCACACACAGCAGCTGGTGCTGAAGGGTTCCCCTTTGGCCCGGGGCAGTGGTGCCATCGCCCTGCCCCTGCAAGCGTCGGGGGCTGCTCCTGCCCTGTGAACAGCAAAGCTGCCTCTGATAGCAGGACAAAGGTGGATGGAGGCCTTTGATCCAGGTAAGGCTTTGATCTTGGGCTGGGAGGCAGCCGCCGCTGATGAGCTGTGGAGAGGCAATGGCTGCGCTCCGCGGGCGGTGCTGCGGTGCCCGAGCTGGCTGCGGTGCCACACCTGCGGCTGCCAGGGGCCAGCTTCTGCCCTTCTCAGATCCTGGCCATGTGTTCGACCCACGCAGCCACAGACTCAGGAAGTGTTTGGGTTGCTAAAGCCCTCTAAGGTCACCCAATCCAACCACCAACACAAGCTCACCATGGCCACTAAGCCATGCCCCAGGTGCCATGGCCACAGCTTTCCTAACCACCCCCAGGAGGGTGGTTTTGGGGGATCTTCTCAGTGCTCCTCAACATCCAGGTGTGGAGCTGTTGGAGGGTAGCAGAGCCCTGCAGAGGGACCTGGCCAGGCTGCATGGGTGGGCAGAGGCCAATGGGATGAGACTGAACAAGGCCAAGTGCAGGGTTCTGCACTTTGGCCACAGCAACCCCAAGCAGTGCTACAGGCTGGGGCCAGAGTGGCTGAGAGCAGCCAGGCAGAGAGGGAGCTGGGGGTGCTGGCAGAGAGGAGCTGCAGAGGAGGCAGCAGTGCCCAGGTGGGCAGCAGAGCCAATGGCATCCTGGGCTGGCTCAGGAGCAGTGTGGGCAGCAGGACAAGGGAGGTTCTTGTGCCCCTGTGCTCAGCACTGCTCAGGCCACCCCTGCAGTGCTGTGTCCAGTTCTGGGCTCCTCCATTGCAGAGAGGTGCTGAGGTGCTGGAAGGTGTTTGGAGAAGGGCAGCAAGGCTGGGGAGGGGCCTGGAGCACAGCCCTGTGAGGAGAGGCTGAGGGAGCTGGGGGGGTGCAGCCTGCAGCAGAGGAGGCTCAGGGCAGAGCTGATTGCTGCCTGCAGCTGCCTGCAGGGAGGCTGTGGCCAGGTGGGGTTGGGCTCTGCTGCCAGGCAGGCAGGGCCAGAAGAAGGGGACACAGTCTCAAGCTGTGCCAGGGCAGGTCTAGGCTGGATGTGAGGAGGAAGTTGTGATTGGCACTGGAATGGGCTGCCCAGGGAGGTGGTGGAGTGGCCGTGGCTGGAGGTGTTGAAGCCAAGCCTGGCTGGGGCACTGAGTGCCATGGTCTGGTTGGTTGGACAGGGCTGGGTGCTGGGTTGGGCTGGATGAGCTTGGAGCTCTCTGCCAACCTGGCTGGTTCTGAGTCTATGATCCAGATGGCAAGGGACAAGAGGCTGGGGCCAAAGTCTTCTTGGTGGTGCCTGGGGACAGGACAAGGGACAATGGGCAGAAAATGGAGCCTGTGCTGACTCCCCAGCTCCAGAGAGACAGGGAAGTGCTGGAGAGAGTCCTGTGGAAGCTGAGGGGCCTGGACCAGCTGTGTGAGGAGCAAAGGCTGAGAGCCCTGGGGCTGAGAGCCTGCAGAAGAGCAGCTCCAGAGCAACACTCAGCAAGAGCTGAAGGGTGGAGGGCAAGAGCCTGGGGCCAGACTCTTGTCAGTGGTGCCCAGGGACAGGAGAAGAAAATCCTCTGGTGTGAGGGTGCTGGAGGCCTGGAGCAGGCTGCCCAGAGAGGCTGTGGTGTCTCCTTGTGTGGAGATCTTCCAAACCCACCTGGCCACTGTGATCCTGGGCAAGCTGCTGTGGGTGCCCTGCTGGAGCAGGAGGGTTGGGCTGGATGATCTCCAGGATGATCCCTCCCAGCCACACCATGCTGGGTTCTGTGTGACCCTATGAAAGGGAACATTTGGCTCTGGGAGGTTCTCCAGAGTGGGTGCCCAGGGCAGTGCTTCACACACTTGATGGTAACAATGAGTAGAATCATCCTGGCAAAGACTAAGAAGCATTTCTGGGCCCTGGAAGAGGTCCTCAAGGGCCTCATCAGGAGGACAGGGCTCTGCCTGAGCATCTCATAGAGGTCCTCATTGCCTGTCTGCTGCCTAGAGCACATCTCCATGGCAGCCAAGTGGAGGTAGCTGCCATGGAGTGGAGAAGCCACTGTGTGAAGGAGATCTCAGCACTGCTGGGCTGCAAAGAGGAGCCCTGGAGACCATCACCTCTAGCCAGGGCTCACCTTGCTGCTCCTCCAGCCACATGGAGTAAATCAGGCCCTGCAGGTCCAATCCATCCCTGCTCACAGAGGTGCTTAGCAGATGTGCTCATGACCTGATTTCAGTTCCAGGTCTCTGCTGGCAGTGGGCAGAGACAAATATCTCCAGAGGGTGATTCAATGTGGTGTGACCTGGCAGGTCAAAGCCATGGAAATGAGGTCCTGGCTGGAAGCAGCACACTGTGGCAGGATGGGAACCAGCTCCTGCTTGTTTGCTCAATGGGCCAATTAGTCCTGTAAGCTCCTGAGCCCTGTGATTAACTCCAAACATCATCACTGCAGAGGAAGAGTCACTGCAGGATTCTGGAGGCTGTTGGCATTTCTTGGCAGCTACAGAAAAATCCCAGCTGCAGCTTGCAGGGCCTTGGGCTGAGGGCAGGACAGCCCAGGAGCACCCCCAGCAACTCAGGATGGAGAACTCAGCTCTGGGAAGGAGAACTCAGCTTTTGGGAAGGAGAACTCAGCTTTTGGGAAGGAGAACTCAGCTTTTGGGAAGGAGAACTCAGCTTTTGGGAAGATCTTAGCTTTTGGGAAGAAGGAAAAGTGATACAGAAGGTCCCAAAGCCTCTGCCCATGATCCAGAGGCAGCTGAGTGCTGGCTGCAGCCAGAGGAGGGAGAGCAGCAGCACAGGGAGGGGAATCTGCCCCTCTGCTCTGCTCTGCTCTGCCCTCACCTGCAGCACTGCCTCCAGCTCTGGGGAACACAGCACAAGGAGGAGCTGGAGAGGGTCCAGGGGAGGCCACAAAGATGAGCAGAGGCTGCAGAACCTCCCCTGTGGGGACAGGCTGGGAGAGTTGGGGCTGTTGAGCCTGGAGAAGAGAAGGCTCCAGGGAGACCTCAGAGGAACCTTCCAGTGCCTGAAGAGGCTCAGGAGAGCTGGGGAGGACTTTGGACAAGGGCTGGGAGTGCCAGGAAGAGGGACAATGGCTTAGAGCTGGGAGAGGGGAGAGTGAGAGTGGAGGGGAGGAAATTGATGGGAGTGAGGGTGAGGACAGACTGGCACAAGTTGAGGGTGGTGAGACACTGGCACAGGTTGCCCAGGGAGGTTGTGGAGCACAGAAGCACAGAATGGGATCTTTGACTCCCCAAATCCCAGGACCCTTGGGACTGAGGTGCTGGGAGCTGTGCCTTGGCATCCCTGCAGTGTCTCCTGGCATTGCTGCCTCCTACTCTTCAAACGACCCCACAGCTGCATTCCCTCTCCAGCAGCCCCCCACGACCTGTGGCTTGCAATTGGGCTTCATTTGGGCTGTCAGTCAGAGGCTCAGCCTGAGAGGCACAGCAGGATGCTTCCTGGTGCAGATGCAATGCAGCCAGGCAGGAGTTTCCAAGTCAAAATTCTTGGCCTGAAATGTCTGAATTCTTCCCCTGGGCTTGGCCTCCAGGCTCAGTCACCCACAGACAATGATGCTCTCATCTCTGTTTTGCTCCAGCAGATCTGACCCACATCCCCCAAAGCCAAGGGGCTGCAGGAGAAGTCACATTCTTGTGGCAGCCTAATAACCTGCCCAAAGCAAGCAGTGTGATGCAGCCCAGAGAGCAGCCAGAGCCTGGGCTGCAGCCAGAGCAGTGTGGGCAGCAGGGTGAGGGAGGGCATCCTGCCCCTCTGCACCCTCTGCTGAGACCCCACCTGCAGCTCTGTGCCCAGTGCTGGAGCCTCTGGTACAGGGAAGGTCTGGAGGTGCTGGAAGGTGTCCAGAGAAGAGCCAGGAGGGAGAGCAGAGGGCAGGAGCTGCCCTGCTGTGGGGACAGGCTGAGGGAGTTGGGGCTGTGCAGTCTGGAGAGGAGAAGGCTCCAAGGAGACCTTCTTGTGGCCTTGCAGTGTCTGGAGAGGGCTACAGGAAAGCTGGGGAGGGACTTTTGAGGCTGTCAAGCAGTGATAGGACTGGGGGGGATGGATCCAAGCTAGAAGAGGGAAGATTTAGATTAGACCTTAGGAAGAAGTTATTCACCATGAGGGTGGTGAGAGCCTGGCACAGGTTGCCCAGGGAGGTGGTGGAAGCCTCATCCCTGGAGGTGTTTCAGTCCAGGCTGGCTGAGGCTGTGGGCAGCCTGCTCTGGTGTGAGCTGTCCCTGCCCATGGCAGGAGTTTGGATCTGGCTGCTCCTTGTGGTCCCCTCCAGCCCTGACTGATTCTATGATTCTAAGTGCCACATCCAATCTTCTCTTAGGCACCTCCAGGGACAGTGACTCCACCACCTCCCTGGGCAGTCCATCCCAGGTCCTACTCACCCTTTCCATCAGGAAATGCTTCCTAACATCCAACCTAACCCTCCCCTGGCACAGCTCCAGGCCATGCCCTCTTGTTCTGTCACAGGTTGCCTGGGAGAAGAGCCCAGCCCCCACCTGACTACAACTTTAGGTAGTTGTAGAGAGTGCTAAGGTTCCCTCGAGTCTCCTCTTCTGCTCCCTCAGCCTCTCCTCAGCAGCCTTTCCCTCCAGCCTCCTCCCCAGCCAGGCTGGCTGAGGCTGTGTGCAGCCTGCTCTGGTGGGAGGTGTCCCTGCCCATGGCAGGGGGGTTGGGGCTGGATGAGCTTTGAGCTCCTTTCCAACCTAACCCATTCTATGATTCTAAGACTCCTGCCATGGCCCTTTGCAGAGCTGAGTGCTGGGTCCCTTCCAGTCCTGTGTGAAGAGAGCTGGGAGCTCAGCACTGCTGCTCAAGCAGCCCCAAGGCCAGGCTAAGGAGCTCACACTCCCCAGCAGCAGACCCTGGTGTGCTGCCTTAATTTGCTAGTTTGAGCCTAGCTGGGATGTTTTAGTGAGAGGAATTCGATGCTAGGCTGTGAAAAGGAGCCAAAGGTGATGCTGCTGCACTCAGAGTCCTGCTGAGGTGGATAAGAACAAGAACACAGACATAGATAAGAGCTGCTCTCTGGCTCTGGCTGCCTCCTTTCTCTCCCTGACCTGCTAACTAACCCCTCTGCTTCCTACCCCCCCTGGCTGATTCTCCAAACTCACCTGGCACAGAAGGCAAAGCCTGGCGTAAGGCAGAGGAGTGGGAGGAAGGTGCCAGGGTGGTTGGCAGCCCCTCCTGGGCACTCTGGTTTCTGGGAGGGGAGTTGTGTTTCTGCATGACTCTTAACTTGTCTGTCTCTGTCTATAGCTGTAGATTAGGAGAGCCCTGCAGAGGGACCTAGACAGGCTGCATGGGTGGGCAGAGGCCAAGGGGATGAGACTGAACAAGGCCAAGTGCAGGGTTCTGCACTTTGGCCACAACAACCCCAAGCAGCACTACAGGCTGGGGCCAGAGTGGCTGAGAGCAGCCAGGCAGAGAGGGAGCTGGGGGTGCTGGCAGAGAGGAGCTGCAGAGGAGGCAGCAGTGCCCAGGTGGGCAGCAGAGCCAATGGCATCCTGGGCTGGCTCAGGAGCAGTGTGGGCAGCAGGACAAGGGAGGTTCTTGTGCCCCTGTGCTCAGCACTGCTCAGGCCACCCCTGCAGTGCTGTGTCCAGTTCTGGACTGTAGCCAGGTGGGGTTGGGCTCTGCTGACAGGCAGCCAGGGCCAGAACAAGGGGATACAGCCTCAAGTTGTGCCAGGGGAGGTTCAGGCTGGATGTTAGGAGGAAGTTCTTCCCAGAGAGAGTGATTGGCACTGGAATGGGCTGCCCAGGGTGGTGGTGGAGTCACCATCCCTGAAGGTGTTCAAGAAAAGCCTGAATGGGGCACTCAGTGCCATGGTCTGGGTGACTGGACAGGGCTGGGGGCTAGGTTGGACTGGATGATCATGGAGGTCTCTTCCAACCTGCCTCATTCTATGATTCTATGATTTGGTGACTCCCTGCCTGGCTGCTGTGCTAAGCTGTCAATAGAAAGCTCCACTCTGGTCTCCAGCTTGGCTGAGCCCAGTCTGGGTGATCCTCCGGAGCGTGGGGGGCAGGGAACACCCAAACCATCACACTTGGGAATTGGCAGTAAGCAAACTCTTCCCAAGCAGGGCAGGATGTGCCCTGCCTTCTGGAGGTGTGCAGAGGGACTCTCGGCTCAGCAGCTGCAGCTGGGGTGTGCAGGCAGGAGGAGGAAGCCACACGGCAGTGGTTGGGGCGCTGCTGCCAAGCTGCTGCTCGCTGCGTGGCCGTGGGGCTGCCCCCAGCCTGCGCCGCTCACAGCCCTGGAATGCAGCTGGGGCTTGGTGCGACCTGTTGGGGCAGGGAGGAGCCTTCCTCCCGAGGAGCGTGTCATCTTCAGCATGTTCAGCAAGGCCTTTGACGCTGTCCCCCACAGCAAACTGCTGGCTAAGCTGTCAGCCCATGGCTTGGATGGCAACAATCTGTGCTGGGTGAGGAACTGGCTGCAGGGCTGAGCCCAGAGAGTGGTGGTGAATGGTGCCACATCCAGCTGGCAGCTGTCACTAGTGGTGTCTCTTAGGGATCAGTGCTGGGCCCCATCCTCTTTAACATCTTCATAGATGATCTGGATGAGGGCATGGAGTCAGTCATCAGCAAGTGTGCAGATGACACCAAGCTGGGGGCGGATGTGGCTGGGTTGGAGGGCAGAAGGGCTCTGCAGCAGGACCTTGACTGCCTGCACAGATGGGCAGAGTCCAAGGGGATTGCTTCAATAGCTCCAAGTGCAGGGTGCTGCACTTTGGCCACAGCAACCCCATGCAGAGATACAGGCTGGGGTCAGAGTGGCTGAGAGCAGCCAGACAGAGAGGGATCTGGGGGTGCTGATTGATACCTGCCTGAACATGAGCCAGCAGTGTGCCCAGGTGGCCAAGAGAGCCAGTGGCATCCTGGCCTGCATCAGGAATGGTGTGGCCAGCAGGAGCAGGGAGGTCATTCTGCCCCTGTGCTCTGCACTGGTTAGACCACACCTTGAGTGCTGTGTTCAGCTCTGGGCCCCCCAGTTTAGGAGGGACATTGAGATGCTTGAGCGTGTCCAGAGAAGGGCAACGAGGCTGGGGAGAGGCCTTGAGCACAGCCCTACGAGGAGAGGCTGAGGGAGCTGGGATTGGTTAGCCTGGAGAAGAGGAGGCTCAGGGCAGACCTTATTGCTGTCTACAACTACCTGAGGGGAGGTTGTGGCCAGGAGGAGGTTGCTCTCTTCTCTCAGGTGGCCAGCACCAGAAGGAGAGGACACAGCCTCAGGCTGTGCCAGGGGAGATTTAGGCTGGAGGTGAGGAGAAAGTTCTTCCCTGAGAGAGTCATTGGACACTGGAATGGGCTGCCCGGGGAGGTGGTGGAGTCGCCGTCCCTGGAGCTGTTCAAGGCAGGACTGGACGTGGCACTTGGTGCCATGGTCTGGCCTTGAGCTCTGTGCTAAAGGGTTGGACTTGATGAGCTGTGAGGTCTCTTCCAACCCTGATGATACTGTGGTACTGTGACACTGTGATGGAAGGTAGCAGAGCCCTTTTGCAAAAGGCTCATTTGTACTCAGGGTTGTGGCTCCCATGGAGACCTTCCATCGAAGAATCAAACACTGCTCTCTGTCTGCCTGCATGGCCACAGCTGTTGTCTCAGCAGCTGTACACCCCCTGGGAAGATCTCTCTCCCAAAGGGGCAGAAATATAAACACAGGCTATGTTTTGGAACAAGGACCTTGGTTCTCATCACCCCATGAACACCTGTTGGGAGCTGACCCCTGGGTGGTTCTACAGGTTGTTTTGGGCGAGAATCATCCAATCGTACCAATTGATTACAACTTTGTACCCATCTGTCGCGGATGGGAAAGTTTGGTTGGGGGGGGGAGGTTTGGAGGAAATGATATGAGAGGCTGATGTTTTATAAAAAGGTATAAATGATTTAATACTATAAGCACTAAAAATCCCTTCCCCAAACTTACTTGTAATTATCCCACGTAGATTCTTGGTTCGTAGTTGAGATTTAATATACAGAATGACTAAAATGAAGAGAGTCTATGATATGAGAGAGTTCATTGAAGTCACAGTATCACAGTATCACAGTATCACCAAGGTTGGAAGAGACCTCACAGATCATCAAATCCAACCCTTTAGCACAGTGCCCAAGGCTAGACCATGGCACCAAGTGCCACATCCAACCTTGCCTTGAACTGCCCCAGGGACGACGACTTGAGAGGTTATTCAGTTTCAAATAGAAGTTTATCACTCACTGTCCCAAATGCAGTTCAGAGAAGTTCCAAAGTCTTTATGGATTTTAAGGCACATTGTCCGAGGCTCCACGGGTCCGGTCGAGCTGGATGCTGACTCCTGGGGCTCGTAAGGATCAGGCCCTGCCTGGAACGGTGCCGTCTGGAGCTGGTTGTTTGCGGTGCGAATGCCGCGGGTGTGTGCGTGTGTGATCAGCGAGCAGGGTATCGAGCAAGAGAGGTGCAAGTAGAGCAGGGTAAAAAGTGAGGGGCCAGTTAAGTTAAGGTGCAAGAGGTGCAAGTGGGTACATTTTTTATAGTACTTTAGAAGAGGTGTGTTCTGCCAACTCAGGCAGACTTGTGTTAGCTTTACAGATTGGTACAAAGTTGTAATCAACCTATACAATTGGCTAATTCTCACCAAAACCAACTTATGGAACCAGCCAGGGGTCAGCCCCCAGCAGATGTTTGTCGAGTGGTCACCGTGTCTGAGAATTGGAACCCTTTTTCCAAACCATAGCCATGTTTATGTCTTTTGTTTGTCCGAGGGAGAGATTCTCCCAAGGCCTGGACGTCTGCTGGTACAGCAGCTGCGTCAGTGCAAGCAGATAGGAAATGTTGGTTTGACTTTTTCCATGGAAGGACTCTGAGCCACAATCCTGTGTATAAATGAAAACTCTGCAATAGGGCAAAAGGGCTCTGATCCCTTCCATGACACCATCTGTATGCTCACATAAAACCGCCTGAGTTGGCTGAAACACATCTCTTCTGGACACTGTAAACATGCTGCATCTGCCTTAATTGAGCAGCCCTGATACCCCCTTGGTGCCCTGCTCACACACGTCAGCACTCGGCACTCGCACCGCAGCACCCAAGTTGCAGCCGGCTCAGGACGGCACTGAACGTGGCAGCACCTGACCCTCATCAGCCTCAGAACCCAGTGCTCAGCTCGGCCCATGTGATGGTTTGGGCTCTTACCCACCCCCCCCCCACACACTTTTGGAATTGCCCCAGCTAACTCAGAAGGCCTCCAGGAATACAAACGAAGCTATTTACTTTACAGCAGCACAATATACAAGCAGCTATTTACAGTATATATGCAGTTATATGCAAAAATATGCAAAGGATAAGTAACACAGAAGCACAACTCCCCTCCCAGAAACCTAAGTCCCCAGGAGGGGCTCTCAAACCACCCCAACACCTCCCCTTGCCCTCTCAACCTTACCCCAAATCCTGAGAAAAGAATAGAGGTGCAGCCAAGAGGGTTAGAAGGAAGGTTAGTGGCAGTGAGGTTAAGGAGATGTGTCTTGGTCTGAAGACAAAGGCAGAAAGAGAGACAAAATGGAGAATGTTATCTAATCATAGAATCATAGAATCAACCAGGTTGGAAGAGAGCTCCAAGCTCATCCAGTCCAACCTAGCACCCAGCCCTAGCCAGTCACCCAGACCATGGCACTAAGTGCCTCATCCAGTCTTTTCTTGAAGACCCCCAGGGACGGTGACTCCACCACCTCCCTGGGCAGCCCATTCCAATGCCAATCACTCTCTCTGGGAAGAACTTCTTCCTAATACCCAGCCTATACCTACCCTGGCACAACTTGAGACTGTGTCCCCTTGTTCTATTGCTGGTTGCCTGGGAGAAGAGGCCAACCCCCACCTGGCTACAATGCCCCTTCAGGTAGTTGTAGACAGTAATAAGATCACCTCTGAGCCTCCTCTTCTCCAGGCTAAACACCCCCAGCTCCCTCAGCCTCTCCTCATAGGATTTGTGCTCCAGGCCCCTCACCAGCTTTGTTGCCCTTCTCTGGACATGTTCCAGCACCTTAACATCCTTCTTAAATTGAGGAGCCCAGAACTGGACACAGTACTCAAGGTGTGGCCTGAGCAGTGCTGAGTACAGGGGAAGAATAACCTCCCTTGACCTACTGGCCACACTGCTCCTGAGCCAGCCCAGGATGCCATTGGCTCTCTTGGCCACCTGGGCACACTGCTGGCTCATCTTCAGCTTACTGTCTATCAGTACCCCCAAGTCCCTTTCCTCCTGACTGCTCTCCAGCCACTCAGTCCCCAGCCTATAGCACTGTTTTCCTTCTTCTTCCCAGAACTCTCAGCGGGACTGATGAGGGAAGGAGACACAACCATGTTTACCTTTTCACAGCCTATTATCTACTTCTTTTCACCAAAACATTCTGGCTTGCTTCAAACTAGCACAGCCCAGACCCGCGGAGGCTCGGACAACGCACCTTAAACTCATAGTGCTCTAAGACTTCTTTGAACTGCATTTGGACAGTGAGTAACTGAGAAAGCCTTAATTTGAAAGGCTGAATAATCTCTCAAGACTCCAAGGAACTCTCCAAAAATCACAGACTCTCTTCATTTTTAGCCATCCTGTATCTTAATTCACAACCCAAGGACTTACGTGGGCTAGTTATAGGTAAGTTTGGGGAAGGGATTGCTGGTGCTTTAGTAATAAATCATTTAAGCTTTTTATAAATTGGCCTCGTATGTTGTTCCCCAAAATCCCCCAAAACTTCGTTCCACAACAGAGCAGTGCTGAGCTCTGCAGGGGGCTGCTGCAAGCAGCTTGCCTCGATGGCTGTGCTCAGCTCTTGGCGTCCCCGCGCAGCTCAGCAGTTGGCTCTCCCGGAGCACTCTGCGAGGAAGTGCTGTGTTCAGTTCTGGGCCCCCCAGTTTAGGAGGGACATTGAGATGCTTGAGCGTGTCCAGAGAAGGGCAACGAGGCTGGGGAGAGGCCTTGAGCACAGCCCTACGAGGAGAGGCTGAGGGAGCTGGGATTGGTTAGCCTGGAGAAGAGGAGGCTCAGGGCAGACCTCATTGCTGTCTACAACTACCTGAGGGGAGGTTGTGGCCAGGAGGAGGTTGCTCTCTTCTCTCAGGTGGCCAGCACCAGAACAAGAGGACAGCCTCAGGCTGTGCCAGGGGAGATTTAGGCTGGAGGTGAGGAGAAAGTTCTTCCCTGAGAGAGTCATTGGACACTGGAATGGGCTGCCCGGGGAGGTGGTGGAGTCGCCGTCCCTGGAGCTGTTCAAGGCAGGACTGGACGTGGCACTTGGTGCCATGGTCTGGCCTTGAGCTCTGTGGTAAAGGGTTGGACTTGATGGTCTGTGAGGTCTCTTCCAACCCTGATGATACTGTGACACTGTGACACTGTGAAGGTGCAGGGCTCTTGGCTCAGACCCTGCAAGGACACTGTTGCAGAGAGCAGGAATTAATATGTGGCTGAGTTGGGAATTTATCAAAAATAGTTATTTTTATTCCCCCCCCCTCAACTATATATACAAAGATTAATTTAGTTTGATAAGCAGATTCAGTCACTTGAGAATTAACCTACAAGGATACCATCAATAATCTGACTATTTTGGAAGTCAGAAGTTGGAAAAGGCCTCAGCTATCAGCTATTAATTAATAGCAGTTTCTTACTAAATTAGGCTAAGCCAAATAACTCACTCAGGCTGACTCCTGCTGTCTCTTCCTCTTCTTTTCCAGCGGCTGCAGGTGAATCGTTAAGAGGTCGTTAAGGGTCGTTAGGCACACAAAGGTGTCAATGGGAAAGCAAATCCTTTGAAGGTCTCTCTGCAGTCCGGGCACAGGGGAGTGTGTGAGCTCAGGCACACACATACGTCCAGGCACAGGCAGACTCCAAAGCGGGAACCCCAAAGGCAGGAAGACCCCCAATAGTTATAACCTTGGCTAGGCAAAGGGCAGAGTTACCACACCTTAGGCGCGAAGGCGCATGGCCATTGCCAGCCTGGCTCCAGCGCGGGAGCTCACGGGGCAGTCCCCCCCCCTTCACGGGGCAGCCCTCCCCCCCTTCACGGGGCAGTCCCCCCCCCTTCACGGGGCAGTCCCCCCCCCTTCACGGGGCAGTCCTCCCCCCCTTCACGGGGCAGCCCTCCCCCCTTCACGGGGCAGCCCTCCCCCCCTTCACGGGGCAGTCCTCCCCCCCTTCACGGGGCAGTCCTCCCTGTTGGGGTACGGAGGCTGGCGAGAGGCGAGATCGGGGCACTGACGACTCGAGACAGCAGCTTGCAGGCACCTGTGCATCACTGCATCAGTATGATTTATTAAGGCAATACAATAGCTTTTATAGGCCCCAGAGGGGGGTGTGCACAACCAGCCTGGGGCTGGCACAAGTGGACAGTACACATCGGCCCCAAGTTATGTGTAAGGCAGAGATAGGTTACCTGTGGTAAACAACCTGTGAGTACCACCCAGGGGAGCTGGCCAGGGTCAGCCCCCCCTGGGGCTGTGTCCGCCCCGGGGGCCGGCAGATTCCACCCCCTGACAGCTGTGCGTGGGTTGCTCATGGTTCTCAGCTTAGGCCCCTGGGAATCAGTAAGACTCCAAGGACACTTCCCATCACAGGGCCTGAGGTTTACATTCCATACCTCGTTGCAGGAGAAAGCTTCCCACACTCCCCCCCTTCACGGGGCAGTCCTCCCCCCCTTCACGGGGCAGCCCTCCCCCACTTCACGGCTGCAGGGCAGGCGAGGGGGAGGGGAAACCAGGCAGCTTTTCCCCCTTCCCCCCCGAAGTCCGGGCAGGAGAGGAATTTAGGGGTACAGGACTCCAGGACAGACACCTGGCTGCATTCTGCTGACAGCTATGGGGATCAGCCTGAAACCACAGAAACACAGAGCTGTGACAGCTGGAAAAGCCCTCCGAGGTCATCCAGTCCAGCACCAACCCAGCCCCACCATGGGCACCGAACCCTGCCCCCAGGTGCCATGGCCACAGCTTCCTGCAACCCTTCCAGCCATGGGCACTCCACCACCTCCCTGGGCAGCCTCTGCCAGGCCCTCACCACTCCTCCAGCAAAGACATTTTTCCTCCTCTCCAGCCTAACCCTCCCCTGGAACAATCCAAGGACATTTCCTCTCCTTCCATCCCCTGAGTCCAGGCAGCAGAGCTTCCACCCACTGCTGCTTGTCCTATCCCAGGGAGCAGTGAGCAGAGCCTGTCCCCCCCTCCTGACCTCCCACCCTCAGGTATCTATAGACACTGCTCAGGTCCCTGCTCAGTCTTCTCTTCTGCAGACCTCCCTTGGACTCTCTCCAGCAGTTCCTGTCCCTCTTTGATCACTTTCTGTCCTTCTGTGCTCCACAACCTCCCTGGAGGTGTTCAGGACCAGGCTGGATGAGACCTTGGGCAGCCTGTGCTGGTGGGAGGTGTCTCTGCCCATGGCAGGGGTTGGAGCTGGCTGAGCTTTCAGGTCCTTTCCAACCCGACCCATTTGCTGATTCTAAGACTCCTGCCACGGCCCTTGGCAGAGCTGAGTGCTGGGGGCCTGGAGATGCTGTCAGGTCCTGCTCTGGCAGGGATGTTGGAGTGGATAATCTCTTTGGGTCCCTTCCAACCTCTGACATCCTGGGATCTGGGATTCTGTGACTTTCTGCTGTCCCCCCAGCTCAGGGTGGAGCTGCCAATGGTCCTCACCAGCAGCTGTGTGCAGTGAAGCCCCAGCCTTGGTTCCTGGGGAGTGCACAGCTCATTCCTGCCAGCACCTCCCCCTGCAGGGATGTGGCCCACGGCAGGAGGGTGGTGGCAGGGACACAGCCCAGGGGAGACTCATCAGGAAGATATTGCCCTGTCCATGGGCTCTGCTCTTCCAGCACTGGGCTCTGTCTGTCCCTCCCCAGGGCAGAGCTGAGCAGTCAGCTGCCTGCCCATGAGTAATGGTGACTCTTCCCATGCCCTTCTCGCCTGCTGGAGACCTGCCAGGCACTGCCAGCCCTTCCCTGGCATGCTGTGCTTGCTGGGGGGCAAACTCCTCCAGCCACTCTCACTGTCCCACCAGCTGCCACCTGGCTCTCAGCTGCTGGCTCCATCCCTGCCCTGCCTGGCTGCCCAGGAGTGGGGCTGCCTCCCTGGGCCCCTGCGGGCACCAAGCCCCCTCTCATGCTCTGCCCTCTCCTGGGTACCTCTCCCCGGGCTCTGCTGCCTCCTGCTCGCAGCGAGGTGTGGCTCTGACTCACCTGCATCTGGGGCTCCCCTCGGCAGGGCTCGCTGTGCTCCGCTGCCTTTCCCACGGTGCCTGAGCCCTGCAGGGATGCTGCTGCTGCTGCCTCACCCAGGAGCAGGCTGCAGGGCAGGAAGGCAGCAGGGCTTGGGTCTGCTCCCGGGGCCCAGGAGTCAATGCTTTGCATAGCAGAGACACTGTCCTCAGCCATCTCCTCCAGCCACCCTCTGCTGGCTCCTTAACCCTCTGCTTCTCCCCAGGAATCCTCTGCCCTGCCTCAGGGCTGCCTGCGGTACCCAGAGCGGGCACAGGCAGCTGCTGCTGGCAGAGAGCAGAGGGACAGAGGCCACTCAGGGGATGTGCTGCTCCCTGCACATTCCAGACCCTTGCTGTGCTCCCCTCCTCTGGGCACAGGCTGGAAGAACCAGAGCTGCTCAGCCTGGAGAGCAGAAGGCTCCAGGGAGACCTCAGAGCAACCTTCCAGCAGGTGAAGGGGCTCAGGAGAGCTGGGGAGGATGAGGGGACTGGAGCACAGCCTGTGAGGAGAGGCTGAAGGCCCTGGGGTTGCTTGGGCTGCAGGGGAGAAGGCTGAGAGGGGATCTAATAAATGTCTATAACTCTCTGGGGGCTGGGGATCAGGAGTGGAGGACAGGCTCTGGGGATCAGGAGTGGAGGACAGGCCCTGGGGATCAGGGGTGGACACAGGGTCTGGGGGTCAGGAGGGGGGGACAGGCTTTGCTCACTGCTCCCTGGCACAGGACAAGCAGCAGTGGATGGAAGCTGCAGCACAGGAGGTTGCAGCTCAGCACAAGAGGCAACTTCTTGCCTGGAAGGCTCCCAGAGCCCTGGCACAGGCTGCCCAGAGAGGCTGTGGAGTCTCCTTGTGTGGAGCCTTTCCAGGCCTGTCTGGATGTGTTGCTGTGTGCCCTGAGCTGGATTGTGTGGCCCTGCTCTGGCAGGGATGTTGGTTTGGATGATCTCTTTGGGTCCCTTCCAACCCCTGACATCTGGGATCTGGGATCTGGCATCCTGAGACTTTTGGCAAGAGCTGGGAGTGACCTGATGAGGGACCAGAGCTAGAAACTGGAGCAGAGCAGATTTAGGTTGGACATCAGGAGGAAGCTGTGCACAATGAGGGTGGTCAGACACTGGCACAGCTTGCCCAGGGGTGTGGTTGATGCCCTGGAATGTCCCTGGAGATGTCCAAGATCAGACTTGAGTTGCCTCTGGGCAGCCTGCCCTGGCTGGAGGTGTCCCTGCTGACTGCAGAGGGTTGGACAAGATGACCTTGGAGGGTCCCTTCTGCCCCTTCACAGGACTGTAAATCCTGCCAGTGGCCTCACTCTGACACCAAACCAGCATCTTCCTCCTCCCTGGGAGGAAGCAAGAATCCGTTTCCCTCCTGGCTAAGATCACAGCATCACAGTGTCACAGTGTCACAGTATCATCAGGGTTGGAAGAGACCTCACAGATCATCAAGTCCAACCCTTTAGCACAGAGCTCAAGGCCAGACCATGGCACCAAGTGCCACGTCCAGTCCTGCCTTGAACAGCTCCAGGGACGGCGACTCCACCACCTCCCCGGGCAGCCCATTCCAGTGTCCAATGACTCTCTCAGGGAAGAACTTTCTCCTCACCTCCAGCCTAAATCTCCCCTGGCACAGCCTGAGGCTGTGTCCTCTCCTTCTGGTGCTGGCCACCTGAGAGAAGAGAGCAACCTCCTCCTGGCCACAACCTCCCCTCAGGTAGTTGTAGACAGCAATAAGGTCTCCCCTGAGCCTCCTCTTCTCCAGGCTAACCAATCCCAGCTCCCTCAGCCTCTCCTCGTAGGGCTGTGCTCAAGGCCTCTCCCCAGCCTCGTTGCCCTTCTCTGGACACGCTCAAGCATCTCAATGTCCCTCCTAAACTGGGGGGCCCAGAGCTGAACACAGCACTCAAGGTGTGGTCTAACCAGTGCAGAGTCCAGGGGCAGAATGACCTCCCTGCTCCTGCTGGCCACACCATTCCTGATGCAGGCCAGGATGCCACTGGCTCTCTTGGCCACCTGGGCACACTGCTGGCTCATGTTCAGGCAGGTATCAATCAGCACCCCCAGATCCCTCTCTGTCTGTCTGCTCTCAGCCACTCTGACCCCAGCCTGTATCTCTGCATGGGGTTGCTGTGGCCAAAGTGCAGCACCCTGCACTTGGAGCTATTGAACTCCATCCCCTTGGACTCTGCCCATCTGTGCAGGCGGTCAAGGTCCTGCTGCAGAGCCCTTCTGCCCTCCAACCCAGCCACATCTGCCCACAGCTTGGTGTCATCTGCAAACTTGCTGATGACTGACTCCATGCCCTCATCCAGATCATCTATGAAGATGTTAAAGAGGATGGGGCCCAGCACAGATCCCTGAGGGACACCACTAGTGCCAGCTGTCAGCTGGATGTGGCACCATTCACCACCACTCTCTGGGTCCGGCCCTCCAGCCAGTTCCTAACCCAGCACAGTGTTGCCATCCAAGCCATGGGCTGACAGCTTAGCCAGCAGTTTGCTGTGGGGGACAGTGTCAAAGGCCTTGCTGAAGTCCAGACAGACCACATCCACAGGCCTCCCCACAGCCACCAAGCAGTCACCTGATCATAGAAGGAGATCAGGTTAGAAAGGCAGGATCTGCCCTTCCTAAACCCATGCTGTGCTAAAGCAGAGCTCAGGGTGGAACCAGAGGCACTCAGATAACCTCCAGGGGCTTTCCCATTCCGTTTTTGGGGTGTTTCTTCCAGCCCTGCTGATGTCAGGCTGATTTTCCTGTTCTGCCAGCAGAGATCTGTGCTGATTGATGCAGGAGCTGCCTGCTCTGGGACACAGAGAGGCTCCCTGGGGAGAGAAGATCAGGGAGGAGGCAACAGAAGATGCACAAAGCCAACCTCTGCTGCACGTCGTTGGACAGCAGCCAGGCTGGGTCACCTCTCAGGCTGCAACTTGGCCTGGGGACCCAAAAGCAGGGACAGTTACTGCCTGAGCTCAGGGCCCCTGGGGTGCTCTGGGCCCTGCTGAGGCTGTGTGCAGGGAGAAGCAGCAGGGACATGCTGAGGGCACTGAGACATCTCCCATGTGAGGAGAGGCTGTGAGGACTGGGGCTGGAGAAGAGGAGACTGAGAGGGACCTTGGTCATGTTCACAAGTGTCTGAAGGGTGGGGGCAAGCAGCAGGGCCCAGGCTCTGTGCAGTGCTGTCCTCTGACAGGACAAGGAGCAGTGGACACAAACTGCAACCCAGGAGGTTCCACCTGAACAGGAGGAGAAACTTCTTTGGTGTGAGGGTGCTGGAGGCCTGGAGCAGGCTGCACAGAGAGGTTCTCCCCTGGAGACTTTCCAAGCCCATCTGGATGTGTTCCTGTGTGCCCTGCCCTGGGTGATGCTGCTCTGGCAGGGGGCTTGGACAGGAACACCTCCAGAGGTCACCTTCCACCCCTGCCCTGCTGGGATTCTGCTTAGTGAGGGAGGAGCTGTGGCTTGCAGGGGAAAGTATCTGGGGTAGTGCCAGGAGCTTCCAGAAGCTTTATCACTTCTGAGACTCCCTACCTGCCTGGTTTCCCACTGTTTTCCCTTGGGAAGCCAGGAATGCTGTGCTGGGAGGGTTTGTTCACTGCCATACAGGCTGGGGGTGTTTGAGCTGAGCAGCACAGGATGGGTCTGCTGCTGGACTGCCCAGAGACCTTCTGGCTGCCCTGCTCCTGCTTCACAGAATGGGCAGGACCCCAGAGTGGGGCAGTTGGAAAGGACCTCTGTGGGGTCGTCAGCACTGCTGCAGTGTGTGGCTTGGGCTTGGTGCCTGCTGAGGATGCCCTGTGCAGGGCAGTGTGGTTGCTGTGCTGTGGGAGCTCCTCTTGGCTGGGAAGTGATGATCTGGGCATGCCTGGGGGCCTCTTCCCACAGAGCAGAGGTGCAGATCTCCCCTGCTGCCAGCTGGGCCCCTGCTGCTTCCCCTCAGCTCATTTTCCTCACTGCCCTGTGCAGCCTGTGCAGATGAGCAGGGAATTTGGGTGGCATTTCTCCAGGCACAGGATCCCAGAGTGGGGGCAGTGGGAAAGGACCTCTGCAGATCATCCAGTCCTTGCCCAGGCAGGGCCACCTAGCACAGGGCACACAGTGCCACATCAGAAGGAGTCTTCCCCACTCCCTGCTGGCAGTAACCAGATCACAGCAGCAGAGAGTGGCAGGGGCTGGGAGGGAGCTCCACAGCTCAGCCAGCCCAAGCCCTGCCAGAGCAGCAGCACCCAGAGCAGCTCACACAGAACACAGCCAGGAGGGGGTTGGATATCTCCAGAGAGGAGACTCCACAGCCCCCCTGGGCAGCCTGTGCCAGGCTCTGCCACCCTCACAGGGCAAAATTCCTCCTCATGTTCCCATGGAACCTCCTCTGCCTCAGCTTCCACCACTGCCCCTTGCCCTGGCACTGGCATCCCCCAGCACAGCCTGGCCCCAGCCTCTGCCACTCACCTTTGCATCTTTATCAGCACTGCTGAGGTCACCTCTCAGCTGCTCTGCTCCAAGCTCCCAGCCCCAGCTCCCTCAGGCTCTGCTCCTAACAGAGCTGTTCCCTTCCCTGCAGCATCTCTGTGGCTCTGTGCTGGACTCTCTCCAGCAGTTCTGTGTCCCTCTTGAACTGTGGGGACCCAGAGCTGGACACAGCACTGCAGATGTGGCCTCAGCAGGGCAGAGCAGAGGGGCAGGAGAACCTCTCTCGACCTGCTCACCACAGCTGTGCTAACCCACCCCGGATGGCATTGCCCCTCCTGGCGCCCAGAGCACACTGCTGGCTCATACTCACTCTGCCATCCACCAGGACCCCCAGGTCCTTTTCCCCTTAGCTCAGACAGAGCCAACCCCGCTGGCAGAAGGACAAGGGAGAGAGCAGGGTCAGGAAGGCCTCCTATAAGCTCTCTGTGTGGCTAAGTGTGGAGCTCTGCAGGCACTGCAGAAGCAGTGCTGAGATCACAGAATGCAGTGGGTTGGAAGCAACCCTTGAAGGTTATCTTGTCCAAAGCACCTGCAGTGAGCAGGGACACCTCCAGCTAGAGCAGGCTGTGGAGGACTCCATCAAGTCTGACTCTGCATGTCCCCAGATTTGGTCACCTCTCAGTTTTGGGCCAGTTGAGAACTCATCCCAGAGATGAAACATTGCTCCAAGTGTTAAATCAGGACCAGATCTGCTACCTCAGAATTCCTGCCAGCAACTTCACCTCCCCCAGTGCAAAGCCCTCACAGCCTGAGAAGGTTCCTGCAGAGCTCTTCCTTCTGCTTGCTCTTAGTCCTCAGCTGCTGGCAGCAGAGCCTGAGGCACCAAGGGTCTCTTTCTGCACCAAGAGCAGGAGTGTGCAGGTGGGTGGCAGCAGGGCAGTAGTCATCCTCTCAGGCAGGCATTTGCTGCATGAGACTATCAAGCTGTAGAGGGCTGTGATTGGAGCTGGAGCTAGAAAAGCATTGCTGAGGCTCAGTGGCTTGGGGAATGCTCTGAGTGACAGCAGTGTGCCCAGGTGGGCAGCAGAGCCAATGGCATCCTGGGCTGGCTCAGGAGCAGTGTGGGCAGCAGGACAAGGGAGGTTCTTGTGCCCCTGTGCTCAGCACTGCTCAGGCCACCCCTGCAGTGCTGTGTCCAGCTCTGGGCTCCTCCATTGCAGAGAGATGCTGAGGTGCTGGAAGGTGTTTGGAGAAGGGCAGCAAGGCTGGGGAGGGGCCTGGAGCACAGCCCTGTGAGGAGAGGCTGAGGGAGCTGGGGGGGGTGCAGCCTGCAGCAGAGGAGGCTCAGGGCAGAGCTGATTGCTGCCTGCAGCTGCCTGCAGGGAGGCTGTGGCCAGGTGGGGTTGGGCTCTGCTGCCAGGCAGCCAGGGATAGAAGAAGGGGACAGAGGCTCAAACTGTCCCAGGGCAGGTTCAGGATGTGAGGAGGAAGCTGTTGTCAGAGAGAGTGATTGGCACTGGAATGGGCTGCCCAGGGAGGTGGTGGAGTGGCTGTGGCTGGAGCTGTTCAAGAGGAGGCTGCATGAGGCACTGAGTGCCAGGGATTAGTTGAGCAGATGTTGGTGCTGTGCCCCAGCAGCTGCTGGTGCTGTGGGGTCGTCAGCACTGCTGCAGTGTGTGGCTTGGGCTTGGTGCCTGCTGAGGATGCCTTGTGCAGGGCATTGTGGCTGCTGTGCTGTGGGAGCTGCTCCTGGCTGGGCAGTGATGATCTGGGCATGCCTGGGGGCCGTGGGGAGGTGTCCTGGAGCTGGGATGCAGAGTGGGGTCTGTGGGGAGGTGTCCATGGAGCTGGGATGCAGAGTGGGGTCTGTGGAGAGGTGTCCATGGAGCTGGGATGCAGAGTGGGGTCTGTGGGCAGGTGTCCATGGAGCTGGGATGCAGAGTGGGGTCTGTGGGCAGGTGTCCATGGAGCTGGGATGCAGAGTGGGACCTGTGGGCAGGTGTCCATGGAGCTGGGATGCAGAGTGGGGTCTGTGGGCAGGTGTCCATGGAGCTGGGATGCAGAGTGGGGTCTGTGGGCAGGTGTCCATGGAGCTGGGATGCAGAGTGAGGTCTGTGGGGAGGTGTCCATGGAGCTGGGATGCAGAGTGAGGTCTGTGGGGAGGTGTCCATGGAGCTAGGATGCAGAGTGGGGTCTGTGGAGAGGTGTCCATGGAGCTGGGATGCAGAGTGGGGTCTGTGGAGAGGTGTCCATGGAGCTGGGATGCAGAGTGGGGTCTGTGGAGAGGTGTCCATGGAGCTGGGATGCAGAGTGGGGTCTGTGGAGAGGTGTCCATGGAGCTGGGATGCAGAGTGGGGTCTGTGGAGAGGTGTCCATGGAGCTGGGATGCAGAGTGGGACCTGTGGAGAGGTGTCCATGGAGCTGGGATGCAGAGTGGGGTCTGTGGAGAGGTGTCCATGGAGCTGGGATGCAGAGTGGGACCTGCTCTGGAGGAGCCATGGGCAGTGCTGAAGGACTCAGCTGCAGCAGTGTGGGGTGGGAGCTGAGGCTGTGCTGGGGCTGTGTTGCTGCTGGGATGAAGATGCTCCTGAGCAGTCCCCTGCATGATTTCAGCTCCCATTACCTGTAGGCTTTCCAGGGACTGGGGACCTGCTCTGGGGGTCCTCTGCCCCCTGCATCACTCATTTTCCCCACTCCTGCTGTCACACCTCTGCACTTGAGCTGAGTCAGTGACTCTGTGAGCCCACAAGGCTCCGGGCCAGCTCCTAGAGGAGATGCATTTTCCACCACATCTAAGCCACAGGAGGAGAACTTTGGTTGCCTTTTTCCTTGCAAGCTGCCCTGTGGTCTCTGTGCTGCTCTGCAGACTGCCCTGCCCCAAGCTGGGCACACATGGGATGCAGATCCCAAACCCCAAAGCTGTGCTCAGCTCTTGCTACTCATTTCACTTGCTGCAGGACAGAGTGAGACCCACTCGTGTGTGTGGGCTCCAAGGCTGAGCAGCTCACAGCCAACAGCAGATGGCTTTGGCTGGAAACCCTCTGCTGTGAGGACAGGCTGAGAGCCTTGGAGTCATCCAGCCTGGAGAAGAGAAGGCTCCAGGGAGACCTCAGAGCAACCTTGCAGTAGCTGAAGAGACTCCAGGAGAGCTGGGGAGAGACTTTGAATAAGGGCTGGGAGTGGCAGGATGAGGAACAATGGATTGGAGCTGGGAGAGGGGAGAGTGAGGGTGGAGATGGGAGAGAAATCGTTGAGAGTGAGGGTGGGCAGAGACTGGCACAGGCTGCCCAGGGAGGCTGTGGAGCACAGAATCACAGAATGGGAACCCATCCTGTGCTCCACAACCTTTCTGGAGGTGTTCAAGGCCAGGCTGGATGGGTCCTTGAGCAGCCTGTGCTGGTGGGAGGTGTTCCTGCCCATGGCAGGGGGCTGGAACTGGATGGTCTTTAAGGTCCCTTCTGACCCAACCCACTCTGTGGTTCTGTGAATCACTGCTGCAGGGTGAGAAGCTTTGCCCAACCTTTCCTTTTATTCAGTTCTGGGCCCCCAGGTCAAGAGGGACACAGAACTGCTGGAGAGAGCCCAGCACAGAGCCACAGAGATGCTGCAGGGAAGGGAACAGCTCTGTTAGGAGCAGAGCCTGAGGGAGCTGGGGCTGGGAGCTTGGAGCAGAGGAGCTGAGAGGTGACCTCAGCAGTGCTGGTAAAGATGCAAAGGTGAGTGGCAGAGGCTGGGGCCAGGCTGTGCTGGGGGATGCCAGTGCCAGGGCAAGGGGCAGTGGTGGAAGCTGAGGCAGAGGAGGTTCCATGGGAACATGAGGAGGAATTTTGCCCTGTGAGGGTGGCAGAGCCTGGCACAGGCTGCCCAGAGGAGCTGTGGAGTCTCCTCTCTGGAGATACTCAACCTCCTCCTGGCTGTGTTCTGTGTGAGCTGCTCTGGGTGCTGCTGCTCTGGCAGGGCTTGGGCTGGCTGAGCTGTGGAGCTCCCTCCCAGCCCCTGCCACTCTCTGCTGCTGTGATCTGGTTACTGCCAGCAGGGAGTGGGGGAGACTCCTTCTGATGTGGCACTGTGTGCCCTGTGCTAGGTGACCCTGCCTGGGCAAGGACTGGATGATCTGCAGAGGTCCTTTCCCACTGCCCCCACTCTGGGATCCTGTGGCTGGAGAAATGCCACCCAAATTCCCTGCTCATCTGCACAGGCTGCACAGGGCAGTGAGGAAGATGAGCTGAGGGGAAGCAGCAGGGGCCCAGCTGGCAGCAGGGGAAATCTGCACCTCTGCTCTGTGGGAAGAGGCTTTGCATGGCTGGGAGGGTGCAGAGCCCTGCAGCAGGCTGCTCAGAGAGGCTGTGGAGCTCCTTCCTTCCTTCCTTCCTTCCTTCCTTCCTTCCTTCCTTCCTTCCTTCCTTCCTTCCTTCCTTCCTTCCTTCCTTCCTTCCTTCCTTCCTTCCTTCCTTCCTTCCTTCCTTCCTTCCTTCCTTCCTTCCTTCCTCTTTCTTCTCTTCCTTCCTCTTTCTTCCTTCCTTTCCTCTTCCTTTCCTCCCTCCCTTCACCTTCCTTCCTTCCTTCCTTCCTTCCTTCCTTCCTTCCTTCCTTCCTTCCTTCCTTCCTTCCTTCCTTCCTTCCTTCCTTCCTTCCTTCCTTCCTTCCTTCCTTCCTCTCTTTCTCTCTTTCTCTCTTTCTTTCTCTCTCTCTCTCTCTCTCTCTCTCTCTCTCTCTCTTTCTTTCTTTCTCCTTCATTTTCCTTCCTTTCTCCTTCCTTCCTTCCTTCCTTCCTTCCTTCCTTCCTTCCTTCCTTCCTTCCTTCCTTCCTTCCTTCCTTCCTTCCTTCCTTCCTTCCTTCCTTCCTTCCTTCCTTCCTTCCTTCCTTCCTTCCTCTTTCTTCTCTTCCTTCCTCTTTCTTCCTTCCTTTCCTCTTCCTTTCCTCCCTCCCTTCACCTTCCTTCCTTCCTTCCTTCCTTCCTTCCTTCCTTCCTTCCTTCCTTCCTTCCTTCCTTCCTTCCTTCCTTCCTTCCTTCCTTCCTTCCTTCCTCTCTTTCTCTCTTTCTCTCTTTCTCTCTCTCTCTCTCTCTCTCTCTCTCTCTCTCTCTCTCTCTCTCTCTTTCTTTCTTTCTCCTTCATTTTCCTTCCTTTCTCTTCCTTCCTTCCTTCCTTCCTTCCTTCCTTCCTTCCTTCCTTCCTTCCTTCCTTCCTTCCTTCCTTCCTTCCTTCCTTCCTTCCTTCCTTCCTTCCTTCCTTCCTCTTTCTTCTCTTCCTTCCTCTTTCTTCCTTCCTTTCCTCTTCCTTTCCTCCCTCCCTTCACCTTCCTTCCTTCCTTCCTTCCTTCCTTCCTTCCTTCCTTCCTTCCTTCCTTCCTTCCTTCCTTCCTTCCTTCCTTCCTTCCTTCCTTCCTTCCTTCCTCCCTCCCTCCCTCCCTCCCTCCCTCTCTCTCTCTCTCTCTCTCTCTCTCTCTCTTCTTTCTTTCTGCAGACTTCCAAGCCCCACCAGGATGTGTTGCTGTGTGCCCTGCCCTTGGTGCCCCTGCTCTGCCAGGGAGCTTGGAGTGCATCACCTCCAGAGGTCCCTTCCAACCCCCAGCACTCTGTGGCTTCAGCTGCACCATGGCCTGGAGAGGTTGGTCCTTGAGGTCCCTCCCAGGCTGGCATCTATGAGTGATGGGGAGGGAAAGGGACAAATTTCTTCCTTTCCTTCACAGGCTGCAGAGGGAAATGAGCTGAGGTGAACTGCCTGTGGCTCTGTGACCTTTTCTGCTCAGACAACCCAAAGGAGCCCATTCCAAATGTGAAGCTTGAAGAAACTCCAGCAATGGTTTTTATTGATGTCAGCTTTTCCAGGGCAGCAAATCCATACAGTGCAGCCAAACCAAGCCTCTGCTCCATCCTCCTCACGTCCCCACAGCTCACAGAGTCCCCTGGGTAGCTATGGACTGGTGGGGCTGTGGTGGTCTCAGAACTGCTGTGTGCTCAGAGGGGAAGAAAACTGCCTACTGCCTGCTGCCTGGCCAGGAGGCTTCTGAAGTGCTGGGGTGGGTTGGACACACCCCCCCCAAACCCAGCCTTGATGAGCAAACAGACCACCCCCTAAAAACAAGCCCCAAGCAAACCACCTCTGCTGAGCCCAGCACAGGCAGGGCTGGGATTGGTTTCTTTCCATGGTTGTGTGTCCTGTGCACAAAGCAGGCCCCAGCTGCTGGCTGTGAGGAACAGGTTCTGCACCAGGAGGCTGCTGCAACACTGCAACAGGTTGCCCAGGGAGCTGCTTGAGGTCCCATGCCTGGAGAGGCTCAAGGTGAGGCTCAAGAGGGCTCTGGGCAGCCTGATTTGGTGGAGGATGTCCCTGCTGGGTGCAGTGGATGAGCTTTGGAGGTCACTTCCTGACCATCCTGTGACTGATTCTGTGTGCTCTTATTTTCAGCTGCTGCCCACCTGTGGTCCTGCTCTCCTCAGTGCTTCTCCATTGCTATGACCCAGGGCTGTGCTGCTGTTGGGGGTTCAGCCTCCCTTGGCCCTTCAAAGAGGCAAGAAGCAGGAAACCAGCTCACTGGGGAGGTGTTCAAGGCCAGGCTGGGTGAGGTCCTGAACACTCTGTTCTAGTGGGAGGTGTTGGAACTGGATGAGCTTTGAGCTCCCTTCCAACCCAACCCAACCCAACCCAACCCATTCTATGAGTCTATGTCTCAGGTGGGGAGGATGCCACAGGATGGCACAGATGTGCCTTTAAGGGACAACACCTCCCTAGAATGGAAGATGAAATAGCACTGGAAGTGAAAAAAGCAACAGAGCTCCAATGCATGGCAGGGGGAACCTGAGTCAGCTCCCAGCACTCCTGGTTATGAGCACCCCCAGCTCCTCCATGCCTGACTTTGCCTCCCTCTTCTCCCAGCTGGGCATTGGTGTCACTTGGCTGGCCCAGGGGGACTTTGTGGTCCAGATGTTTGAAACAGAGACTGAGAGGAGAAGAGTTGAGGAGCAGAGAGTTTGCTGAGGAAGACTCAGCTGCAGAGCAGCCAGCCCCAGCTCACACAGCCCTCTGCTCTCTCCTCTCTCAGCAGCCAGCCCCAGCTCACACAGCCCTCTGCTCTCTCCTCTCCTTGCAGCCAGCCCCAGCTCACACAGCCCTCTGCTCTCTCCTCTCTTAGCAGCCAGCCCCAGCTCACACAGCCCTCTGCTCTCTCCTCTCTTAGCAGCCAGCCCCAGCTCACACAGCCCTCTGCTCTCTCCTCTCTTAGCTGTGTCTTGAGGCATGAAAGCAGCAAAAAAAAAGAGATGAGATTGGAAGGAACCTCCCTGCTCTGCCCAGCTCCAAGCAGGGATGGTGCCCAAAGCCAGGTGAGATGGCTCAGGGCTGTGCCCAGTCACCTTTAGGAGGTCTCTGGGGCTGGAGGCAGATTTCCCTTTCCATCATTTGATTAGCCTGGGGGGGAAGCAGCTTTGCTGTGCATCCTAATGAGCCTGGGGGAGGTATGAATTTGCTTCTTTGGGTCCAACACCTCATGATGAAACCTCCAGGACTTGTTAAATGGATGATGATGATGTTGATGATGATGATAGGAAGAAGTTGATTGCAGTGAGGGTGGTGAGACACTGGCACAGGTTTGCCCAGGGAGGTTGTGGAGCACAGAAGCACCCAATGTGATCTTTGATCTTTGATCACATTGGCTGCTTCTGTGCTCCACAACCTCCCTGGAGGTGTTCAGGACCAGGCTGGATGAGTCCTAGTGGGACATGTCCCTGCCCATGGCAGTGGGGTTGGCACTAGATGAGCCATGAGGGTGCTGAGACACTGGCAGAGGTTGCAAGCAGAGCTCCTGCTCAAGAGGTAACAACAGGGAGGGAATCTGGCTGCAAAACTGCACACAGGATCCTTTGACAGTGTAAGGATCCTGCCTGAGGATGCTGCAGCCCCTTTGGAGACCTGGTGGCTGCTGAAAGCCTTTGGAGGGTACCCATCCAGCTCGGGAGTGGGGAGGGCATGCCCAGGGGCTGGGCTCCTCTGCTGCTCTGTGAATGCTGCTGAAACTGCCCGACTGGATTCTCCTGGCTCTAGCCCTGCACTTGAAAGCTGCTTTTGTGCCTCTCTCGATTGGCTGGGAGCTCAGGAGGCTCTCAGCTGAGGGTGGGGGGAGGCAAGCAAAGAGCTGCTGCTCCTCATCAGAGTGCACAGGGTTGAGGCAGCCTTTGTGGTCCAAGGGAAACCCCTGCTGGAAAATGCTTCTCCCTTTCTGGCCAGATGCTTCCCGTGGTCTAAGCAGAGGAATTCTTGGCTCTGGAGCTGTGCCAGGGCCAGTGGCAGCTGGTGGACGGTGCTCTGTGGGCATGAGCCACCACATTCCTTTGAGCTCAGTGGGGCCCTGGGGATCTCCTCCAATTAGGAGCCTGATGCTGCTTGCAAGGCAAAAATGAGACTTTTTCCAGTCCCAGGCTCCTAACTCATCCTCCCCAAGCATCTCCTGTGTCCCTGATATGTGTGAGACAGAGCCTTGTGCCCAGGCTCCGTTTGAAGCAGCTCAGCCATGGCTGGGGGGCAGCCAGCAAACACCTCCTCAGCTGGTGCCACCCCCGTGGGGCTGAGCTGTGTCCCTTCTGGGGACAGGCAGAGGATATGTTCCTTCTGGAGAGAGGCAGCTCAGCCTCTTCCATCACACAGCTGCTGTCACAAGAATTAGGCTGCCCTGAAATAAGCTCAGCAAGTGCCCTGCTGCCAGCAGGGCAGGGCAGGAGGAGTCACAGCACTGAAGAACCCAAGGAAGAAAACAGCTCTGAGCCTGTCTGCAGCTACCTGAAGGGACACTGGGGAGAGGCTGCTGCTGGGATCTGCTCACAGGGAGCTGGAGGCAGAGCAAGGGGAATGGCCTCAACCTGAGGCTGGGGAGGTTTAGATTGGGCATCAGGAGGAAGTTTTCCATGGAGAGAGTGGTCAGGGGCTGGGATGAGCTGCCCAGGGAGGTGCTGCAGTCCCCCAGCCTGGCTGTGTTTCAGGTGGGTTGGATGTGGTGCTTGGGGCTGTGGGTTAAGGTGACTCTTGCAGAGCAGGCTCTAGGTTGGGCTTGGTGGTCCTGAGGGGCTGTGCCAGCCTGGATGCTCCTGTGGCTCTGTGGGAGCCTTCAGTGGGGGTGCTGGAGGTCACTGCCAGGGTCTGTGCTGAGGCTCAGCAGCCAGAGCCTGGCTCCAGTCACAGGCTGTGGAGAGAGCTCCTGTCCCAAGCTCTCATCCCAGCCTCTCCCTCCCTGCTTGTGCTGCTTGGGGCTGTGGTTTCAGGCGAGCCTTGCGGAGCAGGTTCCTAGCTTGGCCTCGGTGACCCTGAGGGGCAGTGCCAGCCTGGATGCTTCTGTGGCTCTGTGCTTCTGGCTTCGCCCAGGAGCTTCCTCCCGCGGCACAGCGGCGCCGCTCAGCGCACAGCGAGCGGCAGGAACCGCATCCCTCACTCCTGCTTTTCCCAGGGCTGTGCAGCAGCGATCCCAGGGGCTACAGGAACCAACCCAGCACTTGGCCTGCCTGCAGCTCAGCTCCTCCGATGCCACCTCGCGTCCAGGCACAGCCGCGGAGCGAGGTCGTTGCGGCGCTCAGAGCGGTCCAGGAGCCGCAGACGTCCGAGCTCTGCTGGGCTCTGTTGCCGCTGTCCCCTCTGCACACAGAGCTTCGCAGAAGGGTGACTGAGACCCAGGAGAGAGTTTGCAGACATCAAAATTTGCTTCTTGAGAGAAAAGAGTTGATGTGACAGGAGAGAAGATGCTAATAGCTGTAAGAGCTCCTCGGAGGGAAGCGCCTAAGCAGGAAAGGATCCTGCGCTAGGAATAGGCAGGCGAGAGCATCCCTGGGTGTGTCTGCTCGAAACAGGGGAGGGGCAGGGGGACTCGACCTAAACTTGGCAGTTTTTAGGCTTGAGGGCTGAAAATAGGTTGTGGCAAATGTTTAGTGTGGCAGTGTTTGGTGCATGGCTTGTGTGGAACGGGAGGAAGGAGACTACAAAGGGGATTAAACTGCACAGCTCACCCCAAGGCTGGGTGGGAGGCAGGGACTAAGCCCTGGGGGGTGGGGGGTGGGGAAGATTCCACTCCCCAGGTGGGTGTGCAGGGAGTTAGAGAGACACACTCCTGGCACAACAACAACAACAACAATAACAACAACAACAAACAACCCGATCATGATTGACATCAGGGAAGGATAACCTCAATGGAAGTCCCTTCTGCCCCCTTACCATGGAAACAATCAGACAGCAAAAGGCTTAAACATCTCAGGATGGTTCAGCTGCAATCCAGGCTCTCAGGCTGCCTTACAGCTGAGTTAGAAACCCTCTAACGTTGGGAACATCCTAAGGAGTTGTGGAAAGAAGGAGCTGTGGAAGGAGGGAGCTGTGGAAGGAGGGAGCTGTGGATGCAGGGAGCTGTGGATGCAGGGAGCTGTGGGTGCAGGGAGTTGTGGAAGGAGGGAGCTGTGGATGCAGGGAGCTGTGGATGCAGGGAGATGTGGAAGGAGTTGTGGAAGGAGTTGTGGATGCAGGGAGCTCTGGAAGGAGTTGTGGAAGGAGTTGTGGATGCAGGGAGCTCTGGAAGGAGTTGTGGAAGGAGTTTTGGAAGCAGGGAGTTGTCTTCCTGGACATGAACCAGTTCCAAATTCTGAAATGGAGAAAAAGGAAGGGAAAAAAAAGAAAAGCAAACCCCCAAACCCCTCCCAGTGATTAAAGCAACCTCAAACCCACCCCACCCCCACCCCACCCCCAATGATTAAAGCATTCAACAAACCTCCTCACTACCTTCAGCCCCAACTTCCAATGGCTTTGCCCAGTTTCTCTGCTGCCTGTAACTTCTCACCCTGCACTGCCACCCTCTGAGTCCCAGGGGGGAAGAATCATCACAGAACTGTTCAGGTTGGAAGGGGCCTCAGAGCTCATCCACTCCAACCACCCCCTGGGATGCCTCTCAGCCAGACTTGCTTCCTCAAGGCCTCGTCCAGCACTCCTCCAGCCCAGCTCAAGGGTCACTCTTCCACCCCAATCCTCCTCTCTTCTCCAGCTGCTCTGGCCCCAGAGGTTGTTGTCACTCGCAGAGCAAGGAAGGGTTTGCTGCCAGTCCTGCAGCAAGGCTGCCAGCTGCAGCTGTGCTGCCAGAGAGTGCCTGCAGGGACCTCACAGCTCACCTACCCCAACCCTGCCATGCCCAGGGACACCTCTCAGCCAGACTCAGCTGCTCAGGGCCTCACCCAGCCTGGCCTGGAACACCCCCAGCCAGGAGGTAGCCACAGCCTCCCTGGGCAGCCTGTGCCAGTCTCACCACCCTCCTGATGAAGAGCTTCTTCCTCAGCTCCACTCCAACCCTGCTCTGCCTCAGCTCCAAACCATTCCCCTTGGCCTGGCTCACACATCCTCAGCAGAAGTCTCTCTGCAGCCTTCCTGCAGGATCCCTTCAGGCTCTGGCAGCAGCTCTGAGGTGCCCCTGGAGCCTTCTCCTCTGCAGGCTGCACCCCCCCAGCTCCCTCAGCCTGTGCTCACAGCAGAGCTGCTCCAGCCCTGGCAGCATCTTTGTGGCCTCCTCTGGTCTCCCTCCAACAGTTCCCTGTCCCTCTTGTACTGGGGACAGCAGAGCTGGAGGCAGGATTGGAGGAGAGGTCTCAGAACCCAACAGAGCACAAAGGGAACTCTGTAGCTGGGCACAGGACCAAGATTCTGCAACGTTTCCTCTTGCATCAGGACTCTGCTTAGCTCAGCTGTAGAGAGGGTTTGGGGCAAGGGAGGAAATAATTCATCATAAGTCACCTCAGTCCCCATCCTGGAGGCTGGGCACACTCAGCAAGGGAGCTGGACTAGATCTCCTGAGGTCTCTTCCAACCACTACCACTGATTCTGTGCAGAGGGACCTGGCCAGGCTGCATGGGTGGGCAGAGGCCAAGGGGATGAGACTGAACAAGGCCAAGGGCAGGGTTCTACACTTTGGCCACAGCAACCCCAAGCAGCTACAGGCTGGGACCAGAGTGGCTGAGAGCAGCCAGGCAGAGAGGGAGCTGGGGGTGCTGGCAGAGAGGAGCTGACCAGGAGCCAGCAGTGTGCCTCCAGCTCTGGGGAACTCAGCACAAGGACATAGAACTGCTGGAGAAGGTCCAGAGGAGGCCACCAAGATGAGCAAGAGGCTGCAGAACCTCTGCTGTGGAGGCTGGGAGAGTTGGGACTGTTGAGCCTGGAGAAGAGAAGGCTGCAGGGATTGCTCAGAGCAACCTTCCAGTGCCTGAAGGGGCTGCAGAGGAGCTGGGGAGGGACTTTGGGGCAAGGGATGGGAGTGGCAGGAGGAGGACAAATGGCTCTGAGCTGGGAGAGGGAGAGTGGAGAGGAGGAAGGAGTTTTTGAGAGTGAGGGTGGGGAGAGACTGGCACAGGTTGAGGGTGGAGAGAGCCTGGCACAGGCTGCCCAGGGGCTGTGGATCCCTGGCATTGTTCCATACCAGGCTGGCTGAGGCCTTGAGCAAGCTGTGCTGGTGGGAGGTGCCCCTGCCCAGGGCAGAGGGGTCAGCACTGGCTCTGGTTCCATGATCAACACAAACCTTTTACACTTTGAGCTGTTAAGATTTGTGACCAAAATCTTCCCAAACCCACTTGAGGGAACATTAAAAACAGAAAAACCTCCTGGGGTCCATGCAGAGATCATTGCCCTTCCCCCCCCACACCCCTCCCCCACATTTAAGGGTCTCTCCTCACCTGCAGCCTGAACGTCTGTAGAGAGGCTCCTAAAATCTGGAGGAGAGGGTCCTGAAGGTTGTTCCAGCTAGAGATCCCATCATGTTCTTGTCAAACCCTTGCTGCAAAAGCAGGCACAGGTGAAGAGCAGTGAGGGCAGAGCAGCTGCAGAGCTGGCAGTGATCTGCTGCCACTCCAGAGAGCCTCCTGCTCTGCCCCAGCCCCTGCCCTGCACTTAGAACATGGACTTCATCCTCCAGCAACCTTCTCCATCCTCTCTCTTGCAGTGAAGGGTCTGGAGAGCAGGGCTGGGGAGGGGCAGCTGAGGGAGCTGGGGGTGAGCAGCCTGGAGCAGAGGAGGCTGAGGGCAGAGCTCATTGCTCTCTGCAGCTCCCTGAGAGCAGGCTGCAGTCAGCTGGGGGTTGGGCTCTGCTGCCTGGGCTCAGGGGATGGAAGGAGAGGAACTGGCCTGGGACTGTGCCAGGGGAGGGTTAGGTTGGAGAGGAGGAAAAGTTTCTTTGCTGGAGGAGTGGTGAGGGCCTGGCAGAGGCTGCCCAGGGAGGTGGTGGAGTGCCCATGGCTGGAGGGGTTGCAGAAGGCTGTGGCCATGGCACCTGGGGGCAGGGTTTGGTGGCCATGGTGGGGCTGGGTTGGTGCTGGACTGGAGGCTCTCAGAGAGCCCAACCAGTTCTATGGTTCTATGCCCTGCCAAGAGCTGGAACTCTCCAGCTCTGCCCGAGGAAACCTTCACTCCATCCTCCACTGGACATTATTTCACCCTGCTCCTCGTGGTGCAGAGGTGGCAAAGCCTGGTGGCTGATGCCTCTGCCCTTGCAGCCTGCCATTCTCCTTGCCTGCTGTGCACCAAGGCAGTGAACACCTGCGGGAGCACAGCACTGCCTCAGCGACACCAGCAGGAGTGGGCACAGGCTCCTGAGAGGCAAGCACAAAGCTCTGACCCAGCACAAAGCCGCAGGAGCTCCTACGGAGAGAGCCTTCAGCTGTCAGCAGGAGGAGGATGTTCAGAGGCTTTGCACCTTTCTGCCCCCGGGGCACTCCCCGGTGTGGGAGTTTCACCTTCTCTTTCATCTGGCCCTCTGCAGGTGCTGCTGCTGTTGAGTTGGAAATACCCAACGTGTTTAAAGAAAGCCACTGGGAGCTGGGAGCTGGGAACTGGGAACTGGGAACTGGGAGCTGGGAGCTGGCTCTGAGCCCTGCCTGGCTCTGCACCCTGACAGTTTCTGTTGCAAAGAGCAAAACAAACCCTAAATGGTCCTCTTCTTGGTGTGAAAGATTGCTCTGATGGTAGGGCTGATGTAAGCACAGGGCAGGGTTATGGACACAGAAGAAACCAGGGGAAAAGAGAGGAGGAAGCTTGCCAGGGATCTGCTGGGACATGCTGATCCTGCAGGGTGGACTGCAGAGAAGGAACCTGCCAGAGCAGAGCACTCAGGGCTGCTCCCAGCCCTGGGCAGTGCTGTGCACACAGAGCAGCCCTGACCCCAGCAGCGAGGGGGTTGTGCCAAGGAGGAGACATCTAAAGGAGCATCACCCCCAGGGTGCCCAGCACAGACCTGCTGCCCTCTGCTGAGCTCCTAATGCCAGCCCCAGCAGCTGCAGCTTGGACCTGAGGTGGGTACCAGAGTGCTGAGAGCATCTTGGCCATCCCAGTGCCACCATGGCCACCCCAGTGCCACCATGGCCATCCCAGTGCCACCATGGCCACCCCAGTGCCACCATGGCCACCTCAGTGCCACCATGGCCATCCCAGTGCCACCGTGGCCACCCCAGTGCCCTGGCAGCCTCCCAGCTGCTGCCTCTTGAGCTTGCTGCTCCATCATGGCCTTGGAGCCCTCAGCAGGGAGTCAAGAGCAGGGGTGTCCTTGTCAGCCACCAAGCAGAAGCCTTCTCCTTACCTGCTTGAGCACACTCTGGAGCTCCCTGTTGGACCAAAGGTCTGTCAGGAGGAGCCGAGAAGCCTCAGCTGCTTTTGGACAGGAGCTGGGGAGGTGAAAACAAATCCTGGTGAGGTCTGGCAGGACACAGGGCAGCAACACACACACCTCAGCAACAGCCTCCCAGTAGCTGAGGGCATCCTGCAGGAAGGCTGCAGAGAGACTCTGACTGAGGCCATCTAGAGCCAGGCCCAGGGGAATGGTTTGGAGCTGAGGCAGAGCAGGGTTGGAGTGGAGCTGAGGAAGAAGTTCTTCAGCAGGAGGGTGGTGAGACTGGCACAGGCTGCCCAGGGAGGCTGTGGCTGCCTCCTGGCTGGGGGTGTTCCAGGCCAGGCTGGGTGAGGCCCTGAGCAGCTGAGTCTGGCTGAGAGGAGTCCCTGGGCATGGCAGGGTTGGGGTAGGTGAGCTGTGAGGTCCCTGCAGGCACTCTCTGGCAGCACAGCTGCAGCTGGCAGCCTTGCTGCAGGACTGGCAGCAAACCCTTCCTTGCTCTGCGAGTGACAACAACCTCTGGGGCCAGAGCAGCTGCGAAAGAGAGGAGGATTGGGGTGGAAGAGTGACCCTTGAGCTGGGCTGGAGGAGTGCTGGACGAGGCCTTGAGGAAGCAAGTCTGGCTGAGAGGCATCCCAGGGGGTGGTTGGAGGAGATGAGCTCTGAGGCCCCTTCCAACCTGAACCATTCTGTGATGATTCTTCCCCCCTGGGACTCAGAGGGTGGCAGTGCAGGGTGAGAAGCTACAGGCAGCAGTGTGGAGCTGGGGAGGGGCCTGGAGCACAGCCCTGTGAGGAGAGGCTGAGGGAGCTGGGGGGGTGCAGCCTGCAGCAGAGGAGGCTCAGGGCAGAGCTCATTGCTGCCTGCAGCTGCCTGCAGGGAGGCTGTAGCCAGGTGGGGTTGGGCTCTGCTGCCAGGCAGCCAGGGACAGAAGAAGGGGACAGAGGCTGAAGCTGTGCCAGGGCAGGTCTAGGCTGGATGTTGTTAGGAAGTTGTTGTCAGAGAGAGTGATTGGCACTGGAATGGGCTGCCCAGGGAGGTGGTGGAGTGGCTGTGGCTGGAGGTGTTGAAGAGGAGGCTGCAGGGGCACTGAGTGCCATGGTCTGGTTGGTTGGGCAGGGCTGGGTGCTAGGCTGGGCTGGAGGAGCTTGGAGCTCTCTTCCACCCTGGTTGATTCTGTGGTTCTCTGCCTGACCTCTCACTGCAGTTATTCCCTTTCTGATGAGCTTACAGATGGGAGGTGAACAAAACAGCACAATGGAAGCTAAAACCCAAAGCAGGCAGTGCTGGAAGGGCAGGATGGGGCCCACATCCCATTGTGGTGGCAAGAGGGGAGGTCCTCTAGTTCCAGCCTGGGTTAGACCCTGTGTGTAGGGAGCAGGAGGTCTGCTTTGGTGCCAGGCTCCTGCTTGGGGTTGGGCAGGGCTGGGTGCTAGGTTGGGCTGGAGGAGCTTGGAGCTCTCTTCCAACCTGCCTGACTCTGTGGTTCTGTGGGCTGGGTGACTGGCCAGGGCTGGGGGCTAGGTTGGGCTGGATGATCTCTTCCAGCCTGCTCGATGCTGTGGTTCTATGAACCTGGGCAAAGCCATCACAGGCTGGGGCTGAAGGAGTGCTTCTGGAGTGTGAAGCTGGGGAGAGTGGCAGGGAAGGGAAGTGCTGCCAACCCTTCCCTGGAGCCCCAGGGACAGTGTGGGGGAAGCTCTGGGGAGGGCAGCAGAGGAACAGGCTCTGCTCTGGCTGCAGAGGGTGAAGGGGATGGGGACATGGGCAGCAACAGCCACACCTGGAGGCAGAAGTCCTTACTCAGCAGAAGCTCACAGATACTTGCTCAAGGACCAGCTCCGAAACCATGACTCACAGCAGCACCTCTCCTGATTTGGGAACGTTTCAGACACAGCCCAGCTCTGAGCCTCCTTGCTGGCTCCTATCCCTGCTCCTCAGCCTCCTCCTGCCCGTGGGAGACTCCTGAGCTGGGTTCAGTGCAAACAGCCTCAGTCTGCCTCAGCCAGGCTGATGGAGAGCTCAGATCCAGGACCCTCCCTGCATGAGAACAGCTTCACTAAACATTGTCTCCTCAGAGTGGCTCTCAGCAGCTCACCCCCTAGGGGGACAGGGGATGGGGAAACCTCCTGTGGAGACCTTCCTGCAGGGCCTATCTGCTGCAGCCAGGGCAGGTCCTGCTGTCTCTACCCCCTCAGCAAGGGTCAGGTGTGGGCTCTAAGCCCATGCTTAGCTCTGTGCTTGGAATGGAAAAAGAAGAAGGACCTGGAACTGCTGGAGAGGGTCCAGAGGAGGCCATGAAGATGCTCAGAGGTTGGAGAACCTCTGCTCTGGGGACAGGCTGGGAGAGTTGGGGCTGGGAGAAGCCTGGAGAAGAGAAGGCTCCAAGTAACCTCCCAGTGACTAAAGGGGCTGCAGGAGAGCTGGGGAGGGACTTTGGGCAAGGGCTGGGAGTGGCAGGAGGAGGGAGAATGGATTTGAGGTGGGAGAGGGGAGAGGAAGAGTGGAGAGGAGGAAGGAAATGTTGAGAGGGAAGGTGGTGAGAGACTGGCACAGGTTGCCCAGGGAGATTGTGGAGCACAGAAGCACCCAATGTGATCAAAGACCAAAGATCACATTGGGTGCTTCTGTGCTCCACAACCACCCTGGAGGTGTTCAGGACCAGGCTGCATGAGGCCTTGAGCAGCCTGTGCTGGTGGGAGCTGTCCCTGCCCATGGCAGGGGCTTGGCACTGGCTGAGCTTTGAAGGTCCCTTCCAGCCCAACCTATTCTTTGAGTCTATGATTGTAAGAGACTGTGAGAAACACTCTGAGAGTGCTCAGCAGGAGGTTGGGACCCCCAAAACCTTACCCTCTGAGTGTGAAAGGACAGGAATGTGACCTCATGCCACAAGGTTTTGGCCATTTCCCTCCCCTGTGCTCAAGCAGACACTAAAGAGAGGAGCAAGCTTAACTTGGTCATAGAATCAGGCAGGGCTGGAAGGGAGCACAAGGAGCAGGCAGTGCCAACCCCTGCCATGCCCAGGGACACCCTACCCTAGAGCAGGCTGCACACAGCCTCAGCCAGCCTGGCCTCAAACACCTCCAGCCATGGAGCCTCAACCCCCTCCCTGGGCAACCCATTCCAGCCTCTCACCACTCTCATGGTGCAGAACTCACCTCCAGGCTGGCTCTCCTCACCTCCAGCTTTGCTCCATCCCCCCTAACTCCAAAGGGGCAGTGCAGCTCCTCCAGGTTGGCATGGTCTGGAGGCCTGGGGGAGCTGCAGACAGGCAGAAAGCCCTGAGCAGGGCTTTGGGAGGAGGAGGAGGAGGTTTTGTTGCAAAAGCTCTTCTCTGGTTAGGACCTTCCCCTGCCCTGTCAGCTGAATGCCCTGGGCCTGAGAAATCTTCTGTGGCTGAGGAGCAATTAAAGCCCAACGAACCCAAAGCTGTCTCTGGTGAGTTGGTCAGAGCATGCCCTGGGCAAGAATCACTTGGTCCCTGCTGTGTCTCTCCTTCCAAGCTGCAGAGGAATTGTCTTTGATTGATAATTTGCTTCTGAAGATGCCAAATTAATGGTTTGGTTTTTTTGCTCTCTTGCCCTCAGGAGATTTCTTTCTTTCAACTCAACTTTCCCAGCATCTGCTTCTGGAGCAGGTTGGCAGCAAGCTCAGAGCAGAGGATTTCTCCCCTCTTAGCTGGAAGGATTGATCTGATTCTGCTTCATGAAGGAGCCTCACAGAGTGAGGAGCAGCTGAGAGGCCTGAGCATCTTCAGCCTGGAGCAAAGGAGGCTGAGGGCAGAGCTCATTGCTCTCTGCAGCTCCCTGAGAGCAGGCTGCAGCCAGCTGGGGGTTGGGCTCTGCTGCCTGGGCTCAGGGCATGGAAGGAGAGGAAATGTCCTGGGATTGTGCCAGGGGAGGGTTAGGTTGGAGAGGAGGAAAAGTTTCTTTGCTGGAGGAGTGGTGAGGAACTGGCAGAGGCTGCCCAGGGGGGTGGTGGAGTGCCCATGGCTGGAGTGGTTGCAGGAAGCTGTGGCCATGGCACCTGGGGGCAGGGTTCAGTGGCCATGGTGGGGTTGGGTTGCTGGTTGGGATGGAGGATCTTGGAGGCCTTTTTCAACCCAAACCATTCTCTGATCTGCTGCTGCTCTTTGGGTATGGAAGGACCAACCCTGAGCTGCTGGAACTGTGTGAGAACTGCAAGGAGCATAGCCCAGATGGAGCTGCTGGGGACTGTGACTGGAGCAGTGTCCAGCACGGAGCAGGGGCTCAAGGCAGAGCTGATCTGGGGACAGAGCTTTTCCAAGCCAGGTTGTCTGGAGCCCAGAGCTGGTGCTAAGGCCAGCCTGGGCTCCACAGATAGAGTCCTGTGTAAGCAAGTGTGGGATGGCACCATGTCCACTGGTGGCAGTGGCAGCACTCACCCCAGAATCTCCTGGCTCAACACAACACAATCAAGAGCCTAAACAGAAGCTGAGGCAGGTTGGAAGGATGAGGGCAACAAAAAGGGCAAAGGTTTTGGACATGGATATCAAACAATGGGGGAGAAGAATCTGCTCTCAAAGGCCTATGGCACAGGAGGTGGCAAGGAATTCCTGGAGGAAGGATCCCAGACTGCCCTAAGCTTATAACATTGACATCAAGGTGCAGCCCTTGGGGGAAAAGGGGGATTGGAAATGGGTGGGTGGGAAGAGGTCTCATGGGTGAGAAGAGTCAGGGGAGGACCTGAGCTGCTTCAGTGATAATTAACCTGCTGGAGGGGGTCCAGAGGAGGCCACTGAGATGATCAGGAGGCTGCAGCAGCTCTGCTATGGGGACAGGCTGAGGGAGATGGAGTTGCTCAGCCTGGAGGAGAGAAGACTCCAGGGAGAGCTAACAGCAGCCTGGCAGTGCCTGAAGGGGCTGCAAGCAGGCTGCAGAGAGACTGCTCCCAAAGGCCTGCAGGGACAGGCTGAGGGCAGTGGCTGCAAAGTGGAGCAGAGCAGATTGAGACTGGATGTGAGGAGCAAGTTCTGCAGCAGGAGGCTGCTGGAGCACTGCAAGAGGTTGCCCAGGGAGGTGGTGGAGGCTCCATCCCTGGAGCTGTTCATGGTGAGGCTGGGGAGGGCTGTAGGCAACCTGCTGTGGTTAGGATGTCCCTGCTGAGTGCAGGGGCTTGGGCTGGGTCAGCTTTGGAGCTGCCTTCCAGCCCAGAGCAGGATTCCATGAATGTTGGTAAGATGTTATGGTGGAATGAAAGTGCAAAATGAAACAGGAAAGCAAAGGTGGGAAAAGTGAAAGGAGAAAGAGAAACTGGAATGGAGCCTGGATGAAGGGAGTGTGAGAGGAGCTGCAGACTGGGTGCTCCAAAGCAGGGGAAGAGGGTTTGGAGCAAAGCCTTCGGTGCAGCAGGGAGAAGTCTTGAGAGGAATGGTGACTCTCTCAGTGAATTAAGGTCACCTGTAAAGGAGCAGTGATGGAGCAGGAAGGTGAAAAGGCCTCCAGGAAGCAGCAGGAGCCAGGGGCTTGGCTGCCAGATCCAGCACCAAGCCCAAAGGAGATGAAATTCAATCATTTGGCCACTGGGGTTAAAGCCAGCAAAGAGTGACTGAACAGCAGCAGCCTGAGCCAGAGATGAGGGTGGGCTGCAGGTGGAGAGGAAGAGTTTGCCCTGCCTGTGCTTCACTCCAGGGTCAGACAGAGGCACAAAGTGATCGTTTTGTTGCCACTGCTGCTTGAGGAAGTCTCAAGGAACTGCTGGAGGGAGCCCAGCCCAGAGCCCCCAGGCTGCTGCAGGCAGTGAGCATCTCCTGTGGGGCCAGGCTGAGGCAGCTGGGGCTGGCAGCTGGCAGCAGAGCAGCCTGAGGGCTGCCCTCAGTGCTGTGCTCAAGCTGGGCAGGGCAGTGTGGGCAGGACGCAGGCAGGCTCTGCCCAGGGGTGGCCAAGGGCAGCCCAAGGGGCACTGGGGGCAAGCTGGAGCAGAGGAGGTGGCAGGGGAAGAGGAGGGGAACCTTTGTGAGTGTGAGGATGCTGGAGCCTGGAGCAGGCTGCCCAGAGAGGCTGTGGAGTCTCCTGCTCTGGAGCCTTTCAAACCCTCCTGGCTGTGTTCCTGTGTGCCCTGCCCTGGGTAATCATAGAATCATAGAATCAAGCAGGTTGGAAGAGACCTCCAAGCTCAGCCAGTCCAACCTAGCACCCAGCCCTATCCAATCAACCAGACCATGGCACTAAGTGCCTCATCCAGGCTTTTCTTGAAGACCCCCAGGCACGGTGCCTCCACCACCTCCCTGGGCAGCCCATTCCAGTGCCAATCACTCTCTCTGTGAAGAACTTCTCCTAACATCCAGCCTAAACCTACCCTGGCACAACTTGAGGCTGTGTCCTCTTGTTCTTTTGCTGGTTGCCTGGGAGCAGAGGCCACTCCCCACCTGGCTACAGCCTCCCTGCAGGTAGTTGTAGACAGCAATAAGATCACCTCTGAGCCTCCTCTTCTCCAGGCTGCACACCCCCAGCTCCCTCAGCCTCTCCTCATAGGATTTGTGCTCCAGGCCCCTCACCAGCTTTGTTGCCCTTCTCTGGACATGTTCCAGCACCTCAACATCCTTCTTGTATTGAGGGGCCCAGAACTGGACACAGCACTCCAGGGGTGGCCTGAGCAGTGCTGAGCACAGGGGCACAAGAACCTCCCTTGTCCTGCTGCCCACACTGCTGCTGAGCCAGCCCAGGATGCCATTGGCTCTGCTGCCCACCTGGGCACTGCTGCCTCATCTTCAGCTGCTCTCTATCAGTACCCCCAGGTCCCTTTCCTCCTGGCTGCTCTCAGCCACTCTGGGCCCAGCCTGCAGTGCTGCTTGGGGTTGCTGTGGCCAAAGTGCAGAACCCTGCACTTGGCCTTGTTAAATCTCATCCCCTTGGCCTCTGCCCACCCATCCAGCCTGGCCAGGTCCCCCTGCAGGGCTCTGCTACCTTCCAACAGCTCCACAACTGCTCCTAGCTTGGTGCCATCTGCAAACTTACTGATGCTGGACTCAATGCCCTAGTCCAGGTCATCAATAAACAGGACTGGGCCCAGCACTGCCAGGTGCTGCTGCCCTGGCAGGAGCCTGGGCTGGATGACCTGCAGAGGTCCCTTCCAGCCCCCCAGGGTCTGTGACTCTGGGATGTTCAAGGGGCAGAGGTGATTACTTCACTGGGATGCTCCAGGAAGGAGGAGCAGCCACAGCTCCCCGAGGGACTGCTGAGCCTACAGCTACAAGAAGGAGCAGGCAGAGAACCCTCAGCTTGTGTGGGTGCTGGGGGGGGTCAGAAGGGGAAGATCCTTAACTTCCTTCTCTGCCTTGCTGAAATTTGCTGGAGCTTGGTTCAGCACCAGCCTGGGCAGGGTTGGACTTGGTGACCTTAACTGGTGGTTGGAGTGGGAGATCTGACTTGGTGCCAGGGCTCAGTTGGTCAGGAGGTGATAGGTTGGACCTGATGATCCTAAAGGTCTTTTCCAAGCTGATTGGTTCTGTGATTCTTTTCCAGCCCAAATGGTGTCCTGATTCTCTGCTTCTGTTAAACCAATGCTTTACAGCCCCAGAGGCAAAGAGAGGCCAGCTCAGAGCTGGGGGTGGCAGAAGACACAGGTGCCAGGGAGCAGGCACTGTGCAGATCCCCCCAACCAAACCCATGCCAGTGCTGGAGGGCAGGGAAATGTGTGCCCAGGGATACTGAGGCAGGTGAACAGAGAGCACTCTGCAGAGCACCAAGGGCATGGTGGTGCCCATGGCATCGTGGGCAGCAGTGAGACCTCTTCTGCTTCAGCAGTGACCCTGCAGTGCTGGACAGGAGGATCCCTGAGCTCTCTTCCCAGCAGATATATTCTGTGGTTCTCTTCCCTGCTGCTGTTGGCTGTGGTGGTGGGAAGGAGCTGTGCAGTGTGGGACTCACCACGCTCAGCATCAGTGGTGGGGGCATGGGGTCTGCACCCAGCCTAGGCAACAGCCCCCAGCAGAGGTGTTGGATGCTGCAGGCAATGGAACAGCTCTCTTAGAAGAGAGCCTGAGGGAGATGGAGCTCTGTGGCCTGGAGCAGAGGAGCTGAGAGGTGACCTCAGCAGTGCTGGTAAAGATGCAAAGGTGAGTGGCAGAGGCTGGGGCCAGGCTGTGCTGGGGGATGCCAGTGCCAGGGCAAGGGGCAGTGGTGGAAGCTGAGGCAGAGGAGGTTCCATGGGAACATGAGGAGGAATTTTGCCCTGTGAGGGTGCCAGAGCCTGGCACAGGCTGCCCAGAGGAGCTGTGGAGTCTCCCTCTCTGGAGATATCCAACCCCCTCCTGGCTGTGTTCTGTGTGAGCTGCTCTGGGTGCTGCTGCTCTGGCAGGGCTTGGGCTGGCTGAGCTGTGGAGCTCCCTCCCAGCCCCTGCCACTCTCTGCTGCTGTGATCTGGTTACTGCCAGCAGGGAGTGGGGGAGACTCCTTCTGATGTGGCACTGTGTGCCCTGTGCTAGGTGGCCCTGCCTGGGCAAGGACTGGATGATCTGCAGAGGTCCTTTCCCACTGCCCCCACTCTGGGATCCTGTGGCTGGAGAAATGCCACCCAAATTCCCTGCTCATCTGCACAGGCTGCACAGGGCAGTGAGGAAGATGAGCTGAGGGGAAGCAGCAGGGGCCCAGCTGGCAGCAGGGGAGATCTGCACCTCTGCTCTGTGGGAAGAGGCCTTGCATGGCTGGGAGGGTGCAGAGCCCTGCAGCAGGCTGCTCAGAGAGGCTGTGGAGCTCCTTCCTTCCTTCCTTCCTTCCTTCCTTCCTTCCTTCCTTCCTTCCTTCCTTCCTTCCTTCCTTCCTTCCTTCCTTCCTTCCTTCCTTCCTTCCTTCCTTCCTTCCTTCCTTCCTTCCTTCCTTCCTTCCTTCCTTCCTTCCTTCCTTCCTTCCTTCCTTCCTTCCTTCCTTCCTTCCTTCCTTCCTTCCTTCCTTCCTCCCTCCCTCCCTCCCTCCCTCCCTCCCTCCCTCCCTCCCTCCCTCCCTCCCTCCCTTTCTCTTTTTTCTCTTTCTTTCTGCAGACTTCCAAGCCCCACCAGGATGTGTTGCTGTGTGCCCTGCCCTTGGTGCCCCTGCTCTGCCAGGGGGCTTGGAGTGCATCACCTCCAGAGGTCCCTTCCAACCCCCAGCACTCTGTGGCTTCAGCTGCACCATGGCCTGGAGAGGTTGGTCCTTGAGGTCCCTCCCAGGCTGGCATCTATGAGTGATGGGGAGGGAAAGGAAGGATTCAGGTCTGGGACACTGTAAGAACTGGGGAGTTTCTGAGAAGGAATTTGTGCCAGGGACAGGAGGAGCACACTGAAGGCATCTGCAGGGTTTAGCAACTCCTCAGTGAGTCACTGCAAGCAAAGCTGCTCACACAAAGCACTCCAGACAATTAAGGTGAGCACAGGCTCAGTTGTGCAACGCTTTGCTGAAGCAGTGAAATGAGTCTGAGGGATCTGGAGTGGGACTGCAGGCTGAGCTAAACCCCACTGAAAGCAGCCAAGCCTTACAGGAGGGTTGGGTCCTGTGTTAATTGGCTTTGCTGGGGAGTGGAAGGAGAGGAAAGCAGCAAAGTGGCTGAGGTTGGCTGGCTGAGGGCCAAGCTAAACAAGGAGGCTGCTTGTAATGCCTGAGAGTCTCCCTGCTGCCCTGGGACAAGATGTGGATGCTGAGTGGTTTGTCAGGGGCTGGGGGGGAAGGCAGGAGGAGGTCTTTGCCCAGCAGAGAACAGCAGCCTACTGCCATGGGGTATGGTAGAAGCCAGGCAGGTGGGAGGAGAGGTGGAAGAGTAGGAAGGAGAATACCTGATCAGAGAGCAAATGGTCAGCTGAGTGCTGGCTGCAGGCAGAGCAGGAGAGCAGCAGCACAGGGAGAGGATCCTGCCCCTCTGCTCTGCTCTGACCTCACCAGCAGCACTGCCTCCAGCTCTGGGGAACACAGCACAGAGGGACTAGAATGTGCTGGAGAGGGTCCAGAGGAGGCCACCAAGATGAGCAGAGGCTGCAGAACCTCTGCTGTGGGGACAGGCTGGGAGTTGGGACTGTTGAGCCTGGAGAAGAGAAGGCTCCAGAGAGAGCTCAGAGCAACCTTCCAGTGCCTGAAGAGGCTACAGGAGAGCTGGGGAGGGACTTTGGGCAAGGGCTGGGAGTGGCAGGATGAGGGAGAATGGATTTGAGGTGGGAGATGGGAGAGGGAGAGGAGGAAGGAATTGTTGAGAGTGAGGGTGGGGAGAGACTGGCACAGGTTGAGGGTGGTGAGACCCTGGCACAGGTTGCCCAGGGAGGTTGTGGAGCACAGAAGCACCCAATGGGATCAAAGATCACATTCTGTGCTTCTGTGCTCCACAACCGCCCTGGAGGTGTTCAGGACCAGGCTGGATAAGTCCTTGAGCAGCCTGTGCTGGTGGGAGCTGTCCCTGCCCATGACAGGAGCTTGCAGCTGGCTGAGCTTTCAGGTCCCTCCCAACCCATTCTATGGTTCTGTGATGCTGTTTCAGTTCTTTTTCAGTCTCTCAACATCCAACCAGCAAACTTCCTGAGGCCTCTCCACAGCCCCCACCTGGATGGCTCAGCTCTGTTCCCAAGAAGCCACCACTGAGAGCTTCTCTCCACCAACAAGCCTGGAACCTCTTGGATCTCAAGCAGAGGGAGAGAAAACCACTTTGCTGTGGCTCTGCAGGGTGCTGGGCAGGTGCTGAGCTCTCTCTGACTTAGCAGGGGCTCAACAGTGTCTGCTCAGGTCCCTCCATGCCTCCTGCCCCTGCAGGGTGCTGGGCAGGTGCTGAGCTCCCTCTGGCTTTGCAGGGGCTCAGCAGTGCCTGCTCAGGTCCCTCCTGCCCCTGCACTCACCCATTTCGGCACAGGCTCACTGCATTATTGAGCAGGTTGCTTGTCAGGTAAGACTTTCCCAGGTGTGGGTTGGACAGGATGAGGTTCCTCAGAGTGTAACAAGCTGATGTCATGATCTCCCCATAGCTGTTGGTGTTTCCAGACTGGAACGACAGGAGACGTGATACATCTGGGAGCACCTGGTGAGCTGAAGAGGTGGAATGTTCCAATCAACACTTCAATAGAAGCCAGCAGGAGGACAATGCAAGGAGCTTATCTCTGCGAGGCGGCACTGATAAGGAGAGCCCTTAATGGTATAATTGCCAGCAGCTTGGCTTTCAGAGGCCAGAGAGTGCTTCGGGCCTCTGGAAGGGCAATAATCTTGGCCCTGGGTAGCCAAGCTCAAGGCAGGTCCCCAAACACCTCAGCAGCCTCTGGGTTTGTCTGTGCATCCTGCCAGCTGCTGGCACAGCTTGAGGCAGGGCAGAACCCACGGGTGGGTGTCAAACGGCTGGGGCCAAGCTCTTTTGGCTGGTCAGAGCAGGGAGCCAAGGGCTGCCAGTTGGAGCAGGGAAGGTTTCACCTCAACAGGAGGAGGAACTTCTTCAGTGTGAGACTGTTGGAGCTCTGAGCAGGCTGCCCAGAGAGGTTGTTCAGTCTCCTTCTCTGGAGGCTTTCAAAGCTCTCCTGGATGCATTCCTGTGAGGACTACTCTGGGGGTTCCTGCTTTGGCTGGATGAACTTTGGAGGTCCCTTCCAGCCTCTACAGCTGTGTGATTCTGTGTCCCCTGCAGCTGTCCTTCTGGCCGTGTGAAATGCCACTGTTGTGCTCAGCTTGAGAGCTTGGCAGTGCCTGACTGTGGGGGTTGGCAGGGGGAGATGGGCAGGTGGGGTTATTCCAAAGGGGAATGGCCTCAACCTGAGGCTGGGGAGGATTAGGTTGGACATCAGGAAAAGGTTTCTCCTGTTGAGAGTGGTCAGGGGCTGGGATGAGCTGCCCAGGGAGGTGATGCAGTCCCCCAGCCTGGCTGTGTTTCAGGTGGTGCTTGGGGCTGTGGGTTAAGGTGACTCTTGCAGAGCAGGGCTCTAGGTTAGGCTTGGTGACCCTGAGGGGCTGTGCCAGCCTGGATGCTTCTGTGGCTCTGTGGGAGCCTTCAGTGGGGGTGCTGGAGGTCACAGCCAGGGACTGTGCTGAGGCTCAGCAGCCAGAGCCTGCCTCCAGTCACAGGCTGTGGAGAGACCTCCTGTCCCAAGCTCTCATCCCAGCCTCTCCCTCCCTGCTTGTGCTGCTTGGGGCTGTGGTTTCAGGCGAGCCTTGCGGAGCAGGGTCCTAGCATGGCCTCGGTGACCCTGAGGGGCAGTGCCAGCCTGGATGTGTCTGTGACTGCGTGATGAAGAGTGACCCAGCAGGCAGTGGCGTGGCAGCTGCTGCGTGGGGGTGGCTTACCCATGGGTTTGTGCAGGGCAGGGTGCCTGGACATGTTGCTGAGCAGCGAGGCTCCGGAGCGGACCACGTCGGGGCTGGCGGCGTGCAGCAGGCGGGCGATGCGCGGCAGTCCCTTCTCCTTCAGCCCGATCAGCTGGCTCATGGCACTGGACATCTGCGGGGGGCACAGGGAGGGGGCCTGAGTGGGCATGGCACAGCACAAAAACTGGCCTGGGGCAGATAGGCAAACATCCACCCAGGCAGGCGGCAGAGCTGGGCACTGGGTTCAGCAAGGGTCAGCGCAGGAGGCTCAGCATCCAGCAGTGCAGAGTCCTGCACAGTGTCACAGTGTCACAGTGTCACAGTATCATCAGGGTTGGAAGAGACCTCACAGCTCATCAAGTCCAACCCTTTAGCACAGAGCTCAAGGCCAGACCATGGCACCAAGTGCCACGTCCAGTCCTGCCTTGAACAGCTCCAGGGACGGCGACTCCACCACCTCCCCGGGCAGCCCATTCCAGTGTCCAATGACTCTCTCAGGGAAGAACTTTCTCCTCACCTCCAGCCTAAATCTCCCCTGGCACAGCCTGAGGCTGTGTCCTCTTGTTCTGGTGCTGGCCACCTGAGAGAAGAGAGCAACCTCCTCCTGGCCACAACCTCCCCTCAGGTAGTTGCAGACAGCAATGAGGTCTGCCCTGAGCCTCCTCTTCTCCAGGCTAACCAATCCCAGCTCCCTCAGCCTCTCCTCGTAGGGCTGTGCTCAAGGCCTCTCCCCAGCACCTGGGGAGGGAGAATGAACTGCAGCAGCCCCAAGGAGAGGGAGCTGGGAGTGCTGGGGGAGAGCATCCCTGGGGCAGCAATATGCCCTGGGGGCCAAGAGGGGCAGTGGGAGCCTGGGGGGCATTGAGCAGAGTGTGCCCAGCAGAGCCAGGGAGGTTCTCCTGCTCCTCTGCTCTGCCCTGCTGAGACCTCATCTTGAGCACTGCCTTCAGTCTGGGGCTCCCCAGTTGCAGAGGGACAGGAACTGCTGGGGAGAGTCCAAGGGAGGGCTATGAGGATGATGAAGGGACTGCAGCACTGCCTGGAGAGGAGAGGCTGAGGGCCCTGGGGCTGAGAGTCTGGAGAGGAGAAGGCTGAGAGGGGATTGGATCAATGTCTGTAACTGTCTGAGGACTGGGGGTCAGGAGGGGGGGACAGGCTCTGGGGGTCAGGATGGGGGGACAGGCTCTGCTCACTGCTCCCTGGCACAGGACAAGCAGCAGTGGATGGAAGCTGCAGCACAGGAGGTTGCAGCTCAGCACAAGAGGCAACTTCTTGCCTGGAAGGGTCCCAGAGCCCTGGCACAGGCTGCCCAGAGAGGTTGTGGAGTCTCCTAGTGTGGAGCCTTTCCAGGCCTGTCTGGATGTGTTCTGTGTGCCCTGAGCTGGGTTGTGTGGCCCTGCTCTGGCAGGGTGGTTGGACTGGATGATCTCCTTGGGTCCCTTCCAACCCCTGACATCTGGGATCTGGGATCCTGTGATCCAGTGCTGATGTCCCCAGCAGAAGGAGGACACAGAGCTGTTGGGAGTGAGCCCCCAAACCCTCTCTACAGCTGAGCTAAGCAGAGTCCTGATGCAAGAGGAAATGTTGCAGAATCTTGGTCCTCTGCCCAGCTACAGAGTTCCCTTTGTGCTCTGTTGGGTTCTGAGACCTCTCCTCCAATCCTGCCTCCAGCTCTGCTGTCCCCAGCACAAGAGGGACAGGGAACTGTTGGAGGGAGTCCAGAGGAGGCCACAAAGATGCTGCCAGGGCTGGAGCAGCTCTGCTGTGAGCACAGGCTGAGGGAGCTGGGGGGGTGCAGCCTGCAGAGGAGAAGGCTCCAGGGGCACCTCAGAGCTGCTGCCAGAGCCTGAAGGGATCCTGCAGGAAGGCTGCAGAGAGACTTCTGCTGAGGATGTGTGAGCCAGGCCAAGGGGAATGGTTTGGAGCTGAGGCAGAGCAGGGTTGGAGTGGAGCTGAGGAAGAAGCTCTTCATCAGGAGGGTGGTGAGAGCCTGGCACAGGCTGCCCAGGGGGGCTGTGGCTGCCCAGGGAGGCTGTGGCTGCCCTCCCTCTGCAGCTGCTGCAGGCCAGGTTAGGTGAGGCCCAGAGCAGCCCAGCCTAGCAGGCAGTGCATGGCAGGGAGGTTGCAGCAGATGATCTCTGAGGCCCTTTCCAAGCTGAGCCCTTGTAGGATTCTCTGTGGTTCTCCAAGAAGAGCTCCTGTGGGACACCTTCTGCCACCACAGTCCCTCGTGGTCACTTACTGCTCCTCCCCACAGACACCTGCAGAGTCCATCACAGGGGTGGTGCTTCTGGCCTCTGCCTGGAGCCCTGGTGGGATTAGGAGCTCACCCAAGTGGTGTTCCCCAAAGTGTCCCTGTCACCCTCAGCCTCCCCAGTGCCCTTGCAGCTCCCTGCCACACCACAGGCAATAGGAGCAGCCAATGGACACCTTCCAAACATAAGCTGAGGACCAAAACTGCTCACTGTGGATCCTGATCTCCTCTTTGCTTAGCTGAATCTGGGAGGTCTCAGGAGGCAGCCAGTGCAGATGGGTGTCTGGGGGTGTGGAAGCACAGACCACTCGTGGATTGCCCTCTTATTGGCAGGGTTTAAGCTGAACTTCTCAGCTGCTGCCCCCCCAGAAGTGCTCCTGCAGACTGCCACAGCACCAGAGCTATGTGCACCACCAGTGACATGGGGCTGGAAGGCAGCTCCACTCCAGATGGCTGAGGCTCAGTTTCCCTCCCAAGCTGCAGGAGGCACAGGTGCCACAATGGACTCCCAGCAGCAGGACTGGGAGGTGTAAAGCAGAGCCTGAGAAGGGATTTGGAGCCATCCTCTGTGAGCTAAAGGACTGCAGGCAGCTTTACAAGCTTGGCCTCAGCTTCTCCTTTCATTCAGGTGGCAGCAAATCCAGAAGCCCATCCCAAGTGGACAGGCTGAGGGAGCTGGGAGTGTGCAGCCTGGGGAGGATAAGGCTCTGGGGGGACCTTAGAGCTGCTGCCAGTGCCTGAAGGGGGATAAAGGAAGGCTGCAGAGAGACTGCTCCCAAAGGCCTGCAGGGACAGGCTGAGGGCAGTGGCTGCAAAGTGGAGCAGAGCAGAGTGAGATTGGATGTGAGGAGCAAGTTCTGCAGCAGGAGGCTGCTGGAGCACTGCAAGAGGCTGCCCAGGGAGGTGGTTGAGGCTCCATGCCTGGACATACTCCAGGGGAGGCTGGGGAGGGCTGTGGGCAACCTGCTGTGGTGGAGGATGTCCCTGCTGAGTGCAGGGGCTTGGACTCTTGGACTGGGTCAGCTTTGGAGCTGCCTTCCCACTACAACCATTTTATGGTTCTATGAATTGCAATTCTGAGCTGGGATAAGAACCCTGACAGGAGAAGCCATCTCTGCCCCCTGGGAAAATGCCTCCTGTGCCCTTCCAGAGGCTGCAGTGAGTGGCTCCAGCTCTGCCAGGGCTGGGCTTTGCCTGGCTGCTTGTTCCTCACACTGTCCAAGAGAGATTCTCATCTGATGAGGTCATTTGCTGACAAGTGGATTGAGAGCAGCCTGCAGAGGAGGACTTAGGGGTGCTGGTTGATGAGGAGCTTGGCATGAGGTGGCAACATCTCCTGGCAGCCCAGGAGTCACCTGTGTGCTGGGCTGCACTGGCAGGTGTGTGGCAAACAAGCTGAGGGAGCTGATTCTGCCCCTCTGCTCTGCCCTGCTGAGACCTCACTGCAGCACTGCCCCCAGCTCTGGGGCACCCAGCACAAGGACATGGAGCTGCTGGAGAGGGTCCAGAAGAGGCCACCAAGATGAGCAGAGGCTGAAGAAGCTCTGCTGTGGGGACAGGCTGGGAGAGTTGGGGCTGTGCAGCCTGGAGAAGAGAAGGCTCCAGGGAGAGCTCAGAGCAACCTTCCAGTGCCTGAAGGGGCTGCAGGAGAGCTGGGGAGGGACTTTGGGCAAGGGCTGGGAGTGGCAGGAGAAGGGAGGATGGATTTGAGCTGGGAGAGGGGAGACGAGGAGGAAATTGTTGAGAGTGAGGGTGGGGGAGACCCTGGCACAGGTTGCCCAGGGAGGCTGTGGAGCACCTCCCTTTGATCATCTCCCTGTGATCTTTGATCCCATTCTCTGCTTCTGTGCTCCACAACCTCCCCGGAGGTGCTCAGGACCAGGCTGGATGAGTCCTTGAGCAGCCTGTGCTGGTGGGAGCTGTTCCTACCCATGGCAGGAGGGGTTGGAGCTGGATGATCTCAAAGGTTCCTTCCAACTCATTCCATGACTCTCAGCCTGCTGAAAGCCTTTTCAGGTCCATGGAGCACACAGCTCCAGCTCCATTTCTCCGATCACTCTCCCCACGGTGTGCCAGCCTCCCCATGTTGTGCCAGCCTCCCCACGGTGTGCCAGCCTCCCTCTGCCCTGCTGAGTTCAAGCTGCTACAGTCTTTGCCACCGAGAGGCTGGCAGGAGAGCAGAGCTGGCAGGTTGGTGCTGTCCCAGCAGCCAGGCTCCTCCCGTGAGTCACCCACCCTGCGTTCCTGGGCGGGACGCCTGGCACAGGTGCCAAGCCTCTCCTGCCCAGGGAATCATTATCTCTCTATCTCCTCAGCCATCTCATTTAAGTTGGAACTGATGAGCTTTGACACAAACAGACAAGTCCAGGGCTGTCCACGTGAAGGCAGCCTGCGAGGACATGCCCAGGGTAGCGACACAGGGCACGGCGCCGCCGCTGTCGTGACGCAGGCTGTGCCCACGGCCTCACCTCGATGGCTTTGCCAGCTCCCTGCTGCCATACCTAAGGGTGAGGACACCTGTCAGAGCTATTTGACAAGCAGCTCTGCTGTGAGGACAGGCCTCAATCCACAGCACAAAGCCACCCTGTCATTAGAGCCACCTCCCACTCGAGCAGCAGCCGGGCAGGGTGGTGCACACGCAGCTCTTGTCGCTCCTTCGCTGACATCTCTCCACCTGGGCACCCCTGGGCACATCCTGGCTGGGGTCCTGAGCAGAGCATCTTCGCAGCAGGAGATGCTGGCAAGCATGGGCAACAGAGAGGGGAGACTTGGAAAGGCAGATTGAGATGGGAGATGAGGAAGGAAGAGTGGAGAGAGACTGGCGCAGGTTGAGGGTGGTGAGACACTGGCAGAGGTTGAGGGTGGTGAGACACTGGCACAGGTTGCCCAGGGAGGTTGTGGAGCACAGAAGCACCCAATGTGATCAAAGATCACATTGGGTGCTTCTGTGCTCCACAACCTCCCTGGAGGTGTTCAGGGCTAGGCTGGATGAGGCTTTGAGCAACCTGTGCTGGTGGGAGCTGTCCCTGCCCATGGCAGGAGGGGTTGGAACTGGAGGACTTTAAAGGTCCCTTCCAACCCAACCCATTCTATGAACGAATCAGTGAACAGATGTGGGATAGACCCTTGGGGTGCTGATTATGGGATGCTCCTCTCCCTTATTTTTGCCACTAATAAACTCCTCAGCTGGAGCTTCCACAGTGGCAGCAGTGCCCTGAGGTTCACAGGCTCACAGGATGTTAGGGGTTGGAAGGGACCCAAGGAGATCGTCCAGTCCAAGGCCCCTGCCAGAGCAGGACCACACAATCCAGCTCAGGGCACACAGAACACATCCAGACAGGCCTGGAAAGGCTCCACACAAGGAGACTCCACAACCTCTCTGGGCAGCCTGTGCCAGGGCTCTGGGAGCCTTCCAGGCAAGAAGTTGCCTCTTGTGCTGAGCTGCAACCTCCTGTGCTGCAGCTTCCATCCACTGCTGCTTGTCCTGTGCCAGGGAGCAGTGAGCAGAGCCTGTCCCCCACTCCTGACCCCCAGAGCCTGTCCCCCCCATCCTGACCCCCAGAGCCTGTCCCCTGCTTCCTGACCCCCAGAGCCTGTCCCCTGCTTCCTGACCCCCAGAGCCTGTCCCCTGCTTCCTGACCCCCAGAGCCTGTCCCGCCCCTCCTGGCAACCCTCAGATAGTTATAATCATTTATCAAATCCCCTCTCAGTCTTCTCTTCTCCAGGCTCTCAGCCCCTCCTCACCAGGCAATCCCCTCCAGTCCCCTCCTCATCCTCCTTAGCCCTTCGCTGGACTCTCTCCAGCAGATCCCTTTCCTCTCAAACTGGGGAGCTCAAAACTGAACCCAGTATTCAAGATGGGGTCTCAGCAGAGCAGAGCAGAGGGGGAGGAGAGGTTGTAGGAGGTCACTCTCCCTTCTGATCCCCGCCGGAGCTGAGCAGCACTTACCAGCCCTCGGCTCGCAGTCAGGTTCTGCAGAGCTCCAGCACAAGCTTCCAAGGTGGCATCCTTCTTGCTCTGATCCATCAGGGACAGGTAGGTACGGATGGCATCAGAGTGGTAAAGCCAGCTGGGTCCTTTGGGCTTGAAGTCCTCCTCAGGAAGGGGCACACCATACTCATCGTTCTGCAGAGAGAGGAGAGCCGCGGGCTGGGACGCTGCTCCTCGTGTGCAGCCCAAGGGGACAGCTCCAAGCCCTGGGTGCCAACCTTCTTACCTCCATCTTCCCACTCCTGCTGTTGAAGCAGCCTGTGAGGGTTTTGTCCATGTAGACACTGCGAGCCATGTGGTTGAGCTGGGTGTATTTGTTGGGGACCTCAGCATCCAGGCGGTAGGAGAGGTTGTGCAGGATGCAGATGCAGTTCTCCACGGACTGGAAGCGACCCCAGGGGAGAGAGGAAAGCTGCACATTAGGCAGGAGAAAGGCCTGGGAGCAGCATCTGCTATAGCTGCAGAGAGGACCAGGCTATAAGCAGCTTTTGGAGCAGTTCTGCTGCATCATCTCCCTGCTTAAGGTAGTAATGGCTGAGGAGGAAGGAGGAGGAGATGGAAGAAGTGAAGGCTACAGGAGAAGGAGGAGAGGGCAGGAATGGAGGCGACAGGAAGATGAAGGAGGACAGGGCAGGAATGGAGGCTACAGGAGGAAGAAGGAGGAGAGGGAAGGAATGGAGGCTACAGGAGAAGGAGGAGGAGAGGGCAGGAATGGAGGCTACAGGAGGAAGAAGGAGGAGAGGGAAGGAATGGAGGCTACAGGAGGAAGAAGGAGGAGAGGGCAAGAGTGGAGGCTACAGGAGGAAGAAAGAGGAGAGGGCAGGAATGGAGGTTACAGGAGGAAGAATGAGGAGAGGGCAGGAATGGAGACTACAGGAGGAAGAAGGAGGAGAGGGCAAGAATGGAGGCTACAGGAAGAAGAAGGAGGAGAGGGCAGAAATGGAGGCTGCAGGAGGAAGAAGGAGGAGAGGGAAGGAATGGAGGCTACATAGCCCAGATGCTTTATTGTGGATCTCATTGGCATCCCATAATCCTGGAATGGGTTGGGTTGGAAGGGACCTCAAAGCTGATCCAGTGCCAACCCCATGCCATGGGCAGGGACACCTCCCCGAAGCACAGGTCACTCATCCAGCCTGGCCTTGAACACTTCCAGGGAGGTTGTGGAGCACAGAATGGGATCTTTGATCCCTGGGCAATCCTGTGCCAGTCTCTCACCATCCTCACTGCAAACAACTTCTTCCTCACATCCACTTTCAGTCTCCCCTCTGCCACTTCAAACCCATTTCTCTTCCTCCTCCTCTCATTCCCAGACCTTCTCAATAGTCCCTCCCCAGCCCTCCTGCAGCCCTCTGCAGATCCTGGAGCTCAGGAGCCAAAATATTTGGCTGTATCCTAATGTCTGGCAAAAGGAACTTGTGATGCCCACCACTGCCTCAGGCCTGGAGTGGAGCATTTGCAGTCCTGTAGGAGGCTGCACTGTGGCTGGGAAGGACAAGAGCAGTCCCCAAGAGCCCAGTCCCCATCTTGTGTTTGTTTGAAAGGGGTTTTGGGATATGCCCAGGGATGGATATAAGCTAGGGGGGGGGACAGGCTCTGCTCACTGCTCCCTGGCACAGGACAAGCAGCAGTGGATGGAAGCTGCAGCACAGGAGGTTGCAGCTCAGCACAAGAGGCAACTTCTTGCCTGGAAGGCTCCCAGAGCCCTGGCACAGGCTGCCCAGAGAGGTTGTGGAGTCTCCTTGTGTGGAGCCTTTCCAGGCCTCTCTGGATGTGTTCCTCTGTGATCTCTGTTAGATTGTATGGTCCTGCTCTGGCAGGAGGCTTGGATGAGCTCCTTGGGTCCCTTCCAACCCCTAATATCCTGTGAGCCTGTGTGCCCTGAGCATTGGATGGTCCTGCTCTGGCAGGGGGATGGACTCGATGACTCCTTGGGTCCCTTGCAGCCCCTGACATCCTGGGATCTGGGATCCTGGCTGTGACCTGCCCTGGGGGCTCCTGCTCTGGCAGGGGATGGACTGGATGAGCTCTGGAGCTGCCCTCCAGCCCCTGGCATTCTGTGAGCCTCTGAAATCTGCTTGGTGAACTTCTGAGTGTGACTGCTGAGCTGTAAGGCTGCAGGGATGTGCAGCTGTGGCCATGGCACCTGGGGACATGGTTCAGTGGCCAGGGTGGTCTCAGGTGGGTGGTTGGGCTGGGTGAGCTCAGAGAGCTTTTCCAACCCAGCCAACTCCATTCTGTGACCATGGAAATCAAAGGGACCTACAGACCCATGAGGGTGCTTGGGGAGTTGAGCATCTCCCCTGTGGAGAGAGCCTGAGAGCCCTGGCATCCTGTGATCTGTGATTCTGTGATCTGTGAGCCTGTGATCTGTGAGCCTGTGACCTGTGAGCCTGTGACCTGTGAGCCTGTGACCTGTGATCTGTGATCCTGTGATCCTGTGAGCCTGTGACCTGTGAGCCTGTGATCTGTGAACCTGTGATCCTGTGAGCCTGTGACCTGTGAGCCTGTGATCTGTGAACCTGTGATCTGTGATCATGTGAGGCCGTGAGGCTGTGATCTGTGAGCCTGTGATCTTGTGAGGCTGTGATCTGTGAGCCTGTGACCTGTGACCTGTGACCTGTGATCTGTGATCCTGTGATCCTGTGAGCCTGTGACCTGTGAGCCTGTGATCTGTGAACCTGTGATCTGTGATCATGTGAGGCCGTGAGGCTGTGATCTGTGAGCCTGTGATCTTGTGAGGCTGTGATCTGTGAGCCTGTGACCTGTGAACCTGTGAGCCTGTGACCTGTGACCTGTGACCTGTGAGCCTGTGACCTGTGATCCTGTGACCTGTGAGCCTGTGACCTGTGACCTGTGATCCTGTGACCTGTGAGGCTGTGATCTGTGAGGCTGTGATCTGTGAACCTGTGATCTGTGATCCTGTGATCTGTGATCCTGTGAGGCTGTGACCTGTGAGCCTGTGACCTGTGATCTGTGATCTGTGAGGCTGTGACCTGTGATCTGTGGAGGGCAGGCAGAGCTGTACCTTGTCGTCAGGCCGGTTGGAGGCCACACAGTTCTGGGAGTAGGTCATGACTGAGTCGATCAGGCCAGGGTAGTTCCTCATGGTCTGGCGTCCCATGTCTGCAGAGCTCAGGTTCCTGGGGGCAGGCAGCACACAGCATGGCAGGAGAGAAAGAGAGCAGAGGATTAGAAGGTTCACTGCTTGGGCTCTGTCCTGCCTCTGCCTGGAACAGGGATTGAGGATGTGGTTTGAGATCACAGAGCAGCAGAGGCTGGAAGGGACCATAGAATAGAACCATAGAACCCTAGAACCAGGCAGGTTGGCAGAGAGCTCCAACATCATCCAGTCCAACCTAGCCCCCAGCCCTACCCAGTCAACCAGACCATGGCACCGAGTGCCTCAGCCAGGCTTTGCTTCAACACCTCCAGCCACAGCCACTCCACCACCTCCCTGGGCAGCCCATTCCAGTGCCAATCACTCTCTCTGGGAAGAACTTCTCCTAACATCCAGCCTGGACCTGCCCTGGCACAGCTTCAGGCTGGGTCCCCTTCTTCTGTTGCTGCTTGCCTGGCAGCAGAGCCCAACCCCACCTGGCTACAGCCTCCCTGCAGGCAGCTGCAGGCAGCAATGAGCTCTGCCCTGAGCCTCCTCTGCTGCAGGCTGCACCCCCCCAGCTCCCTCAGCCTCTCCTCACAGGGCTCTGCTCCAGGCCCCTCCCCAGCCTTGCTGCCCTTCTCCAAACACCTTCCAGCACCTCAACAGATCTCTGCAATGGAGGAGCCCAGAACTGGACACAGCACTGCAGGGGTGGCCTGAGCAGTGCTGAGCACAGGGGCACAAGAACCTCCCTTGTCCTGCTGCCCACACTGCTCCTGAGCCAGCCCAGGATGCCATTGGCTCTGCTGCCCACCTGGGCACTGCTGCCTCCTCTGCAGCTCCTCTCTCCCAGTACCCCCAGCTCCCTCTCTGCCTGGCTGCTCTCAGCCACTCTGGCCCCAGCCTGCAGTGCTGCTTGGGGTTGCTGTGGCCAAAGTGCAGAACCCTGCACTTGGCCTTGTTCAGTCTCATCCCCTTGGCCTCTGCCCACCCATGCAGCCTGGCCAGGTCCCTCTGCAGGGCTCTGCTACCTTCCAGCAGCTCCACAGCTGCTCCTAGCTTGGTGCCATCTGCAGACTCACTGCTGCTGGACTCAATGCCCTGCTCCAGATTATCAATAAAGATATTGACCAGGACTGTGCCCAGCACTGATCCCTGGGGCACACCACTGGTGCCAGCTGCCAGCTGGATGTGGCACCATTCACCACCACTCTTTGGGCTCTGCCATCCAGCCAGTTCTTGACCCAGCACAGAGTGAATCTGTCCAAGCCAGGAGCTGCCAGCTTGGCCAGGAGCTGCTTGTGGCAGACAGTGCCAAAGGCTTTGCTGCAGTCCAGGTAGACTCCATCCACAGCCTGCCCAGGCAGGAACCTGATCATAAAAGGAGCTCAGGTTGGTGAGACAGGATCTGCCCTGCCTAAACCCCTGCTGGCTGGGCCTGAGCCCTTGGCCACCCTGCAGCTGCTGTGTGATGGCACTCCAGATGACCTGTTCCATGCCCTTGCCTGGCACTGAGCTCAGGCTGACAGGGCTGCAGTTTTCTGGCAGAGGCTGCCCAGTGAGTGCTGTGGTGATGCCCTTCTGAGCAAAGAGACTGCCCAATGAGTGCTGTGGTGATGCCCTCCTGAGCCCTGGCAGCTGCCAGCACAGAGGAGTTTCTCCAGTCACTGGAAATGGCTTTTGCTCTGTTGCTGGGGTTTTGCTCTTTCCTGCCTCTCTGCCTTGTAGCTTGCAAGTGCAAACCCAAGCGAGGTTGGCAGTGGCTGTGAGACTCTGGCTGCAGGCATTCCAGAGCTGGATTTGATGTTCACTCTGCTTTGCAGCCTCCTCATTAACATGAATTCATCTGCAAGCCAGAAATGCTTGAGCAGCAATGGCTGCAGCCCAGGGCAAAGCCAAGGCTGCTCTCATCTCTGTGTTGTGATGTGGCAGGGCAGTGAGTCACAGCCACCCTGGCTCAGCCCCGGAGCAGGGGCTCTGGACACAATCACTCTGCTCTCCTCTGCCTTGCTCTCCAGTCCTGCTCCCACCCAGCCTCCTGTCCTGCTTCTGGCTGCTGCCACCTGAAGGGACACTGTGGAGAGGCTGCTGCTGGGCTCTGCTCACAGGGAGCTGGAGCCAGGGCAAGGGGGAATGGCCTCAACCCGAGGCTGGGGAGGGTTAGATTGGACATTAGGAAGAGTTTTTCCCTCTTGAGAGTGGTCAGGGGCTGGGATGAGCTGCCCAGGGAGGTGCTGCAGTCCCCCAGCCTGGCTGTGTTTCAGGAGGGTTGGATGTGGTGCTTGGGGCTGTGGGTTAAGGTGCTCTAGGCTGGGCTTGGTGCTCCTGAGGGGTTGTGCCAGCCTGGATGCTCCTGTGGCTCTGTGACAGCCTTCAGTGGGGGTGTTGGAGGTCACTGCCAGGGACTGTGCTGAGGCTCAGCAGCCAGAGCCTGCCTCCAGTCACAGGCTGTGGAGAGCTCCTGTCCCAAGCTCTCATCCCAGCCTTTCCCTCCTTCTCCTGAGGGAATGGTGGCACTGGAGCTGCTCACATCCAGCAGTTCCAACTGCTGACCCAGCACCACCTTGGACACCAAACTCTGTCCCCAAGTGCCATGGCCACAGCTTTCTTCAACCCCTCCAGGCACAGGCACTCCCTGGGCAGCCTTTGCCAATCCCTGACCACTCCTCCAGCAAACAACATTTTAACTCATCTCCAACCTAACCCTGCCCTGGCACAATTCCAGGCCATTTCCTCTCCTCCTCTCACCTGAGACTGGAGGGGAAGAGACCAACACCAACCTGGCTCCAGTCTCCTTGCAGGGAGCTGCAGAGAGCCATGAGCTCTGCCTCCAGGCTCTTCTCCAAACTAACCAACCCCACTTCCTTCTGCCCTGCTCTCCAGACCCTTCCCCAAAGCACCTCTGGGCTCCCCCATGCCAAAGTGCTGCCCAGGGAGGGCAGGGGAGGGAGCAGCAGTTGCTGTCTCTCCGCCGCTGCTCCCAGCCGGGGCAGGTGATGGGATCAGGGCTCGGGAGGCTGCTGCCATCTCCCCCCATTTCGTTCCACAAGCAGATGGAGCCTCTGCGAGCTGCAGGGCTGGTCAGGGTGTGGCTGGTGCTGTGCTCCCTCGGGGAGAGCTTCAGCTGAGGAAAGTGCCTCATTAGACAGCTTTAGGTTTTCCTGCTGTTTCCCCACTGCTTCCCAGTGAGAGGAGGAGGAGGGAGGAAGGAGAAGCAGCAAGTCAGGGCCAAGAGCCTCTCTAAAGGGCTTCCCCTTCAGAAACATAACCCCCCCTGGGCTCAGTCTGCTCCTCCTGCTCTGCAGCTGAGCCACCTGTTGGGAGCATCCAGGAGAAGGCCAGGCCAGGGCAGGGGACTCTGTCCTAAGAGCCAGTGGGACAATGCTGGCTCCCCACAGACACAGGAGTCTGCCCTTTGGCCACCTCACATCAGACCAGGTTGTGTTCTAGTGACGTGGATTTGCTCCTCTCACACAGAGGAGTCCTTTGGCCACCTCACATCAGACCAGGTTGTGTTCTAGTGACATGAATTTGCTTCCCTCACACAGAGGAGTCCTTTGGCCACCTCACATCAGACCAGGTTGTGTTCTAGTGACATGAATTTGCTCCCCTCACACAGAGGAGTCTGCCCTTTGGCCACCTCACATCAAACCAGTTTGTGTTTTAGCAGCCTCAATTTGCTCCTCTCACACAGAGGAGTCCTTTGGTCACCTCACATCCAAACCAGTTTATTTTCTAGCAACACAGATTTGCTCTGCCAGCCTCAATAACATCTAAGTGTAAAGCAGGTCAGGAGCTGAACACTGCCAGGTTTGGCTGTTGTAGCTCTCCCAGCTCAGGTGATTTGAGCAGAAGCTGAGCAAGGACAAATTGGTTTAACAATCCCCCCCCAGCTAGCAGGAAAAACATTTTGCCTCTAATTCTTTCCTGCACTTTCTCCTAGAAGCAGAGAACTGTTTGGGTTGGCAAAGCTCTCTGAGATCCTCCAGTCCAGCACCAGCCCAGCCCCACCATGGCCACCAAACCCTGGCCCCAGGTGCCATGGCCACAGCTTTCCTCAACCCCTCCAGCCATGGGCACTCCACCACCTCCCTGGGCAGCCTCTGCCAGGCCCTCACCACTCCTCCAGCAAAGAAACTTTTCCTCCTCTCCAACCTAACCCTCCCCTGGCACATTCCCAGGACATTTCCTCTCCTTCCATCCCCTGAGCCCAGGCAGCAGAGCCCAACCCCCAGCTGGCTGCAGCCTGCTCTCAGGGAGCTGCAGAGAGCAATGAGCTCTGCCCTCAGCCTCCTCTGCTCCAGGCTGCTCACCCCCAGCTCCCTCAGCTGCCCCTTCCCAACCCTGCTCTCCAGACCCTTCCCCTCGTTTGTTGCCCTGCTCTGGACCTGCTCCAGCTCCTCAATGTCCTTCTTGCAGTGAGGAGCCCAAACCTGTCCCCAGCACTCAAGATGTGGCCTCAGCATAGCCCAGCCCAGGGGCACAATCCCTGCCCTGCTCCTGCTGCTCTTTCCAGGAACCTTTCTCAGGGAGAGTTTCAAAGGGATCCAGTTGCAGAGAGGATTTCCTTAGCTTAGTGCAAGAGGACTTAGAGAGCTTCAGCTTTTTTTCCCAGCAGCCCCAGGCTGCAGCATGTCCCTGCCTGGTGACTCACCTCAAGCATCCTGTGGCATTGAAGAAGACTTCTGGGTCGATGATTTCTCTTGTCCTGTTGCAGCTGCCATCAGACCAGCCAGAGAAGGGGATGATGACACAGTCTGTCAGGACAGGCAGGGCCTCCTGGATCAGCTCTTCTTTCAGTTCATCAGTGGAGGAGAGGTTCCAGAGCAGCCCTAGGGAGCAGGTGGCAGAGAAGCTCAAGCAGGGAGCCAGCAGGCAGCTTTCTTTAGGTCAGGGTGAATTCCAGCCACAAAGGCCTCCATCCCTCCTTGAACTGCTCCAGAGGCTGCCCCAAGCCTTAGTTTCTGTCCATCTCTGTGGGAAACAGCAGAGTGGGCACCAGAAGCGTGGTGCCTCGTGGGGGTTGGCATCTAAGCATCCTCCCTCCTCCCAGAGTGGCTGTTTGTTGGCATTAGCTTGCAGGAGGCAGGCAGCTCTCGAGGGGGTCTGGCCAAGGGCTGCAGGCACCATGCTCAGCCATGGCTGAGGGCCACCTGCACCAACAAACCCACCCTGAGCCTTCAACAGAGAGAGACACCAATGAGACAACCCAGCTGGGACTGCCCTGGGGGGGGTGGGCCTGGCAGGATGAGCACAGCTGTGTGGGCAGCTCCTTCCCCAGGGGGACCTCATCAGTGTTGATAAAGATGATTCTCTTCCCTGCTGCTGTTGGCTGTGGTGGTGGGAAGGAGCTGTGCAGTGTGGGACTCACCACGCTCAGCATCAGTGGGGGGGGGGCATGGGGTCTGCACCCAGCCTAGGCAACAGCCCCCAGCAGAGGTGTTGGATGCTGCAGGCAATGGAACAGCTCTCTTAGAAGAGAGCCTGAGGGAGATGGAGCTCTGTGGCCTGGAGCAGAGGAGCTGAGAGGTGACCTCAGCAGTGCTGGTAAAGATGCAAAGGGGAGTGGCAGAGGCTGGGGCCAGGCTGTGCTGGGGGATGCCAGTGCCAGGGCAAGGGGCAGTGGTGGAAGCTGAGGCAGAGGAGGTTCCATGGGAACATGAGGAGGAATTTTGCCCTGGGAGGGTGGCAGAGCCTGGCACAGGCTGCCCAGGGGGGCAGCTCTGGGTGCTGCTGCTCTGGCAGGGCTTGGGCTGGCTGAGCTGTGGAGCTCCCTCCCAGCCCCTGCCACTCTCTGCTGCTGTGATCTGGTTACTGCCAGCAGGGAGTGGGGGAGACTCCTTCTGATGTGGCACTGTGTGCCCTGTGCTAGGTGACCCTGCCTGGGCAAGGACTGGATGATCTGCAGAGGTCCTTTCCCACTGCCCCCACTCTGGGATCCTGTGCCTGGAGAAATGCCACCCAAATTCCCTGCTCATCTGCACAGGCTGCACAGGGCAGTGAGGAAGATGAGCTGAGGGGAAGCAGCAGGGGCCCAGCTGGCAGCAGGGGAGATCTGCACCTCTGCTCTGTGGGAAGAGGCCTTGCATGGCTGGGAGGGTGCAGAGCCCTGCAGCAGGCTGCTCAGAGAGGCTGTGGAGCTCCTTCCTTCCTTCCTTCCTTCCTTCCTTCCTTCCTTCCTTCCTTCCTTCCTTCCTTCCTTCCTTCCTTCCTTCCTTCCTTCCTTCCTTCCTTCCTTCCTTCCTTCCTCCTTCCCTCCTTCCCTCCTTCCCTCCTTCCCTCCTTCCCTCCTTCCCTCCTTCCCTCCTTCCCTCCTTCCCTCCTTCCCTCCTTCCCTCCTTCCCTCCTTCCCTCCTTCCCTCCTTCCCTCCTTCCCTCCTTCCCTCCTTCCCTCCTTCCCTCCTTCCCTCCTTCCCTCCTTCCCTCCTTCCCTCCTTCCCTTCTCTCCCTTAGTTTTCCTTCCTCCCTCCCAGCCCCTCTCACTCTCATGCTGTGACCTGCCGATGCGAGGACCCCTCACAGGACACCTAAACCCCCAGCCCCTCCTCTGCCTTCTGCTGCCTGCCGCCGCTGGCTGCCAGGGGGGCACCGCGCACCCTCCTTGCGCCGGGGCAGCGGCGCGGCTCGGGGGGCGCAGCGGGCAGGGGCGGTGGGCAGCAGGGTGCCCGCTGCCGCCTACCTGTCAGCTGCTTCTGGATCTCGGCGCTGCCCGTCCTGCGCAGCAGCCCCACGCACTCGCGGACGCCGTTCTGCCGCCGCGTCTCGATCTTGTTCGTGGGGTTCTTGAAGACCAAGTTCCGCAGCGCCCCCGCCGCTGCCCGCTGCACGTTCTGGTTCGTGCTGCGGAGCAGCTCCACCAGCTTGGCGATGCCCCCCAGCCGATAGACCTGCAGCGAGGAGACGGCAGCTGGCACCAGCGCCCCCGGCACAGCGGCGCCGCGGCGGGCACAGCTGGCACGGGGAGGCAGGAGGGCAGTGTGCCGCAGGGGAGCTGGCAGGAACGGGGAGGGGGAGGGCTGGGGTTTGCAGAGGGCATGTCTGGGGCAGGGCATGAGTGTGAAGGTTGGGGTTGGAGCTGGCACTCAGTGTGCCCAGGTGGCCGCGAAAGCCAATGGCAGCCTGGCCTGGATGAGACACTGTGGGCAGCAGGGGCAGGAGGTGCCCATGCCCTGTGCTCAGCACTGCTGAGGGCACAGACAGCAGGGGCAGGAGGTGCCCATGCCCTGTGCTCAGCACTGCTGAGGGCACAGGCAGCACGGGCAGGAGGTGCCCATGCTCAGTGCTCAGCACTGCTGAGGCCTCTGCAGGAAGGGGCTGCAGCCTGTCCAGAGCAGGGCAGTGAGGCTGCCTGGAGCAGCTGAGGGTGAGGAGGGGCTGAGGGAGCTGGGGGTGAGCAGGTAGAGCAGAGGAGGCTGAGGGCAGAGCTCATTGCTGCCTGCAGCTGCCTGCAGGGAGGTTGCAGCAAGCAGGGGGCAGCCTCTGCTGCTTGGGAGCAAGGGACAGGAGCAGAGGGAATGGTTCCAGGCTGCCCAGGGGAGGCTCAGGCTGGAGCTCAGGAGATATTTCTGCCCTGGAAGGGTTCTCAAAGCTTGGCACAGGCTGCCCAGGGCAGTGCTGCAGCCCCCATCCCTGGGGGTGTTCCAGCAGCTGTGGAGCTGGAGCTTAGGGCCATGGTTTGGTGCTGAGCCTGCAGTGCTGGGCAGGGTCTGGACTGGGTGAGCTTGGAAGCCTCTTCCAACTGGATGCATTCTGTGACTCTGGATGTCTGTAACAGCCACGGGCAGAATCCTTTGCTGATGTAAACATCTTTGCTCCCACAAACTTTCAGCAACCTCCACCAGCTTGCAGCAGGGGAAGTGTTGCTCTGCCTGCCTGTAGGGGCCACCCACAGGAGTGGCATTGTGTGCTAGGCTGTCTGCACAGGCTGAGCTGAGAGGCATGCCCATGGCACAGCCTAACCACCCTCAGGAGCAGCCAGAAGCACTGCTGGGGCACACTCCAGCATGGGCAGGTTGGATAGGAGGAGGAGAATCATGGAGCAAAGCTGGAGTTGGGGAGAGTCAGGCTGGAGGTGAGGAGGAAGTTCTGCACCATGAGGGTGGTGAGAGGCTGGAATGGGTTGCCCAGGGAGGGGGTTGAGGCCCTATGGCTGGAGGTGTTTGAGGCCAGGCTGGCTGAGGCTGTGAGCAGCCTGATCTGGTGTGAGCTGTCCCTGCCAATTGAGGGGGATTGGAACTGGCTGCTCCTTGTGGTCCCTTCCAACCCTGATTCTAATTTCCTTCCTCCAAGAGTGGTCAGGGATTGGAAGAGGCTGCCCAGGGAGGTGGTGGAGTCTTCACCCCTGGAGGTGTTCAAGAAAGGAGCAGATGTGGCACTTGTGGAGCTGGAGGTGTTGGGTAGAAGGTTGGAGTGGATGATCTCATGTGGTTCAGGGTGGAAGGTTGGAGGGGATGATCTCATGTGGTTCAGGGTGGAAGGTTGGAGGGGATGATCTCATGTGGTTCAGGGTGGAAGGTTGGAGGGGATGATCTCATGTGGTTCAGGGTGGTTTGGATGTGGTGCTTGGGGCTATGGTTTAAGGTGAATCTTGTAGAGAAGGGCTCTAGGTTGGGCTTGGTGACCCTGGGGGGCCTGTGCCAGCCTGGATGGTTCTGTGTTCCTGTGACCTTAGAAGGCTTTCCCAACCTTAATGAGTCTTTGATTCTATGACAGAGGAGTGGACCCCAACCTGCAGGACCCTGCCCAGCTGCTGGGGAGGTCTGAAGGCAAACTCCTCCAGCTGACCTCTCCAAAACGATGAGTTCCTACTGCAGGACGTCCTCTGTGCCAGGCATCCTGGGGACACCACCCCACGTGGGGCCCTTCCTGGCACCCCATGGGCTGCAGATTTGCTGACAGCAGCTTTTGGAGAGGGAGGAAAACAAAAGGGAGCTGGAATGACTCAGATGCCTGCTCTGACACATCCCTCTGGGAAGCAGTGGGACAGGGCAGCGCTCAGGGACTGTTCTCAAGGGTAACCAAGGGTGTGGCCAACCACAATTAGCAACCCTGTGGTGGGCTGGGGGGACCTGGCTTGGTTCAGCTTCAGAGAGGGCACAGAGGGACACCCCCACGCTGTGCCAGCAGGGCCAGCCCCACTGTGGTGCCAGGAAATGGGAAGCCACCTCTATGGAAATGGCAACTTGGCAAGGCCAGGGGTGCACAGCCACAGCCACAGCAGGGAGGGGACAAACACCTGTGGCAGAGCAGATCTGTCCTGGAGGCTGCTCCTCTGCTCTGTGCAGGCAGAAATGTGGTCACTGGTGGGGGGAGAGCATGAGGAAAAGGAGCTGGGCTGGGAGAAAAGGGAGCTGGGCTGTGGAGGAGCTTCTGCTTGGTCACAAAGCTTGGTGCACACTCCCTAATTCACCCAGGGGCTGGGGAGACTGAAAGAGGCTGGAACCATGGGAGCACAGGACTGGGCTGGGAAGGGAACCAGAGGATCATAGAAGCAACCAGGCTGGAAGTTTAAACCACATCCAGCCCAACCCCCTGCAGACAGCAGGGACACCTGCAGCTACAGCAGGTCCCTCCCAGCCCCCAGCCTGACCCGCAGTCATGCCAGGATTCCAGCCCTGGCACAGGCTGCCCTGAGAGGTTGTGGAGTCTCCTCCTCTGGAGCCTTCCCAGGCCTGTCTGGATGTGTTGCTGTGTGCCCTGAGCTGGATTGGGTGGTCCTGCTCTGGCAGGGGGGGTTGGACTGGATGAGCTCCTTGGGTGCCTTCCAAGCCCTAACATCCTGTGAGCCTGAGATTCCAGCCATGGGGAAGCTCCCATCTCTGGGCACCCTGGGACAGGCTCTCACCACCTCATTTCTCCCTCTCTGGGCACCCTTGGACAGGCTCTCACCACCTCATTTCTCCCTCTCTGGGCACCCTGGGACAGGCTCTCACCACCTCATTTCTCCCTCTCTGGGCACCCTGGGACAGGCTCTCACCACCTCATTTCTCCCTCTCTGGGCACCCTGGGACAGGCTCTCACCACCTCATTTCTCCCTCTCTGGGCACCCTGGGACAGGCTCTCATCACCTTCTTTCTCCCTTCTCTGCAGTCTGAATCTCCCTCTGTTGGTTTCAAACCATCACCCCTTGTTCTGCTCAGAACTCTGTCCCCAGCTTTCTGACTGTCCCCTTCAAGTGTCCCTGAGCAGTGCACAAGGAAGATCTCAGTGGAGTTCAGGGCAATTTCGTGTGGCTCTGCCCCTGCAGCACTGAGATAGCAAAAGGTCCCTGTGGGACCAGGGGCAGCTGCCTCCAGAAGAGGAGGCTGCAGCTGGGTGGCTGCTCCTGGATCACCCAAACGAGCGATCTGTGTCACAGCAGCTCACGGTGGCAGTGGGGAAGTGCTTTCCTCTGCTGCTTGGCAACTATTCCCCTGTGTGAAGAGCTTGGCTGGCTGCTGCTGGGAGAAAGTGGCTGCTAATGGCTGGGAAAGGGTTGGATGCTGCAGGGAATGGAGCATCTCTCTTGCACGGAGAGTCTGAGGGAGATGGGGCTGGGAGCTTGGAGCAGAGGAGCTGAGAGGTGACCTCAGCAGTGCTGGTAAAGATGCAAAGGTGAGTGGCAGAGGCTGGGGCCAGGCTGTGCTGGGGGATGCCAGTGCCAGGGCAAGGGGCAGTGGTGGAAGCTGAGGCAGAGGAGGTTCCATGTGAACCTGAGGAGGAATTTTGCCCTGTGAGGGTGGCAGAGCCTGGCACAGGCTGCCCAGGGGTCTGTGGAGTCTCCTCTCTAGAGATATTCAAAACCAGCCTGGATGTCCTCCCTGTGATTAAGAAGGACAGAGACCTGCTGGAGAGAGATCAAGGGAGGGCTATGAGGATGAGGAGGGGACTGGAGCACTGCCTGGTGAGGAGAGGCTGAGGGCCCTGGAGCTGCTTAGACTGGAGAGGAGAAGACTGAGAGAGGATCTAAGCAATGTCTTTAAGTCTCTGAAGGCTGGGGGCCAGGAGGGGGGGACAGGCTCTGGGGTCAGGAGTGGGGGACAGGCTCTGGGGTCAGGAGGGGGGGAAAGGCTCTGGGGGTCAGCAGGGGGGACAGGCTCTGCTCACTGCTCCCTGGCACAGCACAAGCAGCAGTGGATGGAAGCTGCAGCACAGGAGGTTGCAGCTCAGCACAAGAGGCAACTTCTTGCCTGGAAGGCTCCCAGAGCCTGGCACAGGCTGCCCAGAGAGGTTGTGGAGTCTCCTTGTGTGGAGCCTTTCCAGGCCTCTCTGGATGTGTTCTGTGTGCCCTGAGCATTGGATGGTCCTGCTCTGGCAGGGGGATGGACTCGATGACTCCTTGGGTCCCTTGCAGCCCCTGACATCCTGGGATCTGGGCTCCTGGCTGTGACCTGCCCTGGGGGCTCCTGCTCTGGCAGGGGATGGACTGGATGAGCTCTGGAGCTGCCCTCCAGCCCCTGGCATTCTGTGAGCCTCTGAAATCTGCTTGGTGAACTTCTGAGTGTGACTGCTGAGCTGTAAGGCTGCAGGGATGTGCAGCTGTGGCCATGGCACCTGGGGACATGGTTCAGTGGCCAGAGTGGTCTCAGGTGGGTGGTTGGGCTGGGTGAGCTCAGAGAGCTTTTCCAACCCAGCCAACTCCATTCTGTGACCATGGAAATCAAAGGCACCTACAGACCCATGAGGGTGCTTGGGGAGTTGAGCATCTCCCCTGTGGAGAGAGCCTGAGAGCCCTGAGGCTGTTTGGTCTGGAGAGAAGAAGGCTGAGAGGAGATCAGCAGCTCCTAAAAGTGCCCCCTTGCTTGTGCTGTGACCTGCTCTGTGCTCTGTGTGGGCATCCAAAGCAACTGCTGCAGAGCTGTGTGTGCTGCTGCCCTGGCAGGGCTCAAGCTCTCCTCCTCCCTGGCTCTCTGCCACTCTGTCCCCATCTTGCCATCAAGCAAGGCCTGAAGGGGAAGCTCCAGCAGAGCTTTTTTGGGGGGGAGGGCTGCTTAGTGTGGAGAAGAGAAGGCTGAGAGGAGATCTGATCAATGCCTACAAACATCTGAGGGCTGGGAGCAAGTGGAGGGGGCAAAGCTCCTTATGGTGGTCAGCAGCAGTAAGCCAAGGAGCAAGAGCTATGAACTGGGACACAGAAGGTTTCAGCTCAACATGAGGAGAAACTTCTTGGCTGCCCAGGGAGGTGGTGGAGTCAGCATCCCTGGAGGTGTTGCAGCCAAGCCTGGCTGGGGCTCTTAGTGCCATGGTCTGGTTGGTTGGGCAGGGCTGGGTGCCAGGTTGGGCTGCAGGAGCTTGGAGCTCTCTGCCAACCTGCCTGATTCTTCCAACCTGCCCAGAGAGGTTGTGGAGTCTCCTTCTCTGCAGATACTCAAACCCAACCTGAATTCATTCCTGGGAGGACTACCCTGAGTGACCCTGCCTTGGCAAGGGGGAGGGTTGGACTGGATGATCTCTGGAGGTGCCTCCCAACCTCTAAAGCTCTGTGTGTTGGGTGACCCTTGGCAGTGAGGCTCAGCAGCTCCTTCCATCACCTTCCTGTACTGCCACATCCACCTGGAGGAGTTTGCTCACCTCTTGCTTGGCAGATTCATCCTGGAAGCAGGTGTGCTGGAGGTAGTAAGCACCCATGGCCTGGTACTTGTCATCAGAGGAGCAGAGGAGCTGGATGGCCTTCTGGATGGTCATGGTGCCACAGTCCAGCTCATCACCACAGATCCTGTGCCAGAGACAGAGACAAGCAGCGGTTGAGTGCTCAGCCAAAAGGCTCCAGCAGGTCTGGGAGGGCTGAGGAAGGAATCAATCCCAAAATCAGAGAAGAGGTTAGGTTGGAAGGGATCTCAAAGCTTAGCCAGTGCCAACCTCCCCTGCCATAGGCAGGGACAGCTCCCACCAGCACAGGTTGCTCAAGGACTCATCCAGCCTGGTCCTGAACACCTCCAGGGAGGTTGTGGAGCACAGAAGCACCCAATGTGATCTTTGATCTTTGATCCCATTGGGTGCTTCTGTGCTCCACAACCTCCCTGGGCAACCTGTGCCAGTGTCTCACCACCCTCAACCTGTGCCAGTCTTTCACCACCCTCACTCCCTCCTAACATCCAGTTCCAATCTCCCCTCTGCCACTTCAAACCCATTCCTCCTCCTCCTCCTCTCATTCCCAGACCTTCTCAATAGTCCCTCCAAGCCTTCTCCTCTCCAGGCTGCACAGCCCCAACTCTCAGCCTGTGCTCAGAGCAGAGCTGCTGCAGCCCTCTCAGCATCTTGGTGGCCTCCTCTGGGCTGGCTCCAACACTTCCATGTCCTGCACCCAGGACTGCAGGTGGAGTCTGAGGAGAGCAGAGCCAAGGGGCAGAATCCCCTCCTTTGCCCTGCTGGCCATGGTGTAAAAGATGATGACATCAGCACAGAAACCACATTGTGGAACTCTGAGGCTGGGGAGGGTTAGGTTGGGTATTAGGAGCCTGCCTCCAGTCACAGGCTGTGGAGAGAGCTCCTGTCCCAAGCTCTCATCCCAGCCTTTCCCTCCTTCTCCTGACACGTAGGGCTCTAGGTTAGGCTTGGTGATCCCGAGGGGCTGTGCCAGCCTGGATGGTTCTGTGCTGCTCTGGAAAGCAGGAGGAGAAGAATCATAAGGTCAGAGAGTGGTAGGGGTTGGAAGGAAGCTCTCAGGACACTTTTGTCTCCCCTGACCTTAGCAGTGTAAATTTTCATCCAGCTGATATCACAGACAGAGAATAGGAGGGGGTGGAAGAGACCTCCAGAGATCACCCAGTCCATCCTCTTGCCAGAGCAGCAGCATCCAGGACAGGGCACCCAGGAACACATCCAGGTGGGGACTTGGAAGTGTCCAGAGGAGCCTCCACAGCCTCCCTGGGCAGCCTGCTCCAGGCCTTCAGCATCCTCACCCAAAGAAGTTTCTCCTCATGGTGAGGAGCCCCTGGGGGGCTCTGCCACCCTGCATGTTCCTCTCTCTGTGATAGTGAACTTCTGTGGCTCCTGGAAGCACAGACTGGAGGGCACTCAGGCTAAGAAATGATGGCTCCAGTCCGGCCAGAAGCAAAGGAGGCAGCAAGCAAAGCTCAGCTGAGGTGCTGGGCGTCTGCTGGTGGCTCCAGTGGGAGGTTTAATGAGCAGGGAGCAAGGACTCAGTGCTCCTCAAACAAAAGAATTACTGGACAGGAGTGAAAGCCTCCAGCAGGTCATGAGGGCGCTGCAGAGCGGGCAGCAGCTGTTCCCACAGCCTGTGAGCCTTTGATGTCAGCTGTGGTGGAAGGAAACATGTGAGAGCAGTTGATGGTCTGCAGAAGCTGGGGCAGATCCCTCAGGAAAAGGCAGCAGGCAGGTCTGGAGTGCTGGGCTGGACACATTCTGGCTTTGTGAAGTGCTAATTATAGCCCTGAGGCATCCTGCTCCCAGGCTGTGCCTGCACTGGGAGGCTCCAAGCTCCTCCCAGCAGCTGACCACTGTCAGCAGCTCCCTGCTAAGTGATCATCTCCTGACACTGCCGAGCACTGCCTGCATTCCTGCCAAGGATGTGCCTGCAGCCTGCAGGGGATGGGGATGGAAACCTCTGGCATGCAGCAGGTCGGCAGGGCAGAGCTCATTGCTGTCTGCAGCTCCCTGCAGGGAGGCTGTGGCCAGGTGGGGGTGATGATTGTTCCCCCCTGGGACTCAGAGGGTGGCAGTGCAGGGTGAGAAGCTACAGACAGCAGTGTGGAGCTGGGGAGGGGCCTGGAGCACAGCCCTGTGAGGAGAGGCTGAGGGAGCTGGGGGGGTGCAGCCTGCAGCAGAGGAGGCTCAGGGCAGAGCTCATTGCTGCCTGCAGCTGCCTGCAGGGAGGCTGTAGCCAGGTGGGGTTGGGCTCTGCTGCCAGGCAGCCAGGGACAGAAGAAGGGGACACAGCCTCAAGCTGTGCCAGGGCAGGTTGAGGCTGGATGTTGTTAGGAAGTTCCTGGCAGAGAGAGTGATTGGCACTGGAATGGGCTGCCCAGGGAGGTGGTGGAGTGGCTGTGGCTGGAGGTGTTGCAGCCAAGCCTGGCTGGGGCACTCAGTGCCATGGTCTGGTTGGTTGGGCAGGGCTGGGGGCTAGGTTGGGCTGTGTGAGCTTGGAGCTCTCTTCCAACCTGCTTGATTCTGTGCCTCTATGACTCCTTCCTCCCAGTACCATCCTCTTCAAAGCTCTCTCCAGTCAATCTGGAGACTTGTGAGGCAATGCCATGCTTGGCAGATGTCATCTTTGGAATGAGGACTCCTCCAAGCCCAGTGTCTGTCCTGGCCTCAGAAGGTTGTTCTGGTGGCTCCTGTCTGGGGGGGCACTTCTCAGTGAGCAGCACTCAGGTTCCACCACAAGACAGCTCTCTGAAGAGAGTCCTACCTGGCACAGCTGCAGGTCACTTCCAACCTGCTTGATTCTATGATTCTAGGGCTGAGACCTTGGGAGCAATGCAAACACCTGAAGATTTCTGCCTAGGAACAGGAAGGTTCTGCCCTCCTTGGCTTGTGCCTGTGTGACATCATTTGTGAGGTTGTCACCAGAGAAGGGTAGAAAAGGGGAAAGAAATCAACCAACTTCCAGGCTGATGAGTCACAGAATCCTAGGATGGGTTGGGTTGGAAGGGATCTGAAAGCTCAGCCTGCAAAAACCTCCCTGGCATGGGCAGGGGCAACTCCCAGGGTTGCTCAAGAGCTCATCCAGCCTGGTCCTGATCACCTCCAGGGAGGTTGTGGAGCACAGAAGCACCCAATGTGATCTTTGATCTTTGATCACATTGGGTGCTTCTGTGCTCCACAACCTCCCTGGGCAACCTGTGCCAGTCTCTCACCACACTCAACCTGTGCCAGTCTCTCCCCACCCTCAACCTGTGCCAGTCTCTACCCACCCTCACTCTCAACACTTCCTTCCTCCTCTCCACTCTCACTCTCCCCTCTCCCAGCTCAAAGCCATTGGCTCTTGTCCTTGCACAGCTTTGAGGGTCCTCCTTTGGCTTTTTGCCCCAGAGAAAATCATTCTCCAGCTCCAGAAGGAATCTTCCTCCTCATCATCCTCCTCATCATCATCCTTGTCCTCACCCTCCTTGTCCTTATCCTCCTCCTCCTCTTCCCCCTTGTCCTTGTATTTCTCCTCATCCTCATCCTCCTCCTCTTCCTCCTTGTCATGGTACTTCTCCTCCTCCTTCTCATCCCAACCTCCTCCTCCTCATTTCATCATTCTCTTCATCCTCATCCTCCTGCTTCTCCTCCTCATCATACTTCTGCTTGTCCTCCTCCTCCTCATCCTCCTCAAAGATCACATTGGGTGCTTCTGTTCTCCACAACCTCCCTGGGCAACCTGTGCCAGTGTCTCACCACCCTCAACCTGTGCCAGTGTCTCACCACCAACTCCTTCCTCCTCTCCCCTGTCCATCTCCCCTCTCCCAGCTCAAATCCATTCTCCCTCCTCCTGGCACTCCCAACTCATGTCAAGAGTCCCTCCTCAGCTCTCCTGGAGCCTCTGGAAGGTTGCTCTGAGGTCTCCCTTGGAGCCTTCTCTTCTCCATCAGCTTCAGACAGTCCCACAGGTGAACAAACCAGGATGGCTTTGATTAGTTCTTTAAATGAACCAACTGCATTTGAAGCATGAACTATGGCTGTGAGGGAAGCATTTCCTCCAGGGGCTGGGAGATGAATAAAGGAATAAAGGTCTAGAAAGGAGCCCAAGTGTGGCCAGCAGCAACATGCCACAGGAGGAGATGTGGAGAGTGTCTAAAGGGATGAGAATGTCCAATGTATGACATTCAGACAATGTCTCCTGAAGACATTCAAGGCCAAACTTGATGTGGCCCACAATGACCTGCTCTGGTTGGAGGTGTCCCTGCTGTCTGCAGAGGGGTTAGGCAAGATCACAGATCACAGGCTCACAGGATGCCAGGGCTTGGAAGGGACCCAAAGAGCTCACCCAGCCCAACCACCCACCTGAGACCACCCTGGCCACTGAACCATGTCCCCAGGTGCCATGGCCACAGCTGCACATCCCTGCAGCCTTACAATCACACTCAGATCCCTCTCAGCCTTCTCCTCTCCAGACCAAACAGCCTCAGGGCTCTCAGGCTCTCTCCACAGGGGAGATGCTCAACTCCCCAAGCACCCTCATGGGTCTGTAGGTCCCTTTGATTTCCATGGTCACAGAATGGAGTTGGCTGGGTTGGAAAAGCTCTCTGAGCTCACCCAGCCCAACCACCCACCTGAGACCACCCTGGCCACTGAACCATGTCCCCAGGTGCCATGGCCACAGCTGCACATCCCTGCAGCCTTACAGCTCAGCAGTCACACTCAGAAGTTCACCAAGCAGATTTCAGAGGCTCACAGAATGCCAGGGGCTGGAGGGCAGCTCCAGAGCTCATCCAGTCCATCCCCTGCCAGAGCAGGAGCCCCCAGGGCAGGTCACAGCCAGGATCCCAGATCCCAGGATGTCAGGGGCTGCAAGGGACCCAAGGAGTCATCGAGTCCATCCCCCTGCCAGAGCAGGACCATCCAATGCTCAGGGCACACAGGCTCACAGGATATTAGGGGTTGGAAGGGACCCAAGGAGCTCATCCAAGCCTCCTGCCAGAGCAGGACCATACAATCTAACACAGATCACAGAGGAACACATCCAGAGAGGCCTGGAAAGGCTCCACACAAGGAGACTCCACAACCTCTCTGGGCAGCCTGTGCCAGGGCTCTGGGAGCCTTCCAGGCAAGAAGTTGCCTCTTGTGCTGAGCTGCAACCTCCTGTGCTGCAGCTTCCATCCACTGCTGCTTGTGCTGTGCCAGGGAGCAGTGAGCAGAGCCTGTCCCCCCCCTGCTGACCCCCAGAGCCTGTGCCCCCCTGCTCACCCCCAGCCCTCAGAGAGTTACAGACATTGATCCAATCCCCTCTCAGTCTTCTCCTCTCCAGCCTAAGCAGCCCCAGGGCCCTCAGCCTCTCCTCCCTAGGCAGTGCTCCAGTCCCCTCATCATCCTCATAGCTCTCTGCTTGACTCTCTCCAGCAGATCCCTGTCCCTCTGAGAGCCCAAAACTGAAGGCAGTGCTCAAGATGGAGTCTCAGCAGGCCAGAGCAGATGACCTTTGTGGTCCCTGCTGCTGTGGCTCTGTGATTCACCCTAGGATGGTTTGCCCTTAGCAGCAGCAGTCAGTGCCATGCAGCGTGGGGCACTGAGCCACAGCCACCACTGCCCCTGGAGCACCAACATCCACCAACCCTGCTGCACCACTGCAGACACCATGACACTGCTTGGCCTCTCCTGCCCCCATCAGTGTAAAGTTTCTCCCAGCTGAAATCCCAGAATCCCAGAATGGGAGGGTTGGAAGAGGCTTCTGGAGATGATCCAGTCCAAGTGCCCTGCCCGAGCAGGGGCACCCAGGGCAGGGCACACAGGAACACATCCAGGTGGGGCTTGGAAGCCTCCAGAGCAGGAGACTGCACAGCCTCTCTGGGCAGCCTGCTGCAGGCCTCTGGCACCCTCACACCAAAGAGGTTTCTGCTCATGCTGAGGTGGAGCTCTCTGAGTTCCAGCTTGTGTTGGTCACTGCTTGTCCTGCTGCTGGGCAGCACCGAGCAGAGCCTGGCTCCTGCTTCTTGTCTCCTTCCCCTCAGAGGTTTATAGCCACTGATCAGATCCTCTCTCAGCCTCCTCCTCTGCCCCAGGGCTCTCAGCCTTTCTTCATAGCAGAGATGCTCAAGTCCCCAAATCATCCTCATAGCCTCTGTTGGACTCTCTCCAGTAGTTCCTTTGTCTCTCTTGAACTGGGGAGCCCCAAAGTGGACCTCCTGGGGAGTCAATGGAGAGAGATTGATGCTTGCAGTGAGCAGTTTGCCTTTGTGCCTCAGCCAGAAGCTCTGCCCTCTGGAGACACCTCTGATGGTGTACAGCAGTGACAGGCAGCAGCCTTGGGTTGGGGCTTCCACAACCAATGCCTGAGGTAGAGCAGCCTCGTTCCACTTTCATGTCTACACTGCCCAGAAGCCATCTCCTCACCACAGCACTGCTCACCTGCTTGAACCCTTCTCAATATCTGCCTCCAAGAAGCTGCTGTTGCACTTCCAACGAGGAGACACAAACCTGCCCCCTCCCTGGAGGTGTTCAAGGCCAGGCTGGGTGAGTCCTTGAGCAACCTGTGCTGGGGAGAGGTGTCCCTGCCCATGGCAAGGGGTTGGAGCTGGCAGACCTTGCAGGTCCCTTCCAAGCCAAGCCTTTCAGTGACTCCATGACAGCCACTTTAAACCAGAAGCTGTGCAACCTCAAAGACATTTTGGGTTGGATTCAGGATGCTCTGATTTTCTCTTAGCCTTTTTCATCTTCCTGAGCCACAGCAGAGCTGAGACATTGAGGGATCAACTATGAGCACCACCAAGGGGACTTCAGACCTGGGCTGGCAGTGTGGGCATGTGAATAAAGAGAGCAGAGCAGTGGCATGCAGAGGCTATAGCCATGGTGAGTAGTTGTTGTTCTCCTTCTTATCATCTTTTAGTTATCTTTTCATTACCTTTTTATGTACCAAAGGGAGAGAGCCCTGGGCCAGGTGCACTCCTCCTGGGAAAGAAGGATGTCCCTGTGGTGCAGCTGCCCCAGGAAGGCAATTTGCATAGAACCATAGAATCAGCCAGCTTGGCAGAGAGCTCCGAGCTCCTGCAGCCCAACCTAGCACCCAGCCCTGCCCAACCAACCAGACCATGGCACTAAGTGCCCCAGCCAGGCTTGGCTGCAACACCTCCAGCCACAGCCACTCCACCACCTCCCTGGGCAGCCCATTCCAGTGCCAATCACTCTCTCTGACAACAACTTCCTAACAACATCCAGCCTAGACCTGCCCTGGCACAGCTTGAGGCTGTGTCCCCTTCTTCTGTTGCTGGCTGCCTGGCAGCAGAGCCCAACCCCACCTGGCTACAGCCTCCCTGCAGGCAGCTGCAGGCAGCAATGAGCTCTGCCCTGAGTCTCCTCTTCTACAGGCTGCACCCCCCCAGCTCCCTCAGCCTCTCCTCACACTCATTCCATAGGAGGCCCAAATCCTCCTCCAGCAGGGAAAAAAATTGGCCTTTCTGTCCAGGTTTGCATGGGAAAAGATGAGGAAGGTTCTGCTTCTGCTGCTGGCTCCCCACCAGGAGGAGGTCACAGAGGACTCCCCAGCAGGAGGAGGTCACAGAGGACTCCCCAGCAGGAGAAGGTCATAGAGAGGTCCCCAGCAGGAGAAGGTCACAAAAGACTCCCCAGCAGGAGAAGGTCACAGAAGGGTCCCCAGCAGGAGGAAGTCACAGAGGGGTCCCCAGCAGGAGGAAGTCACAGAGGACTCCCCAGCAGAAGGAGGTCACAGAGGGGTCCCCAGCAGGAGGAAGTCACAGAGGGGTCCCCAGCAGGAGGAAGTCACAGAGGGCTCCCCAGCAGGAGGAGGTCACAGAGGGCTCCCCAGCAGGAGGAGGTCACAGAGGGGTCCCCATAGCAAGGGCCATGCTAATGGGAGGCTGTTGATCAGCCAGGCAGGGACACTCCTGAGCAGATGTGCACTGTGAGGACAGGAGCCTGCTCCAGGACAAGCCCCTGGACTGCAGCCATCACCAGCCTGGCCCAAAGTGCCTGCTAAGAAGAGCTCGAAAAGTTGTTCCCCTTCCACAAGGAAGGAGCAATCAGAGCAGGGAGAGACCTCAATTAGAAACGATTCAGCAGGAGACAAAAGAGATTATGAAGCTCAGGAGTGGAAGGGAAACAAATGCTGCTGAGAAGCCACTTCCCTCCTTTGACACATCCACCCTGTGCTGGCAGCTGGCTTTGTGTGCACCAGATCCGAGTCTCCATCCTGCTCCTTAGGGTTATCAGTGGTGGGGAATGGTGCCACAGCCAGCTGGCAGCTGGCACCAGTGGTGTGCCCCAGGGATCAGTGCTGGGCACAGTCCTGTTCAATATCTTTATTGATGATCTGGAGCAGGGCATTGAGTCCAGCAGCAGTGAGTTTGCAGATAAAACCAAGCTAGGAGCAGCTGTGGAGCTGTTGGAGGGTAGCAGAGCCCTGCAGAGGGACCTGGCCAGGCTGCATGGGTGGGCAGAGGCCAATGGGATGAGACTGAACAAGGTCAAGGGCAGGTTCTGCACTTTGGCCACAACAACCCCAAGCAGCACTACAGGCTGGGACCAGAGTGGCTGAGAGCAGCCAGGAGGAAAGGGACCTGGGGGTACTGATAGAGAGTAGGTGAAGAGGAGGCAGCAGTGCCCAGGTGGGCAGCAGAGCCAATGGCATCCTGGGCTGGCTCAGGAGCAGTGTGGGCAGCAGGACAAGGGAGGTTCTTGTGCCCCTGTGCTCAGCACTGCTCAGGCCACCCCTGCAGTGCTGTGTCCAGCTCTGGGCTCCTCCATTGCAGAGAGCTGTTGAGGTGCTGGAAGGTGTTTGGAGAAGGGCAGCAAGGCTGGGGAGGGGCCTGGAGCACAGCCCTGTGAGGAGAGGCTGAGGGAGCTGGGGGGGTGCAGCCTGCAGCAGAGGAGGCTCAGGGCAGAGCTCATTGCTGCCTGCAGCTGCCTGCAGGGAGGCTGTAGCCAGGTGGGGTTGGGCTCTGCTGCCAGGCAGCCAGCAACAGAAGAGGACACAGCCTCAAGTTGTGCCAGGGCAGGTCTAGGCTGGATGTTGTTAGGAAGTTCTTCCCAGAGAGAGTGATTGGCACTGGAATGGGCTGCCCAGGGAGGTGGTGGAGTGGCTGTGGCTGGAGGTGTTGCAGCCAAGCCTGGCTGGGGCACTTAGTGCCATGGTCTGGTTGGCTGGGCAGGGCTGGGTGCTAGGTTGGGCTGGAGGAGCTTGGAGGTCACTTCCAATCTGGTTGATTCTATGAGTCCCAGCAAGAAAAACTCTCACAAATTCCACTGTCCACTGCTAAATTCAGAGTGAAGATGCTCAAACCAGAGTGCTGAGCACATCCAAGCCCCCCAGAGCCAGGCCCAGCAGCCACACTCCACACCAAGCAGCCACATCCATCTCTAGGAGGTGGCACCGAAGTTTTGGTGCTGAATCACAGAACTTTAGAGGCTGGAAGGGACCTCCAGAGCTCATCCAGTCCAACCTCCCTGCCAAGGCAGCATCCCCCAGGGCAGCTCACACAGGAATGCAGCCAGGCAGGTATTGAAAGGCTCCAGGGAAGGAGGCTCCACAACCTCTCTGGGCAGCCTGCTCCAGGGCTCACTGTAAAGAAGTTTCTCCTCGTGTTGAGCTGAAACCTTCTCTGTTCCAACTGGCAGCTCTTGCTCCTTGGCTTACTGCTGCTGACCACCATAAGGAGCTTTGCCCCCTCCACTTGCCCCCAGCCCTCAGATATTTGTAGGCATTGATCAGATCTCCTCTCAGCCTTCTCTTCTCCACACTAAGCAGCCCTCCCCCCCCAAAAAGCTCTGCTGGAGCTTCCCCTTCAGGCCTTGCTTGATGGCAAGATGGGGACAGAGTGGCAGAGAGCCAGGGAGGAGGAGAGCTTGAGCCCTGCCAGGGCAGCAGCACCCACAGCTCTGCAGCAGTTGCTTTGGATGCCCACACAGAGCACAGAGCAGGTCACAGCACAAGCAAGGGGGCACTTTTAGGAGCTGCTGATCCCAGGTCACACTAGCCCAAAGGAAGGTGCCCAGCAGCTTGCTGGGTTCTGCCATCATAGTGTGGCACAGCCCTGGAGGATTTCTGGTTTGGTGTATGCCAAAAGAGAGGAGATCAGAAACATCCTCAGAACATTTGTTGGCTCTTTCAGTACCTTTTCCTCTCCTGGAGGTGTTCAAGGCCAGGTTGGATGAGGCCTTGAGCCAGCTGTGCTGGTGAGAGGTGTCCCTGCCCATGGCAGGGAGGTTGGAACTGGATCTTGAAGGTCCCTCCCAACCCAACCCATTCTAGGACTCAATGGTTCTGCAGTTTTTCATTGCTCAGGACAGCTGCAGAGAGACTGAGCTGCTGCCTGGGGACAGGAGGTTGCAGGACACTCATTTACTGTCCCTGAACTTCAGGCACAGCTCTCAGAGGCTGCTGCAGCTTGGCTGGGGTCAAGTCAGCATCAGCACAGATAAGTAGGACCACATGGAAGGTCTGAAGGCTTGCTCCAGCCTTCACTGCCTCCTCTGCAGAGGCCAGCCAGGGTGTCCAAGGTGTTTCACAGAGCAGCAGCCAGAAGTGCTGCATTCCAGGTGCCTCCTGCTCTCACATGGAGGTGTCTGAGCCTCTCTCCCCCATGTGCAGAGCGCAGCAAAGGGAAATGTGCTCATGGCCCCAGACGAGGCCAAAGGTGCCTGTGGTGTGGCAGGAAGGCAACACAAGCTGTAGGTGTCCATTAATGGCTCCTGATCTACATCAGCTGCCCTTAAGACGTCTGCAGACAGCCCAGCTCACCTCTTCAGCTTCCCAAAGGAGAGCTCCCTGACTCCTGAGCTTACTCTGGCCTGAGCCGTGGCTGCAGCTCAGCCACTTAGCTCTCCCCTGAGGTCAGCCAAGGGGCACTGTTGAGGGTAACTCACTAACCTGCCTCAGATTTCAGCTCCACTGACCACTGACTGCATCTCTGCAAGGGCAACAGGAGTGCCCAGCTCAGATGTGGGCACCTCCTGATGCAGAGATATGCCAAGAGCCAGCTGCGACCGAGCAGCGCAGAGCCACAGCCACCTCCGAGCCTGATCCAGCCTGGCCCTGGCTTGTCCATCCCATGTGCAAGGGGGGATCTGAAGCACTGCAGGCAGCACATCTGCAGGCAGAACTAATGCAGTGCCAGCTGCTGGCAGACAGATTTCTTGCACCTCAGGTTCCAGCTGGAGGAGGACAAAGGCTCAGAGTTCTCTAGGATGCATTAAACGTCAGATCCTGCTTCTTGGCATCTTTGCCTGACCCAAGAGTCACAGAAGGGGTTGGGTTGGAAGGGACCTTCAAGATCAGCCAGTGCCAACCCTCTGCCATGGGCAGGGAGCACCTTCCACCAGCATAGGATGCTGAAGGACTCATCCAGCCTGGCCTTGAACACCTCCAGGGAGGTTGTGGGGCACAGAAGCACCCAACGTGATCTTTGATCTTTGATCACGTTGGGTGCTTCTGTGCCCCCACAACCTCCCTGGGGAACCTGTGCCAGTGTCTCACCACTCTCACTCTCACCAATCTCTTCCTCCTCTCCACTCTCCCTCTCCCCTCTCTCAGCTCAAAGCTGTTCTCCTTCATCCTGCCACTCCCAGCCCTTGCCCAAAGTCCCTCCCCACATCTCTTGAGCCCCTTCAGGCACTGGAAGGTTGCTCTGAGGTCTGCCTGGAGCCTTCTCTTCTCCAGGCTGCACAGCCCCAACTCTCCCAGCCTGTCCCCACAGCAGAGGTTCTGCAGCCTCTGCTCATTTTAGTGAAGGATCCCAAGATGGGAAGGGGATGGAGGATATTAGCATGGAATCATGGAATGGTTTAGGTTGGAAGGGACCTCAAAGATCATCCAGTTCCAACCCCCTTGCCATAGGCAGGGGCACCTCCTACTAGAACAGGTTGCTCAAGGACTCATCCAGCCTGGTCCTGAACACCTCCAGGGAGGTTGTGGAGCACAGAAGCACCCAACGTGATCAAAGATCACGTTGGGTGCTTCTGTGCTCCACAACCTCCCTGGGCAACCTGTGCCAGTGTCTCACCACCCTCACTCTAAGGAATTTCTTCCTCATCTCCAGCCTCAATCTCCTCTCTTCCAAGGGGGATGAGCAAGGAGGGTGTAGAAACCTTTTCCTGACTGAGCTGCCTGGCAACACATCATTGACTGTCTCTGGGTGACAAACTGTGACTGGCAGCAGGCTGCAGGTGCAAGGCACCAGAAGAAACAGGTCAAAGCAGCAACTCTGCTTAGTCCTCACCAGCTGCTGAAGCCACTGTGGCTGCCAGGTTCCAGGGGCTGCAGATCTTCCAAGCTGCAGAGCTGTGCAATGCCTCAAGAGCCCCAGAAAGAAGGGTTCTGGTGAGAAGCATTGTGCCAGGCACTGGCACAGGCTGCCCAGGGGAGGTGGTGGAGTGCCCATGGCTGGAGGGGTTGAAGGAAGCTGTGGCCATGGCACTTGGTGGCCATGGTGGGGTTGGGTTGATGTTGGACTGGAGGATCTCAGAGGGCTTTGCCAAGCCAAACAATTCTCTGATTCTCTGATCTGCTGCAGTTTAGCTATGGAAAGATTAATCATGAGCTGATGGAGCTCTTCTCCAGACTACCTCCAGGTTGGCCCTCATAGGACTTGTGGTCAAGACCCTTCCCCAGCTTGGGTGCTCTTATCTGGACCTGCTTCAGCCTCTCCATGTCCTTCTTGGTGTTGGGTTGAGAGGGAGACTGGATGATCTTAGAGGCCTGTTTCAACCTTAATGGTTCCATGTGTAGAGGGACACCTGGAAGACTCCCTCCAGCTGTGTCTGGTAGGACTCTCTTCAGAGAGCTGTCTTGTGGTGGAACCTGAGTGCTGCTCACTGAGAAGTGTCCCCCCAGACAGGAGCCACCAGAACAACCTTCTGAGGCCAGGACAGACACTGGGCTTGGAGGAGTCCTCATTCCAAAGATGACATCTGCCAAGCATGGCATTGCCTCACAAGTCTCCAGATTGACTGGAGAGAGCTTTGAAGAGGATGGTACTGGGAGGAAGGAGTCATAGAGGCACAGGATCAAGCAGGTTGGCAGAGAGCTCCAAGCTCACACAGCCCAACCTAGCCCCCAGCCCTGCCCAACCAACCAGACCATGGCACTCAGTGCCCCAGCCAGGCTTGGCTGCAACACCTCCAGGCACAGTGACTCCACCACCTCCCTGGGCAGCCCATTCCAGTGCCAATCACTCTCTCTGACAACAACTTCCTAACAACATCCAGCCTAGACCTGCCCTGGCACAGCTTGAGGCTGTGTCCCCTTCTTCTGTTGCTGGCTGCCTGGCAGCAGAGCCCAACCCCACCTGGCCACAGCCTCCCTGCAGGCAGCTGCAGGCAGCAATGAGCTCTGCCCTGAGCCTCCTCTTCTACAGGCTGCACCCCCCCAGCTCCCTCAGCCTCTCCTCACAGGGCTGTGCTCCAGGCCCCTCCCCAGCCTTGCTGCCCTTCTCCAAACACCTTCCAGCACCTCAGCAGCTCTCTGCAATGGAGGAGCCCAGAACTGGACACAGCACTGCAGGGGTGGCCTGAGCAGTGCTGAGCACAGGGGCACAAGAACCTCCCTTGTCCTGCTGCCCACACTGCTGCTGAGCCAGCCCAGGATGCCATTGGCTCTGCTGCCCACCTGGGCACTGTTGCCTCCTGCTCAGCTCCTCTCTGCCAGCACCCCCAGCTCCCTCTCTGCCTGGCTGCTCTCAGCCACTCAGTCCCCAGCCTGTAGTGCTGCTTGGGGTTGTTGTGGCCAAAGTGCAGAGCAAGGACTCCTCTGAGACACCGTTGTCACAGAGACAACCCTTCCACCCCTCAGCCAGCCACAGGCAGTTCCAAGCTGTGCCAGGGGAGCTATGGGCTGGATGTTAGGAGCAAATTCTTCACAGGGAGGGGTTTCTGCAGCACTCAGCAGTGCTGGGGGAATGATTGGAGTTGGTGACTTGCTCCAGCCCTGGAGCCACTCAAGGTCAGGCTTGATGGGGCTGTGAGCAACCTGATCTAGTTGGGGATGGTCCTGCTGAGTGCAGGGGGCTTGCACTGGAGGACCTCTAGAGATGCCTCCCAACCCAATGCAGTCTCTGACTCTATCACAGACTGACAGCAACATTCAGCTTGGAAAAGCCACTCAGGAGCAGCAAGTCCAACCCAGAAGCCTACTCTAGGGTTTAGTCTGGAGAAGAGGAGGCTCAGGGCAGAGCTCATTGCTGCCTGCAGCTCCCTGAAGGGAGACTGTGGCCAGGTGGGGTTGGGCTCTGCTGCCAGGCAGCCAGGGCCAGAAGAAGGGGACACAGCCTCAAGCTGTGCCAGGGCAGGTCTAGGCTGGATGTTGTTAGGAAGTTGTTGTCAGAGAAAGTGATTGGCACTGGAATGGGCTGCCCAGGGAGGTGGTGGAGTGGCTGTGGCTGGAGGTGTTGCAGCCAAGCCTGGCTGGGGCACTTAGTGCCATGGTCTGGTTGGTTGGGCAGGGCTGGGTGCTAGGTTGGGCTGTGTGAGCTTGGAGCTCTCTTCCAGCCTGCTTGGTTCTATGAATTGAAGCAATCACACAATCAGGAGGGGGTCCAGAGGGCTTGGTGGCAGAGTGCAGAGGGCCTGTGCAGAGTGCAGCCTGGCAGCTGTGGCATGCTCAGGGTTTTGATAGCCACACACCACTCTCACCACCTGAGAGCACCCAGGGAGCCCTTCTTCATCTCACACCACCTGAGGAGATCAGATCCGTGGCACAGGACACCTGAGAGGCATCAGCCTGGAGGCAGCACTGACCCTGAGCACAGTTTTCAGAGCTGTTTTGTCCCACAGACAGAGCCAGTGGAGCACAGGACCCACTGCAGGCACCCTCACAGCGATGGAACCACCCTGCTGGACCACCTCTGGCAGCATGAACACTGCCTCAGCCCTTCCCTTGCTCTCAGAGATGCTTTGCTGACCTGCAGACAAGACACTCACACACCCACCCACCCTGCAGACAAGGCACCCACACACCAACCCAGGAGATCTGCAGCATGAAAACTGATCACAAAATGATCCTTGTTAAAAGGCAAAACTCCACCTGGGAAGTGCTGGGGCAGAGGGAGCAGAGCCCTGGCCAGGGGAGCACAGCAGCTGCTGCCCAGCTGAGCCCTCCTGCCCGCGGGGGTCCACAGTGGGATGCCTGCAAGCAAACCTCTTCCTACTCAGGGATCAGGATGAGCTCTCCAAGTGCACAATCCTCCACCTAGAGACAGTCCCACGCAGCAAAGACAGCCCAGATGTGGTCCTAACCCATCTCTGAAGGCCAACACAAGCACAGGACAGAGCAAGGCTGGCAGTGACCTGGCAGCTACTTTATGAGGGTTAATGACCTTCCCCCTAAGTGAGCTTTTGGAGGAGCACAAGTCCAGAGGCTGCCTAAGAGTTTCTGACCTTCCACCTAAGTGAGCTTTTGGAGGAGCACAAGTCCAGAGGCTGCCTAAGAGTTTCTGACCTCCCCCCTAAGTGAGCTTTTGGAGGAGCACAAGTCCTGGGGAGGTTTCCCAGCCAGCTGCTGCCACCTCCTCAGCTCTGAGCCGGGGGCAGCGCAGTGCCCTCCGCAGCAGCCCAGCTCCGCAGCGAGCTCCGGGCCAAGCAGGAGCTGTGCCCCAGCCAGATCAGATTTACTCAGGGCACACAGCCCCAGCAGAGCCTCTGACTGGAAGCCTGAGACTTTCCACATCAGAACCAGTCCTGCCAGCTGAGCCATGCCCCGAGCCAGCAGAGGGCTGCAAAGGGAGGCACTCCCTAGCCGAAGGGCAGGCAGGGCTGCAGAGCCTTCCTCTCACAGCAGCACTGCTCCCTCCCTCCCTCCCTCCCGAAGAGCCATGGCTCTCCAAGTGACCTTTCCCAAGCAATGGCCAAGCCTGCTGCCCACAGCTCTGTGCCAGGCAGGGTAGGGCTTCTGTTGGCTTCCCAGAAGCCAGGTGGTCCCCAGGCTGCCAGCTGCAGTCCCACATCTGGTCCTTCTGCCACCCCTGCCACTGCACTTCAGTGCTCTGCAGGCAGGAATTGCCTAGACCAAGCCACTTGCAGCTTGGAGGCTGGACTGGATGACCTCTGGAGGTCCCTTCCAACCCAATCCAGGCTGTGATACTACAGGTCTAGGTAATGTTCCTGTTCCTTGTTCCAGAGGAGCCACAAAGCTTCTGGAAGCACAGACCCAAAGCCAGCAGAGCTCCAGGCTGGCCAGGGCCTGCTTTCCATCTGTTAACCATGAGGTCAGGGGGCACCCAGGGAGCTGAGGGTCCATGGCACCTGGCTGAGTGACAGCTCTTGGTGCAGACACTCTGGGGCATCCTTCTCCTACTGCATGCAAAAGGAGGGAGGATGAGGAGGGAAAGAGGCAGAGAAATGTGGCAAAGAGGCTCCTGGTGTGCAAAAGGGCAGGATCTGGCTCACACTGCTGCCTGGGGGGGGGGCTTTCCTCAGCATCTCCATCACACCTTGGGCCAACAGCTCAGCAGGCTCAGGGCTTTGGGCTGAGCTGTGGCAAAGGCTGTGGGCCCTGTTAATTAGTCTCAGACTTACCCTGTGGTGGGGAAAGTCTCTTTTGGGCCAGGGACCTCCAGGACTGAGCTTGGGTTCCTGTGACAAACTGCCACACACCCCTGGGGCTTGCCAGAACTTCTGGCTGGCTGCAGAGCAGGCTCTGCATGGCAGTGCTGCAGCCACAGCAGGACTCAGAGCCTTCCTTTGCAGCCCTGCTGTGAACCTGCTCTGGTCCTGCTCTGGCAGGGGGGGTTGGACTCGACGATCTCTGGTCCCTCCCAACCCTGTGATCTGCAAACCATTTTGCAGTTCCAAACATGCAAGCCACAAGCTTCCAGGGCCAGGCTTGGGGCAGACCCAGTCTCTTCTATGCCTGGCTGGAGCTCCAGAGCCAGAGGCAGTGTAGCTATCAGGGCAGCTTTCAATCAGCATCACTCTAACAGGCTTCCAAATCCAACCTGAGGAGAGGCTGAGGGCCCTGGGGCTGAGAGTCTGGAGAGGAGAAGACTGAGAGGGAATTGGATCAATGTCTGTAACTGTCTGAGGACTGGGGGCCAGGAGGGGGGGACAGGCTCTGGGGGTCAGGAGGGGGGGACAGGCTCTGCTCACTGCCCCCTGGCACAGGACAAGCAGCAGTGGATGGAAGCTGCAGCACAGGAGGTTGCAGCTCAGCACAAGAGGCAACTTCTTGCCTGGAAGGCTCCCAGAGCCCTGGCACAGGCTGCCCAGAGAGGCTGTGGAGTCTCCTTGTGTGGAGCCTTCCCAGGCCTGTCTGGATGTGTTCTGTGTGCCCTGAGCTGGATTGTGTGGTCCTGCTCTGGCACAGGGGCTTGGACTGGATGAGCTCCTTGGGTCTCTCCCAATCCCTGACATCTGGGATCTGTGATCCAGGTGTTTTCAGCTGCACTGCCCAGAGAGCAGCCCAGGAGTGCCCCAGCTCAGTGCTGTGCTCTGGATGCCCTGTTCTTGTAGGCAACACTCAGCAGCAGGGACCTGCTGCTAACTGAGATGTGGAGGAGCATCCTCCAGCTTGCAGAAGGCTTAGCCCCAGTGGGACTGGATGCTCTGGGCAGGTAGGAGTTGAGCAGCTTCTGCTCCCTGCTCTTCCCTGCCTGGGTGAATTATTCCACTTAGGATTTTCATTTCAATTTCTGACCTTTCCTTTTGCCCCTGGAGCCCGAAGCAGAACTTCCTGGGGAGCAGAGCAAGGGCTGGGTGGGAAGGCAGAGAGGGATCAGGACGACTGAACTCTGCTGAGTCAGACCCTCAGGAGCCAATTCCTTCGAAGTCATTTGATTGTTTGGGTTTGTTTAGGAGAGCCAAAGCACTGTGACAGCAGTGAGAGCAGTGAGAGCAGTGAGAGCTGTGAGAGCAGTGAGAGCAGTGACAGCAGTGACAGCTGTGACAGCAGTGAGAGCAGTGAGAGCAGTGAGAGCAGTGACAGCTGTGACAGCAGTGACAGCAGTGACAGCTGTGACAGCTGTGAGAGCAGTGAGAGCAGTGAGAGCAGTGAGAGCAGTGACAGCAGTGACAGCAGTGACAGCAGTGAGAGCAGTGAGAGCAGTGACAGCTGTGACAGCAGTGAGAGCAGTGACAGGCAGTGACAGGCAGCAGGGGCAGGCAGCAGGGACAGGCAGCAGGGGCAGGCAGCAGGGGCAGGCAGCAGGGGCAGGCAGCAGGGACAGGCAGCAGGGGCAGGCAGCAGGGACAGGCAGCAGGGCCAGGCAGCAGTGACAGGCAGCAGTGACAGGCAGCAGGGCCAGGCAGCAGGGGCAGGCAGCAGTGACAGGCAGCAGGGGCAGGCAGCAGGGGCTGGCAGGCTGCACTCCAGGCTTTGCACTCTCCTCACCTTGCCGAGGAGCTCTTGGCTGATAGCACCAGAGAGACCTGGGGACCATCCTGCCCCAACACCACACAGCTACAGGAGAGCTGTGCACCAGGAGACACTTTGGTTTCCCTCCATGGGCCATGATAAGGAATGAGCCCTTCAAGGGTGTGGCTCCTCTGACCCTCTTCAGACTGCAAGGTGCAGTGTGCACTGCTGAGCACTGCTGAGCACTGCTGAGCACCTCTGCAGGGGCTACCAAGCAGCTCAGGTGTCTACCTCTGGTGGCCAAACCTTCACAGCAGGACACAGCCTCACAGCAACATTCCAGTTGGCAAAGCTCCTCAGGGTCACCAAGGCCAGCCCAGAACTCCACTCTGCAAGGTTCACCCCAAAACATAGCCCCGAGCACCACAGCCAAACCACCTCTGAACACCTCCAGGGTTGGGCACTCCACCACCTCCCTGGGCAGCCTCTGCCAGTGCCTGACCACTCCTGCTGGGAAAAATTCTCCCTCATGTCCAGCCTCAGCCTCCCCAGTGGCAGCTTGAGGCCATTCCCTCTTCTCTCACTGTTTCCCTGTGAGCAGAGCCCAGCAGCAGCCTCTCCACAGCCTCCTTTCAGGCAGCTGCAGGCAGCAGTGAGCTCTGCCTCAGCCTCCTCTGTTCCACACTGCCCATCCCCAGCTCCCTCAGGCTCTCCTCAGCACATTTATTCCCCAGGCCCTTCCCTGCCCTCCTCTGCTCTGGCTCCAGCACCTCCACATCTCTCTTGTACTGAGGTGCCCCAACCTGAAGCCAGCACTGGAGCTGTGGCCCCAGCAGAGCAGAGCACAGGAGGACAATCCCCTCCCTGCTCCTGCTGGCCACAGCATTTCTGCTCCCAGCCAGGATGCCTTTGGTTTTCTCTGCCCCCTGGGCACTGCTGGCTCACACTCAGCTCCTGTCTGTTACAACCCCCAGGTCCCTATCTGCAGCAGCTCTCCAGCCACACTGGCCCAAGCCTGCAGTGCTGCTTGGGGCTGTTGTGCCCCAGGTGCAGGAGCTGGCATAAAGTGCTGAAAGCAGCAATGTCCCCTGGGTGACAGCAGCAATGTCCCCTGGGGCTTGGTGTGAGAGGCAGAGCTGTGCCCTTCCTCAGGAGGGCATCTTGCCAGAGCTGTGAGATGTGGCATCCTCTGGCATGCTGCAGAGGAGCATCTGCTGCCACAGCAGGCTGCAGGGTGCTGCACCTCCTAGCTCCTGGGGAGATGCCCTGCAGGGGAAGGGCAGAGCTCAGCCCCTCCCAGCCTGCTGCAGAGGAACATCTCCTGCCAGAGCATGCAGACAGCCTCCATGGTGTGGTGCTCTGGGGAGCAGCCCCTGGTGCAGCTGCACTCTGGAGCACAGCACATGGCAGCTCTGTGCACTCCAGTCCTGCTGTGCCTAGCACAGCACCAGACAGGGGCCAGGCTGTGCCCCATGTGGTCTGTGCAGGCAGCTGCAGGCAGCAATGAGCTCTGCCCTCAGCCTCCTCTGTTCCACACTACCCATCCCCAGCTCCCTCACTCTCTCCTCAGCACATCTATTCCCCAGGCCCTTCCTTGCCATCCTCTGCACCTCCACATCTCCCTCGTGCCCAAATCTGACCACAACTCTCCAGCCGTGGCCTCACCAAAGCCCAGCCCATGCCAACCCCCACCGAGCTTCAGCCAACCGCAGCAGCAGCAGCAGCAGCAGCAGCAGCAGCAGCAGCAGCAGCAGCAGCAGCAAACTTACTTGGAGCTGGCCTGGGTCTGTCCATAAACATCCTGCTTGCAGCTCATGACCGGCTGGGCATAGACCACATCGGGCTTGTTGCTGGAGGGGCAGGAGAGGGCCCGGGCTGGCATTTTTTTACTCGTCCTGCTGGTGCCCTGCTGGGTGCTGCAGCTGCTGTAGATGCTCTGGCGGTTCAGGGTGGTCTTGTGCTCTGCCCGTGCCCCGCCCTGGCTCTTGCGCAGGGTGCCCCGGGGCGGCTCGCAGTAGAGGTCGGGCTCGCTGCGGCTGCTCTTGATGTTCTGCACGAAGCAGTAGTCGCTGCCGGCCCTGGCAGGGCTGCAGACAGCTTTGCTGTAGTGCTTGCTGCCCCAGCCCTCCATCTGGCTGTAGGAGCTGTAGCGCCTGTTCTCCACGTCCCGCTTCAGGGTCCCGTTGTAGAGCTGGGCAAAGAGAGAAGAAAGGGGAGGGTGAGCTGGAGCTGGGCACTGCCAATCCTGCTACTGCCCAGGGGGCACAGCTGCTGAATGTCTGTGAGGCTCAGGTGTGCATCAGGGGGTCAGAGAAGGGTTTGGGTTGGAAGGGATTTGAAAGCTCAGGCAGTGGCAACCTCCTGCCATGGGCAGGGACAGCTCAGACCAGCACAGGGTGCTCAAGGGTCAAACCCAGACTGGCCTGGAACACCCCCAGGGAGGTTGTGGAGCACAGAAGCACCCAATGTGATCTTTGATCACATTGGGTGCTTCTGTGCTCCACAACCTCCCTGGGGGTGTTCAGTGCTTCTGTGCTCCACAACCTCCCTGGGGGTGTTCAGTGATTCTGTGCCCCACAACCTCCCTGGGCAACCTGTGCCAGGGTCTCACCACCCTCAACCTGTGCCAGTCTCTCCCCACCCTCACTCTCAACAATTCCTTCCTCCTCTCCACTCTCCCTCTCCCCTCTCCCAGCTCTAAGCCATTCTCCTTCATCCTGCCACTCCCAGCCCTTGTCCAAAGTCCCTCCCCAGATCTCTTGAGCCCCTTCAGGCACTGGAAGGTTGCTCTGAGGTCTGCCTGGAGCCTTCTCTTCTCCAAGCTCGACAGCCCCAACTCTCCCAGCCTGTCCCCACAGGGGAGGTTCTGCAGCCTCTGCTCATCTTGGTGGCCTCCTCTGGACCCTGTCCAGCAGCTGCAGCTCCTTCTTGTGCTGGGTGCCCCAGAGCTGGAGGCAGAGCTGCAGGTGAGGGCTGAGCAGAGCAGAGGGGCAGAATCCCCTCACTCATGGAGGACAAACTTGGCCTTGAACACCTCCAGGGAGGGGGCAGCCACAGCCTCCCTGAGCAACCTGTGCCAGTCTCTCCCTGCTCTCAGTCTGAAGAACTTTTTCCTAATGCCCAATCTAAATCTTTTATAGCCCAAAATTTACTAGAGGTAAAAAAAAAAATCATCTTGCACCGCCCCAGGAGATCAGATCCCAGGCACAGGACACCTGAGGAGCACCACACTTGAACCAGTACTGACCCTGACCACAGCCACTGCACTGCCAGAGCAGTATTGTCCCACAGACAGAGCCAGTGGAGCACAGGACCCACTGCAGGCACCCTCACAGCGATGGAACCACCCTGCTGGACCACCTCTGGCAGCATGGAGACTGCCTCAGCCCTTCCCTTGCTCTCAGAGATGCTTTGCTGACCTGCAGACAAGGCACCCACCCACTCACCCACCCACCCTGCAGACAAGAGACCCACCCACCCTGTAGAGAAGACACACACACCCACCCTGCAGACAAGAGACCCACACACACCCTGCAGAGAAGACACCCACACACTCACACACCCTGCACACAAGGCACCCACCCACCCCGTGGACAAGACACCCACCCACCCTGAAGAGAAGACACCCATGCACCCACCCACCCTGCAGACAAGGCACCCATGCACCCACCCTGCAGACAAGGCACCCACACACACCCACCCTGCAGACAAGGCACCCACCCACCCTGCAGACAAGGCACCCACACACCCACCCACCCTGTGGACAAGACACCCACCCACCCTGAAGAGAAGACACCCATGCACCCACCCACCCTGCAGACAAGGCACCCACACACCCACCCACCCTGTGGACAAGACACCCACCCACCCTGAAGAGAAGACACCCATGCACCCACCCACCCTGCAGACAAGGCACCCACACACCCACCCACCCTGTGGATAAGACATCCACACACCCCCCCCCTGTAGACAAGGCACCCACACACCCTGCACACAAGGCACCCACACACCCTGCAGACAAGGCACCCACACACCCTGCACACAAGGCACCCACACACCCTGCAGACAAGGCACACACACACCCACCCAGGAGGTCTGCAGCATGAAACCTGCACACAAAATGATCCCTGTTAGAAGGCAGAACTCCACCTGGGGAACACTTTGTAAGGTGCCAAACCCGCCCTTGAAACCTGAGGACCCTCAGTGGCCTCCAGCAGCTTGAAAGGAGAACTGAAAACCCAAAGTGAAACCCCAAGCAGGAGCCTGGCACCAAAGCAGACCTCCTGCTCCCTACACACAGGGTCTAACCCAGGCTGGAACTAGAGGACCTCCCCTCTTGCCACCACAATGGGATGTGGGCCCCATCCTGCCCTTCCAGCACTGCCTGCTTTGGGTGTTAGCTTCCATTGTGCTGTTTTGTTCACCTCCCATCTGTAAGCTCATCAGAAAGGGAATAACTGCAGTGAGAGGTCAGGCATAGAACCACAGAATCAACCAGGGTGGAAGAGAGCTCCAAGCTCCTCCAGCCCAGCCTAGCCCCCAGCCCTGCCCAACCAACCAGACCATGGCACTGAGTGCCCCAGCCAGGCTTGGCTGCAACACCTCCAGCCACAGCCACTCCACCACCTCCCTGGGCAGCCCATTCCAGTGCCAATCACTCTCTCTGACAACAACTTCCTCCTCACATCCAGCCTCAACCTGCCCTGGCACAGCTTGAGGCTGTGTCCCCTTCTTCTGTTGCTGGCTGCCTGGCAGCAGAGCCCAACCCCACCTGGCTACAGCCTCCCTGCAGGCAGCTGCAGGCAGCAATCAGCTCTGCCCTGAGCCTCCTCTGCTGCAGGCTGCACCCCCCCAGCTCCCTCAGCCTCTCCTCACAGGGCTGTGCTCCAGGCCCCTCCCCAGCCTTGCTGCCCTTCTCCAAACACCTTCCAGCACCTCAGCATCTCTCTGCAATGGAGGAGCCCAGAACTGGACACAGCACTGCAGGGGTGGCCTGAGCAGTGCTGAGTACAAGGGCAGAAGAACCTCCCTTGTCCTGCTGCCCACATTGCCCCTTCAGTCAGAAGGGCTTCTTCACTCTCACTGTGCCAAGAAACAAGTGGAGACAATGAGCATCTGCCTGTGATGCTACAAGATGTGTAGCATCAGCTCATGATGGGATGGTCTGAGAACAAAGGGGGGACCTGCAGCAAGAACTGAGATGACTAAGCCAGGATGGAAACACAAAGAATAAAAGACAGAGGGGGGGGAGAAATCCACTCAAACACCCAACAAAGCCAAACCAAACCCCAAACAACTGCAATTTCATCAAGTGGAAAAAAAGAGGCTTTGAGCTGTCACTTCAGAACTTCACTTCAACAAAAGCTCCCCAGATTGGCCCCAAGCACCCCAGGATTGCTTCCAATGTTCTTGTGCAACATGAAACCTCCTGGAAGCCTGCAGGGTCGTGCCTGAGGGAGAGACAAGTCCCTAAGGGCTGTGCCAGGGGAAAGAAAAGAATTAGAGGTCTTTTAGTGCACTTTCCCCCCACCTCCCCCCCCCGTGGTGCTGAGTCCTTTCACCCTATCTGTACCCAGCAAGCTGGCAAGAAGCTCTCCAAGACATGAAGCAAGCAGTGGTAGAAAGAATCACAGAGTGGGTTGGGTTGGAAGGGATCTGAAAGCTCAGGCAGTGGCAAGCCCCTGCCATGGGCAGGGACAGCTCAGACCAACTCAGGTTGCTCAAGGACTCATCCAGCCTGGCCTGGAACACCTTCAGGGAGGTCGTGGAGCACAGAAGCACCCAACGTGATCTTTGATCTTTGATCACGTTGGGTGCTTCTGTGCTCCACGACCTCCCTGGAGGTGTTCACTGATTTTGTGCTCCACAACCTCCCTGGGCAACCTGTGCCAGAGTCTCACCACCCTCAACCTGTGCCAGTCTCTCCCCACCCTCACTCTCAACAATTCCTTCCTCCTCTCCACTCTCCCTCTCCCCTCTCCCAGCTCTAGGCCATTCTCCCTCATCCTACCACTCCCAGCCCTTGTCCAAAGTCCCTCCCCAGCTCTCCTGCAGCCCCTTCAGGCACTGGAAGGTTGCTCTGAGGTCTCTCTGGAGCCTTTTTTCTCCAGGCTGAACAGAACAAAACTGCCAACTCCACTCCCTTTGGTTCATCTCGAGTCACTTCATCCATGCTGAGCCTTGCTGGGCCAAGTTTTTTCTTCTCTCACCTCACTTTAAGCAGCCTTCAGGCTGCCTCTTTCTGCAGAAGCCACCCAAAGCATCCCATGGGCAGGGTGAGAAACTCCAACACGAGGAACTGATTAATGCCCACGGAAAGTCAAGGTGCAAGGTGTGAAAAGTCTCTGCCTGGCTCCTGCCACTGAGCAAAAAAAGTCTTTTTTTGATAAGCCAGAGACACCACCTGGGGAGGAATCAGGATCACAGAATGCTTGGGATGGGAAAGCAGCTTTAGAGCTCCTCCAGTCCAACCCTCAGCTCCCCCTGGTCAAATGGGTTTGGTTGGAAGGGACCTTCAAAGCTCCTCCAGTCCAGCCCTCTGTGCTCAGCAGGGACATCCCCAACCAGAGCAGGTTGCTCACAGCCCCAAACAACCTGACCTGCAGTGGTGCCAGGCACAGAGCAGCTTCCACCTCTCTGACCATCCTCAGGCTCTCACCACCCTCAGTGTCAAACATTTCTTCCTTCTCTCCACTCCAAATCTCCTTCTTTTAGTTCCAAACCATCCCCTCCTTGTCCTGTCCCCATCCGCACTTAGAGATCCTCCCTCTGAGTCCCGTTGCTCTGCCTCAGCTTCCTCCCAGCCCTGGGCACGCTCATCATCATCATCATCATCATCATCATCATCATCATTCCAGCTTCCAACACTCCACAGAATGGTCATTATGTTAATTAATTAAGCCAAATATGAGCAAAGTGACCTGCAGGAAGGCAGTGAAGCCTCTCTGCTGCGTCCCAGAGAGCTGCAGAGGTAACAGCTGCAGGAGTTTCACAGCAGCTAACCCAGTGAGGATGAGGAGACAGCCTTCAGCCCAGCCCCCCTGACAGTCTGGAGTGGTTTTCCTGCTTTCATCTGGCAGCACTGCAGCTCAGCAGGTGGACTGCTGGAAGGGGAGCAGAAGGGAGGACCTTTGCTTTGCTTTGCTTTGACTGCAGAGGACACGGAGGGAACCTCTTGGCTCTCTGCAGCAGGATTGGTGCCACTGCAGGGCTTGCAGGGGTGTGGAAGGGGAAGCTGTGTGTGATAAGGAGAGCAAGGACAAGGCAGAGAGTGTGAGGTGAGTCTTGGGGACTGCTCTGCACTGGGCACAGAGTCACAGAGAGCCAGGTTGGAAGGGACCCTGTGGCTGCTTGGGCTGGATTTATAGCTCAGACATGAACCAAATGCTGGGAACAGAGAAACTTGGAAGTGGAAGAGCATTGGAGTGGAAGGGTGAACATTGCAGGGATAGCCCATAATATGGCAGCAATGGGTAAGCTGGATTTCATTTCATTGGAGCATCAAAAAGATCATGTCTGGAAGCAGAGCTCAGATCTGCCCCTTGCTGCTTTTGCCATACCTGCTGCTACCTTCCCCCAGCGCTGTTTTGGCTGCTGCCTGCTGCTTCCCTGCCACTGAGAGAGTCACAGGATCAGGCAGGCTGGCAGAGAGCTCCAAGCTCCTCCAGCCCAACCTATCCCCAGCCCTGCCCAACCACCCAGACCATGGCACTAAGTGCCCCAGCCAGGCTTGGCTTCAACACCTCCAGGGACAGCCACTCCACCACCTCCCTGGGCAGCCCATTCCAGTGCCAATCACTCTCTCTGCCAACAACTTCCTCCTCACATCCAGCCTCAACCTGCCCTGGCACAGCTTGAGGCTCTGTTCCCTTCTTCTGTCCCTGGCTGCCTGGCAGCAGAGCCCAACCCCACCTGGCTACAAGATCCCTCCCCCAGTGAAGTCAATTCACTGCAACTCAGAATCTTTGGAGAGTCAGAGAAAAAAAGAAGTTGTATTTTTGTGCAGTTTAGGCTAAATGTAAGAGTGCAGGAAAAATAAACTCCTGCAGGAATAGAATAACCTTAAAGTAGATGTGGAAGGGGACAAGCTGGGGAGGGGCCTGGAGCACAGCCCTGTGAGGAGAGGCTGAGGGAGCTGGCAGCCTGCCAGGCTGAGGCTTCAAACTGCCACTGCAGGGCAAACCACTGTTGCCCTTGTGAGATGGTTCCTGCCTCTGGTGTCCAGGTTGGCCACACACCATGGAGAGGTTCTCTCCAGCCTGGTTCTGCTGTGGGTGCAGCACACCCAGCAGTGTGCAGTGACCTTTCACCAAGTCATGATCAGCCCACAAAGGCTGAGTGTGTCCCTCTAAAGGTGATGCCATCCTCACTTCTCTGCCCTGCTGAGGCCACATCTGCAGTGCTGTGTCCAGCTCTGGGCCCCCCCAGGTCAAGAGGGACACAGAACTGCTGGAGAGAGTCCAGCACAGAGCCACAGAGATGCTGCAGGGAAGGGAACAGCTCTGTTAGGAGCAGAGCCTGAGGGAGCTGGGGCTGGGAGCTGGGAGCAGAGGAGCTGAGAGGTGACCTCAGCAGTGCTGGTAAAGATGCAAAGGTGAGTGGCAGAGGCTGGGGCCAGGCTGTGCTGGGGGATGCCAGTGCCAGGGCAAGGGGCAGTGGTGGAAGCTGAGGCAGAGGAGGTTCCATGGGAACATGAGGAGGAATTTTGCCCTGTGAGGGTGGCAGAGCCTGGCACAGGCTGCCCAGGGGGGCTGTGGAGTCTCCTCTCTGGAGATGCTCAACCCCCTCCTGGCTGTGTTCTGTGTGAGCTGCTCTGGGTGCTGCTGCTCTGGCAGGGCTTGGGCTGGCTGAGCTGTGGAGCTCCCTCCCAGCCCCTGCCACTCTCTGCTGCTGTGATTCATTTTCGTGGGTTCAGAGACCCTTGGGACAGTGAGGGCTGGGACAGGGCCGTGGCAGGAAGGTGCATGTTGGACTTTGGGGCTTGGTGGAGCAGGGACCCCAGTGGCAGGGCTCAGTGCTGGCTGGAGCACAGAGCAGCAGCTCTTTAGACGTGAGCCTGCTGGTTTGTGTGTGTGAGTCAGGAGAAGCCAGGATTACACTGTGGGGCTGTCAGAAGCTTGGCAGAGCTGGGCAGCCCCTGGGCATCGCTGAAACCAATGCAGCTCCCCACGGAAGAGCAGAAGTGGAGTTCACCTAGAGCCGTGGTTTGCTCTGCAGCTGCGCCAGGCGAGGGGGGAGCCCTGCCGCGATCCGCTCCGCGCTTCCTGCTGGCATCAGTGCCACACTGACCTGTCCTCCTTGCTGCTGGCCCCTGAGGTGGGTGAAGCAAAGCCACTGCTTCTTTGGAAAGACCTTGGTGCAAGGCAGGGAGCCCTGGGTGCAAGTCGGTGCAGGTCCTGGCAGGGCGGGGAAGCCTTTTGCAAACTCATGGGAAAATAGTTGCCGTGTGAGGTGCAGCTCATTACCAACGCCAGGGCATGACTTTTACTGCTGATCCCACCAGGGGCTTGCCTGAGCCCATTTTAATCTCTTTCAAGTGGCACAGACCTAATTGCTATCTCAGGAACCCTCTCTGCAGCTGGAGCCTGGTCCAAGGGCTCCGAATCGATCAGGAGCCTCCTGCTGCCTTTCAGCACATCTCAGCCCTGCTTGCAAATAGCCTCCAGGAATCACACAGGCTCACAGAGCACAGATCCCAGGATGGCAGGGGTTGGAAGGGGCCCAAAGAGATCATACACTCCAAGCTCCCTGCCAGAGCAGGACCACTCAATCTAGCTCAGGGAACACATCCAGACAGGCTCCACACAAGGAGACTCCACAACCTCTCTGGGCAGCCTGTGCCAGGGCTCTGGGACCCTTCCAGGCAAGAAGTTGCCTCTTGTGCTGAGCTGCAACCTCCTGTGCTGCAGCTTCCATCCACTGCTGCTTGTCCTGTGCCAGGGAGCAGTGAGCAGAGCCTGTCCCCCCCTGCTGACCCCCAGAGCCTGTCCCCCCCTCCTGACCCCCAGCCCTCAGACAGTTACAGACATTGATTCAATCCCCTCTCAGTCTTCTCTTCTCCAGCCTAAGCAGCCCCAGGCCCCTCAGCCTCTCCTCACCAGGCTTTGCTCCAGTCCCCTCCTCATTCTCCACCTGACTTGATCTCAGAGGGGAGACCTCAAAGCTCTGTGTCTGTGCTGGAAGAGAAGCTGGGACCAGTCCCTCCAGCCCCATGTCCACCAGGGCTACGCAGAGACCTTCGCTCCCAGCACTGGAGCAAGCCTGGGCAGGGGAATGGAGTTCCCCAGGTTGTTATCTCTGCTGCATGCAGTCAGCAGGGAGATAAGATGGGCAGCCAAGTTCTCTGCTGTCTGCAGAAGTGATGACACCTCTGAGGGGGGAGGTGATGCTGCTGCAGTCTGTGGTTTGCAAGAGCCACCTGACAGCCACCTGAGAGGCTCTGCTGGTGCTGGCCCCATGCAGCGCAGCACTGGGGAGAGGACAGAGCCCCGCTCTGACCTTCAGCCTTCATAAACCACTCAGATCTCCCCACAGCCTGAATCCCACCTGCCCACTGCTTGGGGGTGTGTGCGTGGGGGGCAGGTGGGCCAGGTCCACACCACCTCCTCCCTGCAGGAGGGCAGAGAAATGCTGGCAAGGACAGGGAAGGACTTTCCTCAGAGGGCTGTGGATACCTCCTCCCTGGAGATGTTCAAAGCCAGGCTGGATGAGCCCTTGAGTAACCTGGGCTAGTTGGGAGTCAGCCCTGCCCCTGGCAGGCTGGAAGCTTGGCTTAGGCTGAGAGAGCCCTTATGGGTAGGGAGGTTGGATTAGCTGAGCCTTAAAGTCTCTTCCAGCCTAAGCCTGTGATTCTATGATTCCCTGAAGTCCCTGAAGGCAGAAAGCAGTGAGTCCCTGCAGTGAGTCCCTTCAGTGAATCCCTGCAGTATGTCCCTGCAGTGAGTCCCTGCAGTATGTCCCTGCAGTGATTCCTTGCAGTGATTCCTTGCAGTGAGTCCCTGCAGTGTGTTTCTGCAGTGAGTCCCTGCAGTGTGTCTCTGCAGTGAGTCCCTGCAGTGTGTCCCTGCAGTGAGTGCCTGCAGTGTGTCCCTGCAGTGAGTCCCCGCAGTGAGTCCCTGCAGTGAGTCCCTGCAGTGATTCCTTGCAGTGAGTCTCTGCAGTGAGTCTCTGCAGTGAGTCCCTGCAGTGCTTCCCTGCACACTGCAGGATGTTAGAATGGCCCAGGCTGTCCCCAAGGCTTCTCCTCATGGGACCTGAGCAGCTGGGGCAGTTGGCACCATTGCACCCTGGCATGGATGCAGGAGGATGCTCAGGTGCAGCTGGGGAACACCAACACCCTGGAGTTCAGCCTGGACTTCTCCTCCCTGCCATGAAATGAGACTGAACCTTTGAGGCCAAACCTTGGCAGGTGTTCAAGGGAGGCTGCAGCCAGGTGGGGTTGGGCTCTGCTGCCAGGCAGCTAGGGACAGAAGAAGGGGACAGAGCCTCAAGCTGTGCCAGGGCAGGTCTAGGCTGGATGTGAGGAGGAAGTTGTTGGCAGTGAGAGTGATTGGCACTGGGATGGGCTGCCCAGGGAGGTGGTGGAGTGGCTGTGGCTGGAGGTGTTGCAGCCAAGCCTGGCTGGGGCACTGAGTGCCATGGTCTGGTTGGTTGGGCAGGGCTGAGGATAGGTTGGGCTGGAGGAGCTTGGAGCTCTCTTCCAACCTGCTTGATTCTGTGATTCTATGGAAAGCAGGAGGGGAGGTGCAGGGAGCACTGCTGGGGATGATGAGCACTGAGAGCTGTGGGTGCTGGTGGTGTGCCCCTGGAGAAGGAGTTTCCCTCCACTGCCAGCAGCAGAGCTCTGCCTTGCAGTGAATAAGCAGCTGTGGATCAGCAGTGCTGAGCCTGCAGGGTGGGAGCATGGTAGGAACAGAGCTGGAACATCCAGCTGGAACATCCAGCACTTGCACAAGGCAGGGGAATAAACCTCACTGGAATGAAGAAGGTGCTAGGAAGTGCAGCTGGCATCATCCCAGCCAGTGCTCAGCCCTCTCCTGGTTCTAACTTTCATAACCCTTCTGTGTGACAGGAGAAGTCCTTCACTGAGAGGGGATCTGATCAGTGGTTACATATATCAGAAGGAGGGGGGCAAGAAGGGGCCAGGCTCTATCCCAGTGCTGTCCTGTGACAGGACAAGGAGCAAGGGACACAAACTGGAACCCAGGAGGTTCCACCTCAGCATGAGAAGATTCTTTGGTGTGAGGGTGCTGGAGGCCTGGAGCAGGCTGCCCAGGGAGGCTGTGGAGGCTCCTCTGGAGACTCTCAAGCCCCACATGGATGTGTTGCTGTGTGCCTGGCCCTGGGTGTCCCTGCTCTGGCAGGAGAGTAGTCTGGATGGTCTCAGGATCTCTTCTGCCCTCTCCTATTCTGTGTCTGTGATTTCAACTGGATGAAACTTTATGCTGGTAAGGTCAGGGGAGACAAAAGTGCCCTGAGAGCTTCCTTCCAACCCCTACCACCCTCTGACCTTATGATTCTTCTCCTCCTGCTTTCCAGAGCAGCACAAACCACAGAAGCATCCAGGCTGGCACAGCCCCTCAGGAGCACCAAGCCCAACCTAGAGCCCTGCTCTGCAAGAGTCACCTTAACCCACAGCCCCAAGCACCACATCCACCCCACCTGAAACACAGCCAGGCTGGGGGACTGCAGCACCTCCCTGGGCAGCTCATCCCAGCCCCTGACCACTCTCAACAGGAAAAACTTCCTCCTAATGCCCAATCTGAACCTCCCCAGGCTCAGCTTGAGGCCATTCCCCCTTGCTCTGCCTCCAGCTCCCTGTGAGCAGAGCCCAGCAGCAGCCTCTCCCCAGTGTCCCTTCAGGCAGCAGTGAGCTCTGCCTCAGCCTCCTCTGTTCCACACTGCCCATCCCCAGCTCCCTCACTCTCTCCTCAGCAGATTTACTCTCCAGGCCCTTCACAGCTTTGTTGCCCTCCTCTGGACCTGCTCCAGCACCTCCACAGCTCTGCTGCATTGCAGTGCCCCAAACTGAACACCACACTCGAGCTGTGGCCTCACCAGAGCCCAGCCCAAGGGCACAATCCCCTCCTGCTGCTGCTGGGCACAGCAGAAGCACAGAGCAAGGCTGAGCGACCCAGCACTGCTCCTCCATCCAGGAGGCCCTGCCCTGGTGCTGGCTGCCTCTGAGTGCTGCCTGCCAGGAGCCAGCAGTGCCCTGCGCAGCTCTGCTGCTTTCTGCTGCCTTCCCCCTCGCAGTTTGTTTGTTTGCAGAGCCGCAGACAGGCAGAGGAGCGAAGGGCTGGGTACAAACACGTCAGCAGCAGGTTTCTCCCAGGCTGGAGGGCAAGGCACAGGCGATGCAACACGGCAGGGTCCCACCCTGAGCGCTGGGTGCGGGGAGCTGCTGCTTGCGAAACGCCGCAGCTGCTGCCTGCTGCAGCCCTGCGCTGCCAGGAGGGGAAGGCAAATACCTGCCGAGGCAGCAAGTCTGCTGCAGGGCTGCTTCTGCCAGGCTCTCACAGCATCACAGTGTCACAATATCACAGCATCACAGTGTCACAGTATTATCAGGGTTGGAAGAGACCTCACAGCTCATCAAGTCCAACCCTTTAGCACAGAGCTCAAGGCCAGACCATGGCACCAAGTGCCACGTCCAGTCCTGCCTTGAACAGCTCCAGGGACGGCGACTCCACCACCTCCCCGGGCAGCCCATTCCAGTGGCCAATGACTCTCTCAGGGAAGAACTTTCTCCTCACCTCCAGCCTAAATCTCCCCTGGCACAGCCTGAGGCTGTGTCCTCTCCTTCTGGTGCTGGCCACCTGAGAGAAGAGAGCAACCTCCTCCTGGCCACAACCTCCCCTCAGGTAGTTGCAGACAGCAATGAGGTCTGCCCTGAGCCTCCTCTTCTCCAGGCTAACCAATCCCAGCTCCCTCAGCCTCTCCTCGTAGGGCTGTGCTCAAGGCCTCTCCCAGCCTCGTTGCCCTTCTCTGGACACACTCAAGCATCTCAATGTCCCTCCTAAACTGGGGGGCCCAGAACTGAACACAGCACTCAAGGTGAGGTCTAAGCAGTGCAGAGTACAGAGGCAGAATGACCTCCCTGCTCCTGCTGGCCACACCTCCTCCTGCCTGCTGCCTTTCCTTGGGCTTTCCCAGCTGAGATTTAGGCCTGCAGTTTGTTCTGGCTAGCAAAGGTCATGTCCAGCTTGCTGCTGCACAGCACAAAGCCTCTTGAAACGCAGAGTCGCAGAAGCATGCAGGTTGGCACAGCCCTTCAGGGTCACTAAGTCCAACCTAGAACCCAAACCTGCAAGATTCACATTTAGGTGTTCAGGCAAAGACTGGATGAGGCACTCAGTGCCATGGTCTGGGTGACTGGATAGGGCTGGGGGATAGGTTGGACTGGAGGAGCTTGGAGCTCTCTGCCAAACTGCTTGGTTCTGTGATTCTATGATTCTAAACCACAGCCCCAAGCAGCACAAGCAGGGAGGGAAAGGCTGGGATGAGAGCTTGGGACAGGAGCTCTCTCCACAGCCTGTGACTGGAGGCAGGCTCTGGCTGCTGAGCCTCAGCACAGTCCCTGGCAGTGACCTCCAGCACCCCCACTGAAGGCTCCCACAGAGCCACAGAATCATCCAGGCTGGCACAGCCCCTCAGGAGCACCAAGCCCAACCTAGAGCCCTGCTCTGCAAGAGTCACCTTAACCCACAGCCCCAAGCACCACATCCACCCCACCTGAAACACAGCCAGGCTGGGGGACTGCAGCACCTCCCTGGGCAGCTCATCCCAGCTCCTGACCACTCTCAACAGGAAAAACTTCCTCCTAATGTCCAACCTAACCCTCCCCAGGCTCAGCTTGAGGCCATTCCCCCTTGTGCTGTCTCCAGCTCCCTGTGAGCAGAGCCCAGCAGCAGCCTCTCCACAGTGTCCCTTCAGGTAGCTGCAGGCAGCAATGAGCTCTGCCCACAGCCTCCTCTTCCTCAAACTACCCACCCCCAAAAACACCTCACAGGGACACCAGGGTCTGACCAAGGAAGGATGTGCCCCAGGCAGGGAATCCCAGAGTGGTTTGGGTTGGAAGGGACCTTTAAAGCTTATCCAGTCCAACCCTCTGCAGTCATCAAGGACATCTGCAGCTGGAGCTGGTTGCTCAGAGTCACAGAATCACAGAATGGCTTAGGTTGGAAGGGATCTTAAAGCTCACCCAGTGCCAACCCCCTGCCATGGGCAGGGACACCTCCCACCAGCACAGGTCACTCATCCAGCCTGGCCTTGGACACCTCCTCCAGGGAGGTTGTGGAACACAGAAGCACCCAATGTGATCAAAGATCACATTGGGTGCTTCTGTGCTCCACAGCCTCCCTGGAGAAGGTGTTAAGTGCTTCTGTGCTCCACAACCTCCCTGGGCAACCTGTGCCAGGCTGCTCAAAGCTCCATCCAACCTCGAGCATCCCCATGGAGAGGACATCCACAGCCTCCCAGGGCTGCCTGGTCCAGTGTCTCCCCACCCTCAACTCAAGAACTTCTTCCTAGGGTCCAGTCCAAACAGCTTTTCTTTCCCTTCCTGTGGCTTCCCACCCCACTCTGAGTGCTTTTGTCTTTTCAACTGGAATGTGTCACCACAGCCAAGGGCAAGCTTCATCTTGAAATGGTTATGACACAGAGCTCCAAGGGACTGAGATGTTTCTCCAGCCAGAGGCAGCAGGGAGCATTCCTGTCTCCTGCTGAGCAAATCCCATGCAGGGAATGCCCTTGAAAGAGAAAGCTCTGCAAGGGGTCCCACAGAGAGCCTTTGCTTAGGGATCAGCTTAGTGCAGAAGGATCACCTCAGGGCATGGCTCTGGCTGGTGCCTGAATGGACTCAGAATCATGGATTTGGTTGGGTTGGAAGAGACCTTTTAGATCATGGAATCACAGAACAACAGTGCCATGGAGCCATGGAGCTATGGAAGCACAGAGCCTTGGAAGCACAGAGCCTAGGAACCACAGAGCCTTGGAACCACAGAGCTATGGAACCACAGAGCCTTGGAACCACAGAGCAATGGAACCACAGAGCCTAGGAACCACAGAGCAATGGAACCACAGAGCTATGGAACCACAGAGCCTTGGAACCACAGAACAATGGAACCACAGAGCTATGGAATCACAGAGCAATGGAACCACAGAGAAATGGAACCACAGAGAAATGGAATCACAGAGCCTTGGAACCACAGAGCCTTGGAACCACAGAGAAATGGAACCACAGAGCCTTGGAACCACAGAGCAATGGAACCACAGAGCAATGGAACCACAGAGCCATGGAACCACAGAGCAATGGAACCACAGAGCCTTGGAACCACAGAGCAATGGAACCACAGAGCAATGGAACCACAGAGCCTTGGAACCACAGAGAAATGGAACCACAGAGCCTTGGAACCACAGAGCAATGGAACCACAGAGCTATGGAACCACAGAGCAATGGAACCACAGAGCCTTGGAACCACAGAGCAATGGAACCACAGAGCCTTGGAACCACAGAGCAATGGAACCACAGAGCCTAGGAACCACAGAGCAATGGAACCACAGAGCTATGGAACCACAGAGCCTTGGAACCACAGAACAATGGAACCACAGAGCTATGGAATCACAGAGCAATGGAATCACAGAGAAATGGAACCACAGAGAAATGGAATCACAGAGCCTTGGAACCACAGAGCCTTGGAACCACAGAGAAATGGAACCACAGAGCCTTGGAACCACAGAGCAATGGAACCACAGAGCAATGGAACCACAGAGCCATGGAACCACAGAGCAATGGAACCACAGAGCCTTGGAACCACAGAGCAATGGAACCACAAAGCAATGGAACCACAGAGCCTTGGAACCACAGAGAAATGGAACCACAGAGCCTTGGAACCACAGAGCAATGGAACCACAGAGCTATGGAACCACAGAGCCTTGGAACCACAGAGCAATGGAACCACAGAGCAATGGAACCACAGAGCCTTGGAACCACAGAGCAATGGAATCACAGAGCTATGGAATCACAGAGCAATGGAACCACAGAGAAATGGAACCACAGAGAAATGGAATCACAGAGCCTTGGAACCACAGAGCCTTGGAACCACAGAGAAATGGAACCACAGAGCAATGGAACCACAGAGCCATGGAAACACAGATCTATGGAACCACAGAGCAATGGAACCACAGAGCAATGGAACCACAGAGCTATGGAACCACAGAGCAATGGAACCACAGAGCAATGGAACCACAGAGCAATGGAACCACAGAGCTATGGAACCACAGAGCAATGGAATCACAGAGCTGTGGAACCACAGAGCTATGGAACCACACAGCTATGGAACCACAGAGCCATGGAACCACAGAGCCTTGGAACCACAGAGCCATGGAACCACAGAGCAATGGAACCACAGAGCAATGGAACCACAGAGCAATGGAACCACAGAGCTATGGAACCACAGAGCAATGGAACCACAGAGCTATGGAGCCAAAGAGCTATGGAATCACAGAGCTATGGAACCACAGAGCAATGGAATCACAGAGCTATGGAATCACAGAGCAATGGAACCACAGAGCTATGGAACCACAGAGCTATGGAACCACAGAGCTATGGAACCACAGAGCTATGGAACCACAGAGCAATGGAACCACAGAGCTATGGAGCCAAAGAGCTATGGAATCACAGAGCTATGGAACCACAGAGCAATGGAATCACAGAGCTATGGAACCACAGAGCAATGGAATCACAGAGCAATGGAATCACAGAGCAATGGAATCACAGAGCAATGGAATCACAGAGCAATGGAATCACAGAGCTATGGAACCACAGAGCAATGGAACCACAGATCAGTGGAACCACAGAGCAATGGAACCACAGAGCAATGGAACCACAGAGCAATGGAACCACAGAATCTCACCAACCCTGGTGGTGTTTGAAAGTTGTTTGGATGTGATGTTTGGGGATATGGCTTAGGGTGCAGCAGTGCCCATGGAGCTGAATATGAGCCAGCAGTGTGCCAAGGTGGCCAAGAAGGCCAGTGGCATCCTGGCTGGGATTAGAAGTGCTGTGCCTAGCAGCAGCAGGAGGGGATTGTGCCCTTGGACTGGGCTCTGGTGAGGCCACAGCTTGAGTGTGGTGTTCAGTTTGGGGCACTGCAATGCAGCAGAGCTGTGGAGGTGCTGGAGCAGGTTCAGAGGAGGGCAAAGGAGCTATAAAGGGCCTGGAGAATAAATGTGCTGAGGAGAGAGTGAGGGAGCTGGGGATGGGCAGTGTGGAACAGAGGAGGCTGAGGCAGAGCTCACTGCTGCCTGCAGCTGCCTGAAGGGACACTGTGGAGAGGCTGCTGCTGGGCTCTGCTCACAGGGAGCTGGAGACAGCACAAGGGGGAATGGCCTCAAGCTGAGGCTGGGGAGGGTTAGGTTGGACATTAGGGAAAGGTTTTTCCTGGAGAGAGTGGTTCTGTGAGTCTGTGAGCCCAGTGCCAACCTGCTGCCCTCAGAGTGCCTGTTTCTGGAGTAGTTTCAGGCTTGTCTGCACTGATAACAAGTAGGTGGCAGCCAGGGCAGTGCTGGTTGCAGTGGTGTTGCAAGCAGAGCATTCCAGGAGAGGACTGAGAATAAGAGTAATAAGCATTGTTTGGCCTCTAAGGTCATCAAATCCAACTTCCAACCCAACCCCACCATGGCCACTAAATCCTGACCCCAGGTGCCATGGCCACAGCTTGCTGGAAGACCTCCAGGCATGGGCACTCCACCAACTCCCTGGGCAGCCTCTGCCAATCCTTGACCACTCCTCAAGCAAAGAGATTGTTCCTAATGTGTAAATTGACCAGAAAAGAGTCTTTAAGGGTGGACAACTCAGGTTTTACTCAGAAGTGTTGATTGGTCCAGAGAGAACTCTTCCTCCAGAGCTCTCAATCCTGCTCTTGTATTTGAACATCAGATTCACAATGCTGGGGAGAAGAAAGCTCAGAAGCAGAAAGGTTCTTGAGTCAAGAAGACACAAAAGAAGACCAAAGGAGAGGTTGTAAGAGCTGTGTGTGAGACAGGACATCCCCTGCCACCTACAGTCACCACCTAAGGCAGTGCCTTTGGCTAATGCAATCTAAGAGCTGCAGGTCCCAGCTGCAGCTGCTGTGGAGTAGGGGCAGGGGTTGCCTGTTGCAGCTTTTGAACTCCAGAAGTGTTCAAAATCACAGAATGGGTTGGAAGGGACCTCAAAGCTCAGCCAGTTCCAACAGGGACACTTCCCACTAGCACAGGTGGCCACATCCAGTCTGGTCCTGAACACCTCCCTGAGCAGCCTGTGTCAGGGTCTCACCACCCTCAACCTGTGTCAGGGTCTCACCACCCTCACTCTCAACTATTTCTTCCTCACCTCCACTCTCCATCTCCCCCTTCCCAGCTCAAATCCATTGCCCTTTGTCCTTTGCCTCCCAAGCTCTTGCCAAAAGTCCCTTCCCAGCTCTCCTGCAGCCTCCTTCAGGCACTGGAATGAGTCATTTTCTTGGGTGCTATATTGGGGAGTGTCCTGAACCCCCCCTGAATTCTGCACCTCAGAGGACTTCCCCAAACCATTCTCAGCACCAGCTCCAACTGACAGCAAAGCCAACAACGTTGGTTTCAAAACCAGACCTGCTCCATCTTTGTTTCTACCTCTTACAACCCAGGAATGGCAAACAGGAGACAACTTTTTTTTGGGAATGCCTGGAATCTGCACAAACAACTCTGTAGGGCAAAGCCAAAGCCAAGCCAGGCTGGGGGCTGGTGCTGGAAGGAGAAAAGTGGAGGAGCTTCCTTTCTGGAAGGAGTAAAGTGGAGGAGCTTGATTGGTGTGGAGGGGAAGGACCAAATTGAAGGAGCTTCCTTTCTGGAAAGAGCAAGGTGGAAGAGCTTCCTTGCTGGGGTGGGGAGGGAGCAAGGTGGAGGAGATTGCTTGGTGTGAAGCAGAAGGAGCAAGATGCAGGAGCTTGCTTGGTGTGGAGCAGAAGGAGCAAGGTGCAGGAGCTTGCTTGGTGTGGAGCAGAAGGAGCAAGGTGCAGGAGCTTGCTTGGTGTGGAGGGGAAGGAGCAAGGTGCAGGAGCTTGCTTGGTGTGGAGGGGAAGGAGGAAGGCGCAGGAGCTTGCTTGGTGTGGAGGGGAAGGAGGAAGGTGCAGGAGCTTGCTTGGTGTGGAGGGGAAGGAGGAAGGTGCAGGAGCTTGTTTGGTGTGGAGGGGAAGGAGGAAGGTGCAGGAGCTTGCTTGGTGTGGAGGGGAAGAGGCAAGGTGGAAGAGCTTCCTCAGTGTGCTTGCAGAGGATGAGGATGGTGACGTCTGTTAGGTTTGCTAAGCAGATGGAGGCTGCAGGTGATGTGTTCCACTGTGCCCTGGGACTCATCACCCCTTTGCTGCAGCCCAGCTGCCAGTGCAGGCAGGCAGGCATCCAGAGGGGCTGATTCAGCCTGACCTGACAGATCTCCGAGATAGAGGTGATTCACCTCCTCTGCCTCCCTCCTGGCTGCCTGTGGGAGGAGTCCAGATGACTTGTTGGGACTAAAAGGCTGATTTTCAGATAGACACAGTTAGGTAAGAGAAAATTGGCTGTGACTCCTTCCCAGGTCCCAATCCCCCTTTCAGAAGCAGCCCAGGGCCTGAAGAACTTCACCAAAAAGTCTCTAGAAGGAAAAGCTTGGAAGATAATCAGGGTTTGGAGCAAGATTTTTCCCTCCTGAGTGCAGGAAAAGCCCTTCAGAGGGATGCCCTCAGCTGTGTGAGCCTTGTGGTGCCTGAAGGGCTGTGCCCACAGCACCCTTGTGGGGGCTAATGGAAGGGGACCTGATCCTCATACTCATGGATCCATAGATTCACAGGATGAGTTGGCCTGAAAAGGACCTCAAGGAGTGCAAACCTCCTGCCATGGGCAGGGGCACCTCTCACCAGCACAGGGTGCTCAGGGGCTCATCCAGCCTGGTTCTGAACACCTCCAGGGAGGTTGTGGAGCACAGAAGCACCCAACGTGATCTTTGATCACATTGGGTGCTTCTGTGCTCCACAACCTCCCTGGGCAACCTGTGCCAGTGTCTCACCACCCTCAACCTGTGCCAGTCTCTCCCCACTCTCACTCTCAACAATCTCTTCCTCCTCTCCCCTCTCCCAGCTCTAAGCCATTCTGCCTCCTCCTGCCACTTCCAGCCCTTGTCTAAAGTTCCTCTCCAGCTCTCCTGCAGCCCCTTCAGGCTGCTCTAAGGTCAAAACCACCCTGGGTGCATCCCTGCCTGCTTATCTCACTTAGACCTTTCTCCCGGCATTAGCAATGGAGCTCCTGGCTGAGTGGATCTCTTCTCTGACCCATCATGGAATGGCTTAGGCTGGAAGGGACCTCAGAGGTCATCTCCTCCAACCTCCCTGACACAGGCAGGGACACCTCTCAACTAGACTTGGCTGCTCAAAGCCTCACCCAGCCTGGTCTTGAACACCCCCAGGGAGGAGACATCCACAGCCTCCCTGGGCAGCCTGTGCCAGTCTCACCACCCTCCTACTCAAGAACTTCTTCCTCAGCTCCACTCTCCCCCTGCTCTGCCTCAGCTCCAAACCATTCCCCCTCGGCCTGGCTCAGACACCCTCAGCAGAAGTCTCTCTGCAGCCTTCCTGCAGGATCCCTTCAGGCTCTGGCAGCAGCTCTGAGGTGCCCCTGGAGCCTTCTCCTCTGCAGGCTGCACCCCCCCAGCTCCCTCAGCCTGTCCAACCATTGCCCCAGCACCACCTGAGCTACCAAACAATGTCCCCAGGTGCCATGGCCACATCTTTCTCCATCACCTCCAGGGGCAGGTGCTTGGTGTGTGCTGGGGGAGAAGCAGCAGCAGCAAAATCTTTTGCTCATTAATTAATAATAAAGCCACCAGGAGGCAGCTGAAGGTCCACATGCAGGAGCTGAGGAGCAGGACTAAGTCTGTGCTGCAGCTCAGTGTGCTTGCAGAGGGGTTCAGTCGACATGCAGGAGGGGATTCAACCCAGGCAGACACTTGGGGTTCTGCTGCAGCAGCAGAGGGGTTGCCTCCTGTTTGTCATTCCTGGGTTGTAAGAGGTGGAAACAAAGATGGAGCAGGTCTGGTTTTGAAGCCAACCTTGTTGGCTTTGCTGTCAGCTGGAGCTGGTGCTGAAGATGGTTTGGGGAAGTCCTCTGAGATGCAGAATTCAGGGGGGTTTAGGACACTCCCCAGTATAGCACTCAGGAAAATGACTCATTCCAGTGCCTGAAGGGGGCTACAGGAGAGCTGGGAAGGGACTTTTGGCAAGAGCTTGGGAGGCAAAGAACAAAGGGCAACCTGTGCCAGTGTCTCACCACTCTCAACCTGTGCCAGGGTCTCACGACCCTCACTCTCAACTATTTCTTCCTCACCTCCACTCTCCATCTCCCCCTTCCCAGCTCAAATCCATTGCCTTGAGCTCTGTGGTAAAGGGTTGGACTTGATGATCTATGAGGTCTCTTCCAACCTTGGTGATACTGATACAGTTCTCAGGTGTAGCTACCCCTCTGATCTTAGACCTGGCAGAAACATCTCCCTGCCTGAGGTCCAACCAGCTCAGCCAAGTCCCCAGGCAGCCTGTAAATGATAATCCCAGTGCCCAGCACTCCAAGTCCTTCCTCCTGGACCTTGCAGTATCTGAAGTGGGCTACAAGAGAGCTGGGGAGGGACTTTTTAGGCTGCCGGGGTGGGGGGGAATAAAGCTGGAAATGGGGAGAGTCAAACTGGAGGTGAGGGAGAAGTTGTTCAGCAGGAGAGTGGTGAGAGCCTGGCACAGATTGCCCAGGGAGGTGGTGAAAGCCTCATCCCTGGAGGTGTTTCAGGCCAGGCTGGATGAGGCTGTGGACAGCCTGCTCTGGTGTGAAGTGTCCCTGGGCATGGCAGGGGTTTGGAGCTGGCTGCTTCTTTTGGTCCCCTCCAGCCCTGACTGACTCTGTGATTCTATGGTTCTAAAGGTAGGGACTGGAAGAGACCTCTATAGATGATCCAGTCCAAGCCCCCTGCTAGAGCAGGATCACCCAGGGCAGGTCACACAGGAACACATCCAGAGGGGCTTGAAAGGCTGCAGAGAAGGAGACTCCACAGCCTCTCTGAGCAGCCTGCTCCAGGCTCCAGCACCCTCACACCAGAGAGCTTGGTGGAACCTCCTGGGTTCCAGTTTGTGTCCATTGCTTCCGATCCCTTCACAGAACACCACTGGGAAGAGCCTGGCCCCTGCTGCTTGCCCCCAGCCCTTCAGGTCTTTGTGAACATCCCCTCTCAAGCTGCTCCTCTCCAGGCCAACCAGCCCCAGGGCTCTCAGCCCTTCCTCAGCACGTGGAGAACACCTGAGGATGCTGCATGAGCCTTGGCCTTGGGCACATCAACACAGTGACAGTGCAGGCCCCTGAGCATCACCTCTCAGGCACACTAAGGCTGCTGACAGAGAGGGTTTGGGACATGGAAGCAGAGCCACAAACTCTTCAAGGCAAGCAGTGGAGGTGCTCCAAACCTGCACTGAGCTGTAGGAGCCTGACCCTTCAGGCAGCTCCAAACCTCTTGTGCCATTCATGGACATTCATCCACCAAACCCAATCTTGTCCATGCTGAAGCACAGACAAGAGAGCATCAGGGAGCTCAGCCACCCTCTTCCATTGTGTTGAGTTCCTTAGGCAGCCACAGCCATGCTCAGCCTCTCTGGGGTGAGCCTCTGGAGTGCTCTGTGGCTGCTTTGTGCTCAGGGTCCCCCAAGAGCATGCCTCAGTTCCCAGCTCCAAGAGGGTCTTACCGGATAGCCCCAGCTGCTGTTTCCTGCCTGGGTTTTGGTGTAGTAGCTGCCCCGGGATGTGCCATAGCCATAGCCATCAGCTAAGCCATCATACATGGAACCTGCAAAAGGAGAAAGCTTGGTCAGCAGGAGGAGGTGGTCCCAGCAGCCCTCCCCTCCAGAGCACACAGTTCTTTTTTAGCCACTCAGTTTGGCTGCTTGGGGACAGGAAGATTAAACCGTAGGAGGGACAGGGGAGGAAGCTGAGCCCTTGGTGCTGCAGGCAGCTCAGGGGATCATGGATGCAGAGAGTGGGTTGGGTTGGAAGGGGTCTCAAAGCTCATCCAGCTCCAACAGGGACACCTCTCACCAGCACAGGTTGCTCAAGGACTCATCCAGCCTGGCCTTGAACATCACCAGGGAGTTTGTGGAGCACAGAAGCACCCAATGTGATCTTTGATCCCATTCTCTGCTTCTGTGCTCCACAACCTCCCTGGAGGTGTTCAGTGGTTTTGTGCTCCACAACCTCCCTGGGCAACCTGTGCCAGTGTCTCACCACCCTCAACATGTGCCAGTCTCTCCCCACCCTCCCTCTCAACAATCCTTTCCTCCTCTCCACTCTCCCTCTCCCCTCTCCCAGCTCTAAGCCATTCTCCCTCATCCTACCACTCCCAGCCCTTGCCCAAAGTCCCTCCCCAGCTCTCCTGCAGCCCCTTCAGCTACTGGAAGGTTGCTCTGAGGTCTGCCTGGAGCCTTCTCTTCTCCAGGCTGAACAGCCTCAACTCTCCCAGCCTGGAGATGCTCTTGGAAGCTCCATCTCTTGGATCACAAGCAACAACAGAAGGCACTGAAGGCAATGTGTCAAGAAATCTACAGTGGATAAGCAGGGGCTAAGGTCAGGGCAGTGTCTGAGGTCTTTGATATATGGAAGTGGATGGCAGTGAGGAGCTGGATCAGATGATCCCCAGAGGTCCCTTCCAACCCTTCCCATGCTGGGATTCTGGATATTTGGTGCTGCACAACCTGGAAGGGCTCAACCTGGGCACTTTCTTCCCTTACTTTGAGTTAGAGGAGGCTCAGGGCAGAGCTCATTGCTGCCTGCAGCTGCCTGCAGGGAGGCTGTAGCCAGGTGGGGTTGGGCTCTGCTGCCAGGCAGCCAGGGACAGAAGAAGGGGACAAAACCTCAAGCTGTGCCAGGGCAGGTCTAGGCTGGATGTTGTTAGGAAGCTGTTGGCAGAGAGAGTGATTGGCACTGGAATGGCCTGCCCAGGGAGGTGGTGGAGTGGCTGTGGCTGGAAGTGTTGAAGCCAAGCCTGGCTGGGGCACTGAGTGCCATGGTCTGGGTGGTTGGGCAGGGCTGGGTGCTAGGTTGGGCTGGCTGAGCTTGGAGCTCTCTTCTAACCTGCTTGATTCTGTGATTCTATGAACATTTGTCTCTCCTCTGAAGGCCATACTCCCCCCTGACCCTTCCACCAGCCTGGCTTTCTTGGTCTGAGTAGAGTCCCATGCACACAAACAGCCTGAGCATGGCTTGCTAGAGTCAGAGAGCAGACTGCAGTCATGGTGGGTGAATGGTGCTCAGGTCTGGTAGCACCTGGGGGATCTGAAGCAACCAGGCACAAGGAAACCTGAGTGCAGGGCATTAGAAGTCAATATCAATGGCAGTGCTCTGCTGAGCTCCCCACTGCACCTCTGCACCCAGCTCTGCACCCCCCAGAGGCCAGAGGAGAGCACAAGCAGAGGCTGCAGAACCTCCCCTCTAGGGACAGGCTTGGGAGAGTTGGGGCTGTGCAGTCTGTTCTGCAGGGAGACCTCAGAGCAACCTTCCAGGAGCTGAAGGGGCTCCAGGAGAGCTGAGGAGGGACTTTGCACATGGGCTGGGAGTGGCAGGAGGAGGGAGAATGGCTTAGAGCTGGGAGAGGGGAGAGGGAGAGTGGAGAGGAGGAAGGAATTGTTGGGAGGGAGGGTGGGGAGAGACTGGCACAGGTTTCCCAGGGAGGTTGTGGGGCACAGAAGCACCCAATGTGATCTTCGATCACATTGGGTGCTTCTGTGCTCCACAACCTCCCTGGAGGTGTTCCAGGCCAGCCTGGATGAGTCCCTGAGCAACCTGTGCTGGTGAGAGGTGCTGGAATGAAATGCTCTTTCCATTCTCCCCAACCCAAAGCAGTTTCTCAGTTCTCTGATCTTCAGCCCCTACAAAACCACTCTGAGGATGTGCCCAAGCCACCTTACGAGTTTTGGAGTGCTGAGGAGATCTGTGAGAGCAGACCCCAGACCCACTCTGTAAAGGTTCTAACACCTCAGGCTGGCAGGAGCCCCTCAGCCCTCTCCATTGTTTCTCAGTGCTTTATTCACAGTTATTAGATTCACCTCCCCCAGCCCCAGCAGGAACTCTTCCACCTGCCTCACACCAGGCGTTGTGTTTGGATCCCTCCTAAGAGCCTTTTACTCCACTCTACATTCACCACTGCAAGACCAAAATCTAACTCAGCCATTCTCTTCCCACACTGGAATTCCCTTAAACCCTCTTTCAGATGCTCCAAAAGACTCTCAGGCCACCCAAATTTCACCCCCAGGGTGTGCTCCACAACTGTGGCACCCCAAGGTCCCGTTAGGAGGCAGCGCAAAGCCTTCGCTCCAATTTACCTTGCAGGGGGCAGCTCTGAATGTTTTGTGGGGCACCAAATCAGGCCTTGCCTGGCTGCAGGGATGCAGCTAAGCTGGTGGGGGACTCCAGAAAGATCCTAACCTCTCTGATGGTTTGATAAGCCTTATCTCTTAGATCAACTGGATAAGCTCGACCACAAAGAGCCTGCAGACACTCGGGGCTCCTGCAGCCGCTGCTCCTGGGAGTAAAGCTCTGCTCTTGCCTTGCCTGAGGCATCCAAGAACCTGTTCTGGAGATTTGGTTGGTGGCTTCAAAACAAACAGCAAAAAAAAAAAAAAATTAACTTCTTGCATTTTCTCAGGGAGGTGATTGCTGAGCAGGTGCTGGGAACTGTGAGGTTTGCTTTCTGCTGCCAGCGAGAGGGGAGCAGGACCGCGCGGGTGGCGGCGGCCAGGAGCATCGCTGGACCAGGAGCAGCTGCACAGGCAGAGCACCACAGGGGATTGGTTCCCATGGGTCAGGCACCTGGTGGGGATTGTTCCTTGTTAACAGGAGGAGTTGGTAAGAAGGAGCTCTGTAGAGTGAGGCTATCATAGAATTGTAGAATCATAGAATTGAGCAGGTTGGCAGAGAGCTCCAAGCTCCTCCAGCCCAACCTAGCACCCAGCCCTGCCCAGCCACCCTGACCATGGCACTAAGTGCCCCAGCCAGGCTTGGCTTTAACACCTCCAGCCATGGCCACCCCACCACCTCCCTGGGCAGCCCATTCTAGTGCCAATCACTCTCTCTGCCAACAACTTCCTCCTAACACCCAGCCTGAACCTCCCCCTAACACAACTTGAGTCTGCTTTAGGTTTGAAAATGGTTTAGGTTGGAAGGGACTTCAAAGCTCAGCCAGTTCCAGCCTCTTGCCATGGGCAGGGACAGCTCCCACCAGTGTAGGCTGCTCAAGGTCTCATCCAGCCTGGCCTTGAACACCTCCAGGGAGGTTATGGAGCACAGAAGCAGCCAATGTGATCTTTGATCTTTGGTCACATTGGGTGCTTCTGTGCTCCACAACCTCCCTGGAGGTGTTCAGGACCAGGCTGGATAAGTCCTTGAGCACCCTGTGCTGGTGGGAGCTGTCCCTGCCCATGGCAGGAGCTTGCAGCTGGCTGAGCTTTCAGGTCCCTCCCAACCCATTCTGTGGTTCTGTGATGCTGTTTCAGTTCTTTTTCAGTCTCTCAACATCCAACCAGCAAACTTCCTGAGGCCTCTCCACAGCCCCCACCTGGATGGCTCAGCTCTGTTCCCAAGAAGCCACCACTGAGAGCTTCTCTCCACCAACAAGCCTGGAACCTCTTGGATCTCAAGCAGAGGGAGAGAAAACCACTTTGCTGTGGCTCTGCAGGGTGCTGGGCAGGTGCTGAGCTCTCTCTGACTTAGCAGGGGCTCAACAGTGTCTGCTCAGGTCCCTCCATGCCTCCTGCCCCTGCAGGGTGCTGGGCAGGTGCTGAGCTCCCTCTGGCTTTGCAGGGGCTCAGCAGTGTCTGCTCAGGTCCCTCCATGCCTCCTGCCCCTGCAGGGTGCTGGGCAGGTGCTGAGCTCCCTCTGGCTTTGCAGGGGCTCAGCAGTGCCTGCTCAGGTCCCTCCTGCCCCTGCACTCACCCATTTCGGCACAGGCTCACTGCATTACTGAGCAGGTTGCTTGTCAGGTAAGACTTTCCCAGGTGTGGGTTGGACAGGATGAGGTTCCTCAGAGTCTGTCTCAGAATATCTCCCCTGCCCTGATTGCTTCACCTCTCTTAAGCTGCACAGAGCCTGCAGATAAAGCAAGGCAAGAGCCACCCCCATGCCCCAGTTCAGCTCTGCCCTTCCCCCTCCCTTCCCCCCCCAGCCTGGGATTTCCCAGAGACTCCAGATCAGAACAGCAGTGCTGGGCTGCAGCAGGAGCAAGGCAGAGCTTGTGGTGGTGACCCCCCCAGGGACAGACTTAGCCAACAACAACATTCCCAGCAGCAAGATAAAGCAGCTCCATTGTAACACTTTCCTGGGAATTCCTGCTGCCACTCAGGCTCCTGCCCTGTGCAAACATCACTGACTGCAGGCAGCAGCACCTGGAGCTGTGAGTAAGCAGCTGGAAGAAAGGGTTGCTGGGCATGACTCACAGGATGCCCTGACCTGGCCTCCCTGGGGACCAAGCTTTCATTTCAGGGTCCAGCCCTGCCCTGCACTTTGGGGTCAGGCAAGATCCCAGGATCCCAGATGTCAGGGGCTGGAAGGGACCCAAAGAGATCATTGAGTCTAACCCCCCTGCCAGAGCAGCACCACACAACCCAGCTCAGGGCACACAGAACACATCCAGACAGGCCTGGAAAGGCTCCACACAAGGAGACTCCACAACCTCTCTGGGCAGCCTGTGCCAGGCTCTGGGAGCCTTCCAGGCAAGAAGTTGCCTCTTGTGCTGAGCTGCAACCTCCTGTGCTGCAGCTTCCATCCACTGCTGCTTGTCTTGTGCCAGGGAGCAGTGAGCAGAGCCTGTCCCCCCCTGCTGACCCCCAGAGCCTGTCCCCTGCCTCCTGACCCCCAGAGCCTGTCCCCCTCTCCTGACCCCCAGCCCTCAGAGCTCTGTAGCCACATTCATAAGCATATGAAGATACAAAGAAGTCAGCCAGGAGAAGCCACTTCAGGCACATCTCTCATTTTCTTCCACAAAGCACAGAATCCCAGAAACACTCAGGCTGGCAGAACCCCTCAGCATCACCAAGGCCAACCCAGACCCCTGCTCTGCAAGCTGCAGCCTACACCATATCCCCAAGCACCACATCCAAACCACCTCTGAACACCTCCAGGGCTGCTGGCTCAGCTCATTCCAGTGCCTGACCACTCCTGCTGGGAAAAAATTCTTCCTCATGTCCAGCTTCAACCTTCCCAGTGGCAGCTTGAGGCCATTCCCTCTTCTTCTAGCACTGTTTCCCTGTGAGCAGAGCCCAGCAGCAGCCTCTCCACAGCCTCCTTTCAGGCAGCTGCAGGCAGCAGTGAGCTCTGCCTCAGCCTCCTCTGTTCCACACTGCCCATCCCCAGCTCCCTCACTCTCTCCTCAGCACATCTATTCCCTGCCCTCCTCTGCTCTGGCTTCAGCACCTCCACATCCCTCTGGCACTGAGGTGCTCCTGCTCTATCACTGTCTACCTGTGAGCAGAGACCAGCACCAACCTCCCTGCAGCCTCCTTTTGGGGAGCTGCAGACGCCAACACTTCACTGCTCTGTGGCCAAACCCAGGCAGTTTGTGCCAGTTTAAGCTCTGCAGCTGTTGAAGAGTTGCCTTCACCTCCAAGAACTTGTGTGTAAGAGCTCCTAAACAGGTAATTAGAGCCAGCCTCAGACACTGGGGGCAGTGTGAAGCTGCCTCACTGGTCGGAGGAGCTCCTTCTGCCGCCACGCAGCTGTGATTTGTTGCTGGCAGAGCTCAGGTCTGGAGGCCAGGAGGAACCTGGAGAGTCTCTGATGGAGGTGGCTAAAGAAAACATCCACCTCTGGTTAGCCCTGCAAGTTTAGACACTTCTCTTGCCTGGTTCATCCTGAGAGCCAGCTTGGAGGTGCATCACCAGCCCTGGGGGAGAGGAAGGAGATTCCTCTTCTCAGCTCCCTCAAGGGGGAAGACTCTGCAAGAAGCTGGTCACAGGTCCTGAGAACCTGGCCCTAAACCAGTCCATGGCAGGGGCTGGAAATGCTCTCTGGGGGAGGTGCATCCCTGGGGCCTGCTTTCCTAGCTGTGTCCATATGTTTGTGTCCCCTTTCTTGGCATCCAAGCAGCTCTTCAGGTCCCCGAAGTGCTCCTTTGCACTGAGACAAAGGCAGAGGCAATTAAAGCCACTGCGGACAGGTGGGACAGAGGCAGGGGTGGGACTCACAGCTTCACAGGTTGCATTGGATTGGAAGGGACTCCCCCAGGTCATCTTGCCCAGCCCCCCCCGGCAGTCAGCAGGGACATCTCCAACGAGATCAGGCTGCACAGGGCCACTTCCAGTCTGATCTTGAATGTCTCCAGGGACAGGACATCAACCACATCCCTGGGCAGCCTGCACCAGTGTTTTACTGCTCTCACTGTAAAGAGCTTCCTCACGTCTAAAGAACTTCTTTGTGCCTAAAGAGCTTCTCCCTCGTGTCTGACATCAGGACTGAAGCAGAGCCTCCCAGGGACTGTGGCTGTGGGCAGGGAGTACCCCTGAGGGCTGCCCAGGACTGCCTGGGCTGCCATGAGGACTTCTCTGGCATTGCCCCAAAGCTTTTCCTGCAAAGCTTGGTCAGTCTCAGCTCTCATTTGGCTTCTGTGGGGCAGTTCAGGCAGGTGAGAGGTGACTGCAACAGGTAAGGGGTGCAAGAGCTGGCACTTGGTCACAATGAGTCCCCCAGGCTCACCTCATGATCCCAGAATGGGTTGGGCTGGAAGGGATCTGAAAGATCCTCCAGTTCCAGCCCTCTGCCATGGGCAGGGACCCCTCCTGCTGGCCTCATCCAGCCTGGCCTCAGACACTGCCAGCGTTGGAGCTTTGCCCTTTGCCTCTCTCTACAGCTGTTGTCAATCACTGCAGAGCAAACTGAGACCTTCACCTACCCCATGCCTGTGCTTGAGGAGTTATTTACCTTCTCCAGAAGCAACCTGACAGCTCTTGGGGCTGCAGGACTGAAGGGAAGGAGAGGAATTGTGTTGGGAATGTTACTTCTCTAGCAGAGAAGAGAAAGGCTTTGTCTGGACACAGACAGAGCTAACAGGAGCAGGGTGGAAATGGATGCAGGCTGATGAATATTCCCCTGCAGCAGGGAAAGGCAAGGGAAGAACCAGTCCCCAGCAGGGCAGGCTAGACCAGTTTGGGCATCAGCTATGCAGAGCTTTCAAACAATGAGGATGATGAAGTGGGGGAAAGAGGCAGTAGGAGAGGAGGGCCTGTGGGAGGCGTGAGGCAAAGCCCAGGTGCTGCTAGCAGGGAAGCAGTGATGGAATCCCAGAGGCTGAGATTCCTGCAGGAGTGACCCAGCTCCTGCCTCCTGGCCTGGGAGCTTCCTGTGCCACTGGGCTGAGGCTGCTGGAGGAGGAGGTGGCAGCTGCTGAGCCACCTCCTGCCAGTGGAGATCTCCTCCCGACCTCCTCTGCCCTTCACCTCAGAGTCCTCTCCACCAGTGGAGCTGAGGGGATCCCAGCAGAGCTAAGGGGATCCCAGCAGTGCTAAGGGGATCCCAGCAGAGCTAAGGGGATCCCAGCAGAGCTAAGGGGATCCCAGCAGTGCTAAGGGGATCCCAGCAGAGCTAAGGGGATCCCAGCAGAGCTGAGGGGATCCCAGCAGAGCTAAGGGGATCCCAGCAGATCTAAGGGGATCCCAGCAGAGCTAAGGGGATCCCAGTAGTGCTAGACTGGATTCCATTAGAGCTGGCTAGGATCCCAGCAGAGATTGAATCCCATCCCAGCTAGGTGGGATCCCTCTCAATACAAATTGGATTCCATTAGAGCTAGATGGGATCCCTCTAGGAGAAACTGGATTCCATTAGAGCTGGGTGGAATCTGACTAGAGATTGGGGTCCATCTCAGCTAGGTGGGATCCCATTAGATACAAATTGGATTATACTAGAGCTAGATGAGATACCTCTAGAGACAAACTGGATTCCATTAGAGCTGGGTGGGATCCCACTACAGATTGGATTCCATTAGAGCTAGGTGGGTTCCCACTAGAGACTGGATTCCATTAGAGCTGGGTGGGATCCCACTAGAGACTGGATTCCATTAGAGCTGGGTGGGATCCCACTAGAGACTGGATTCCATTAGAGCTAGGTGGGATCCCACTAGAGATTGGATTCCATTAGAGCTAGGTGGGATCCCACTAGAGATTGGATTCCATTAGAGCTAGGTGGGATCCCACTAGAGACTGCATTCCATTAAAACTGGGTGGGATCCCATTAGAGATTGGATTCCATTAGAGCTGGGTGGGATCCCACTAGAGACTGGATTCCATCACAGCCAGGTGGGATCCCACTAGAGACTGGATGTGGTCACAGCCAGATTGGATCCCACTAGAGAATGGATTCCATCACAGCCAGGTGAGATTTCTGCCCTCTCAGCAGAGCCAACCTGCAGCTCCCAGCTCAGCCCTGGAGGGTTGGATGTGATGCTCCTGGGCTGGGCTTCCTCAGCCCTATCACAGACTCATTTCAGCTGCAGAAGACCCTTAAGATCCTCAAACCCAACCAGCAGCAGCTCCCTGCCTTGCCCTGCTGTGCCCTGCTGTGCCCTGCTGTGCCCTGCTGTGCCCTGCCGTGCCCTGCCGTGTCCTGCCAGCCAGTGAGCAGCCACTGGCAGAGCTTTCCTCTAGCCAGAGGACCTTGCTGGCTGCTGGGACTTGGCCTGGCCTTTTCTCCTGCCATGCCACTGAAAGCTGCATTGCTCCCAAATTGAGAGGAGCCACCTGGTGAGCTCCTGCCATGGTGAGAGGGGTAGAGGTGCCCTAGGGCAGGCCTCACAGCCCCAGTCCCCAGGGAGGGCAAACTCCACAACCCCAGAACTCTACACCCAGAGCTGCTCTGCTGAGGAAAGAGCTCACTGTGGGTGCAGGATTTGGTTGCTTCCAGCTGGTTCCTGCTCACTGCCCTACCCCAGTTTGAGGCCAGGGGCATCTGCTTGCCCTGGGCAGAGGTTGGGTGGCACCAGACCTTCAGAGGGTGGGCACAATGCCTCGACCTGCTGGACTCCAAATAGACAACGACTCTGAGGTGCCCATCAATGACCAGAACCCTGAGGGAGAGGCTGCTGACCTTCCAAAGGAGCTGCAGCCGTGGGGTACAACAATGCTGATGCCTGCTACAGGCAAGAGGGGCCCCAGGTCCGTGCTCCCTGTCCCACAGGCACGGCAGAGGTGGTTCTGAAGCTGGGGCAAGGTCTGCACCTTTCAGCTCCTGCCCAAACCACAGACCAAGGTGCAGCAACAGACAGCTGGACCTGGACCAACAGCTGAGCAGACACACAGAGGGAGCTGCCTGGGTGCAGAGGGAACAAAGCCCTTGAAGGTTTATGGAGGGGCTTTGGGAATTCCCCAGCTGCTGCTGCCTGCGAGGAGCAGCTCTGAGAAACCTCAGGGGGGTGGTGGTGGAGGAAGGCTGGAGCAGGATCCACTCCTGGCAGCCCCACGTAGCCTGCTGGGAGGAAACACTGATGGTCCTCCTTGGGTCTGCTGAGATGAGCCTTGGAGCTCCAGCAGTAAACAGCCACACTTGGAAGCTTAGCTTGAGCCTCTCAGGCTTTCACCTGGGAGAGAACCCCAAGAGTCACAGGCAGCTTCTTGCCCTCCTGGGATGCAGCCCAGAAAGGCCCCGAGAGAGCAACCACAGCCTGAATCAGCCAGCAGGACCTTCCTGCAGCCAACCTCCCCACGGTGGGAAGAGGCCAGCCCTGGCTCCACGTTTGCAGGCAGCTCCTGGGAGCTGGATGTGACTCAGCTTCCCTGGGACACAGAAACCAGAGCTGCACTTCCACGCAGTTCCCATTCCCAGGCGGTTCCGAGGCTGTCTGGAGGAGGGGTTTAGCTGCAGCCTGTCGAGCAGAGGCAGGCAGCTTGGGGATGGGCTGCCCTTTCCCAGAGGTTTCACCTGGGCTCCTCTCCAAGTGCAATGATCCCCTCTGCCTTCCTCCCTCCCTGCCCAGGGACACCAGTGGGACACATCTCTGCCTGCTTTCACCCACTGCGAGGGGAGGCTGGCAGTGCCCTGACCCCCATCCAGAGCCTCTCACCTCCTCCTGGCTTGTATTTTGTTTTGGCAGCTCCAGCCCTAAGCAATGAAACCTCTCAAGGCAGGAGGAGAGCTGCATTTGGGTGGCAGAAGCAAGCTCTCCTTGCTCCATCACCCACTGGCCCCTGGGCTCTGTGGCCACAAACACACACAGCAAGAGAGAGCAGAGGTTTGCTCCCAGCGGTGCCCCTCCCAGGGCAGGGCACAGATCCCATCCAGTGGGCAGCTGCCCTGTTCCATCCCTCACAACAATCACAACAGCCAGCCAGGACAGCTCCCTGGGCAGCACCAACCTCCCTCTCCACCTGGCAGCCTTGTGTCACCCCTCTTCTCCTGGTAAACCAGCCCAGAACGTGTCTAGACCTTGGCATCTCAGCAGGGCTGGACTCAGCTTCCCATTCCAGCTTGGGAAAGCCACAGGCTCCTGGGAGGTGGCAGAGACTGGCTCAGCTCCTCCAGCTTCCCAACTTCCACCCCTCTACCTGCTGCTTGCTCCAGACGTGGCTGAATGGCTCAGCCCTGGCACTGCCCTGAGCCCCAGAGCCAGGAGTTCTGCTCTGCCTGTGAGCTCAGCCAGGCCAAGGAGCTCAGGACAGCTCCAAGAGCCAGGAGGCTTTGCACAAGGACTGTCACAGCCCTCTGGGACTGCAGCTCCTCACTGGGGAAAGCTGAGGTCTGCCACAGCAGCTTGCTCCGGATGTGAGGGCAGTGAAGACAACCCTTTGGCAAGCCTTGGCCCACAGACAAAGCCATTCCAGTGGCCCCAGGACCCAGCTGGTTGCTTGCTTTCTATGGCACAGACTCAGTGCCTGGGGCTGGAGCAGCTGCCCAGATCCCTGCACCCCTTTCTATGGGAGAGGGGGCTGCAAAGCCTCCCCTCTGGATCAGGGCAAGCCACTGTGCTCCCAGCTCGTCTCCTTCCTGCTGCTCACCCTGGGGTGTCCTGGAGGCCCCCACATTTGTCAGCCTCCAAATAGGAGACATGGCAGAAGCTTCAGAGGCAAGTCCCAGGCTGAGGTCTGTGGCCTGTTGCAGGCAGAGCTGCCTGCACTGCACCTACAACCATGCTCAGGAGACAGCTGAGCCTTGGCAGTGCTGCCAGCTTTGGCCACCCACAGGAGGGGCTGGCTCTGGTGGAGGATTCCAACCACAGGGCCACTCTCAGAGGAAGGATTTATGAAGCTTAGGCAGCTGCTCCAGCTTCAGAGCCAGGGAACAAATGCCCAAGTGCCTCAGGGACGTGGAGCAGGGAGATCAGCTCCACGGGGAGGGAATCCACGCAGCCAGCTCCGAGTCTTGTCCCAGCTCTTCCATCCAGCACAAGAGACCTCAGCATCCCCTGCTTGGGGTGAGCCACAAGAGACATGAACTGCTCTGTGCCTCACAAGCAAAACCCCACAGAAGCACCCCAAAGCATCTGCTCTGACCACAGAGGGGACCCCGGGGTGGGATCTTACCTCGGTTGGAGTGGCCCACGCTGGACGAGACGGACGACTTCTGCTTCTGCCTCTTCACCGTCATCATCACCTGCTCCTGGACCCGCTGCTTCCCAGTGCCCTTAGTTTTCAGCTTGTGGTCCGAGGGCAGAGCCAGCGTGGAGCTGGCCTGGTCTTGGAAGCACTCATAGGCCAAGGCTGTCTTCAGTGGAGAGTGGAGCATGGCTGCAGGCAGGGCGTGGGGGGCGAGGGGGCTGCGCTTCTCCTGGGCACGCACGACACAAGGCGACAGCGAACACGGCTCGTGCTGGGCTTAATCTCCTGAACCCCTCCTTGCCATGGGTGTCTGAGGGCTGCTGCTGCTGGCTCTGCTCCCCGCCGTGTGAGCAGGCACACCCTCTGCCAGACTGGATATACAGCCCTGCCTGCACACACCCACGCTCCGCCGCCGCTCGCTCGCGGCCCCCGCGGCTCCCTGCTGCCCTCGCCCCAAACCTGCCTCCCCCAGCCTGGGACCTGTGGCTGCCAGTGGGGGAGTGGGCAAGGCTGGAGGTGTGAGGGTTGGGAATGGCCATCACTGTCCCCCTTCGCTGTGAAGGGCTCACTTGGTGTGTCTGGGTAGGAAGTGCTGCTTTGGGGCTGGAGGATGTCCCACAGGCTGCTGCTTGCCTTGTGTGTTGTGATCTCCCCCCAGTCTAAACTGGATCCAAGAGCATGGGCACCCCCCTGCTAGTAGGAGGCAGTTCTGCACATGCCATGGGGCCAGGGCTGCAGAACTGCCTGCAGTGCCTGCTCCTGCCTGGGGTCCAACCTCCCTCCTTTGGGGTGCTCCTGGCTCAACCTGTCCAGCTCCCCATGGGCAAGAGGCTTCCTCAGCCTACACAGGCAGTAAAACCAGCCCAGGGCTGCAGGGTGGCCACAGAGCACCTCAGGCAGTGGCCACAGGGGGTCCTGCTGACCACGGAGTGCTACTGTGCTCCTGGGGGTGAGACCTCTTCCCAAAGAGGGTTCCACTCTTCGCAGGGACACATCAGGGCAGCGGCAGGCAAAGAGCCACAGCAGCCTTTGCGAGTAACTCAGGGTAGCAGGGAGGAAAAGAGGACCTGGAGCCAGCAGCAGGGGAGATAAAATGGCTGTACAAGAAGTGACATGCCAGGAGATGAGTCTGAGCAGAGGATCTGCTCCCTGCCAAGCCTCGCTGCAGCAACTCGCTTGCAGGGAACCCAGCACTTGGTGCTGGTGTGACCAGTTTCAGGTCACAGCAGGCACTGACGAAGCTCCTGCCAAGCCACGGGAGGCTGATACAGGAGAAGATGTCACAGACCCCACCAGGAGGGAGACTGAGGGGAGGATGCCCTGGACAGAGGCTTTCTGAGTTGCCAGGACCAGGTCGTGGGTGCTTGTGCCAGGGGGAGCAGGCTCTTCCTCGCTACTGGGTGCAAAGTGCTGTAGTGGAGAGGACTTGTGAGGTTTCCCTCCTCGTGGGAAGAATCAGTGCCCAGGGTCTGGCTGCCCACAGGCCTGGTGCTTGCAGCTCACAGATGCTGAGCTCCTCCTTGAAGAGAGCAGGAATCAACAGTGTTAGGCTTTGTGAGCACACAGCTGCCTTGTGCCCTGTAGGAACAGGAGCAGCACCAGAAAGCAGAGGGCAAGTCCTGGAGGGGATGAGCATTGTGCATCTTCCTCTTCCCATGCTCCAGGATGCTCCTCCGGTGGAAGCCAACAGCTGAAACCCAAGATCTGGCAGTGAGACACAGGACTGGAGCAGTTCTTTCCTAGGAGGGTGGTGGAGCACTGGAACAGGTTGCCCAGAGAGGTGGTTGAGGCTCCTTCCTTGGAGACATTCAAGGCGAGGCTTGACAGGGCCCTGGGTGACCTGGGCTAGTGGGGAGGTCCTGTTGACTGCAGGGGGCTGGTGGAGATGACCTCTGGAGGTCCCTTCCTATGATTCTATGGTCACCTTTGGTTCCCTCTCCCCACATCTCCTGACACCTCTCCAAGGGAGGCAGTGACTTTGCTCTGCTCCATCACCCAATCAGCCTGCACACTTCAGCCATGCCCAAGCCACGGTGCCCAGGGCGAGGGGTGAGTGCTGCCCAAGCCAGGGGGGGGCTGATGCTGCTGCTGACACCTACATCATGATGATGACTACACTTCAGCATCTGAAGGGCACCCCTAGGAGGGCTGAGCAGAGGCTGTTTCCAAGGGCTTGTGGTGACAGGACGAGGGGCAATGGTTTGGAACCTGAGCAGGGCAGATCCAGGTTAGGCAGCAGAAGGAAGCTCTGCACAGAGAGGGAGGGGAGACGCTGGAGCAGGCTGCCCAGGGAGGTGCTTGAGACCCCAACCCTGGAGACATCCAAGCTCAAAAGTGATGTGGCCCTCCACAACCTGGTCTAGTTGGAGATGTCCCTGCTGACTGCAGGGTGTGGGGGAGGGGGATTGGAACTGGATGATCTTTGAGGTCCCTTCCAGCCTAAACCATTTGAGATGACCTGGGAGGGTCTCTTCCAACCCTGACGCTGATGACGACGGCGATGAAGAGGATGACGAGCTGGGGAAGGATTTTTCTGCTGCTCCTGTCATTCACAGAGCAGGGCTAGGCCTGGGAGCACCCAGCCCAGGCAGGGAGCAGCAGAGCAAGCCCTGGGTGTTGTTTTGCTCCGTGCCTCTCCTGCACGCTCGTTATCGATGCCAAGCGGCGCTTTCGCAAATCAATGACAGGCTGTCAGCGTCGGAAGGCTTCTGCACAACAAAGTGCCCTGCTCTTGCAAACCTCTAATGTCATTTCCCCCCTGGCAAGGACCAGCCCTCACCCCAGCCCCGTGTTTATCACACCCCGTCAGCCGCTGGCGCAGCGCAGAGCTGCTGCGCTCCGGCATCTGCCCTCTTTCATAACAGCCCAAAGTGCTGAGCTGGGCTGGCAGCTGGGGACAGGCAGCTCATGGGAGGCTTTCAAGAAACAAAAGCTGCTCCAGGAGGGTTTGCAAGGTCTGGCCCAAGGCAGGGAACCTCCTGGTTTGTTTTGGTTGGGTTTTTTTCCTTCCCTTCACCAACAGGCTCCAAGCCTGCCTCGGACAGGGCAGAGGGTCCTGAAGTCAAGGAGTTTGTTCCACCTCTGTGCAGAGTGCTGGTCCTGCTCTGAATCATGGGCTGGGGATGCTTACCCAGCAGGACACAGCAAGTGTCAGCCCCAGCAAGCAGAGTGAGGCACCAGCACAGCAGCAGAGCTTGCACCCAGCAGTGCCTGAAGCCACCTCCCTGTCTGCCTTCCTGTCTGGAGCTCGCAGGGGAAGGCTGGGAGGGAAACGAGTCCTGTGCCCAGCTCTGGGCACAAGTGGTAAAAGCTTGGAGGGTTAAAGAGGGATGGAAATAAAGCAGGGCACATCTGCAGCCAACTCAGTGTCTTTGTGGGGCTCAGGAGGAGATTCTTAGGTTCACAGAATGGGTTGGGTTGGAAGGGCTCTTAAAGAACATTCAGTTCCAACCCCCTGGCACTGCCAGGGACACCTCCCACCAGCACAGGTTGCTCAAGGCCTCATCCAGCCTGGCCTTGAACACCTCCAGGGAGGGGACATCCACAACCTCCCTGGGCAGCTCTTCAGTGCACATCCAGGTTTGGCTGTCACGTGGCTGTGGCTGGTTTGTCTCTGGTTTCTTGTGACCTGAAGGAGAAATGGAAGGTGTGCACCAAAGTGGATGCCCAGCTCCTGCCACGGCTGCAGCAGCCTGACTGGCACAAGCATCGCTCAGGCTGCCCAGGGAGGCGCTGAGGGGAGGGGTCCCCACCCCTGGGGGTGTTCAAGGAACGCGTGGCCGTGGCACTGGGGGCCGTGGCTTAGTGGCTGTGGTGGTGTTGGGTTGCTGGTTGGGCTTGGAGGGCTCCTCCAAGCCACCCTGTGGCAGAGGCAGAGGGACCCTGGGCCGCGGTGCCAGGGCTGCCTGCGCGCAGCCGTCCCTGCGTGGCGATGGCCTGAGTCACCCTCCACACCCACACGGGACACGCCCTGAGCATCTGCCCTCTTCAAAGCATTTTTGTGTGAGTTCCTGGGATTCCTGCCAACTTGGCTGATCCCAATCAAAGGGCCCAGTGCTGCTCCCAGAGCCGAGCAGGGTTCGCTGTTCTGACTTGCTCAGGCGCTCCCCAGCTGCGAAGCGCCTAAGGAGTGCTGCAGGGTGGGGGGGGGGGATCAGAAGGACAGAGAGTCCTGCTGGGAGGTTGATTAGCACCCAAGGTTGCTTCTTCCTCAGGGTGGGTGGTCAGCAGGAGGGACAGAGGTCAGGCTGCTGGGAGTTTCCTGTATGAGCCAGGATAGATGCTGCCTGCAACTGCCTGCAGGGAGGCTGTGGCCAGGTGGGGTTGGGCTCTGCTGCCAGGTAGCCAGGGCCAGAAGAAGGGGACACAGCCTCAAGCTGTGCCAGGGCAGGTTGATGCTGGATGTTGTTAGGAAGTTGTTGTCAGAGAGAGTGATTGACACTGGAATGGGCTGCCCAGGGAGGTGGTGGAGTGGCTGTGGCTGGAGGTGCTGAAGCCAAGCCTGTCTGGGGCACTTAGTGCCATGGTCTGGTTGGTTGGGCAGGGCTGGGGATAGGTTGGGCTGGAGGAGCTTGGAGCTCTCTGCCAACCTGCCTGATTCTATGAGTCTAAGTGAGAACTGACTGAGAAGTGTGTGAGAAGTGAATGGAGAAGGAGTGATAATGCCCAGCTCTGAGTGCCCAGTTCTGAGTGCTGACTCAGCCCCATCCCATCCCAGCTAAGACTTCCCAGAGCCTGGCAAAGTGTTCTCCAGGGCCAAACCTGCCCTGCAGACTTGTGCAGCCTTGGGTTTGCTCTGCCTCTCCCTTCTTCTGTGGGACCAGAGGGTGCCACAGTGATGGAGCAGGTGGAGAGCTCAGATCCAACAGGGAAAGCAAGATCCAGCTGCAAGGGAGCAGGGAGCTGCCAAGCTGAGGAAAGCCATGCAGGAGCCTGCTGAGACCTGCAGATGTGCTGTCCTTGAGCAAAGCCTTCCCCCCACTCCTCACACACATGTGGCACTGAGATGGTTTTGAGGTGGTGTGGTGGGAGGCTGAGGAGGTGACAGTGGCAAGCAGATCACAGGCTGGTCCCTGCAGAGCAGGTAGAGGCAGCACCAAGCCCCAGAGAGCTCCCAGGGAGGATGGGAGCTGAGGTGAGGAGAGGAAGGAGATCCCTGATTTCTCCACAGAAAGGAGGGGTGGATCCTGGAGGGATCTGGAGGGATCCTGAAGGGATCTGGAGGGATCCTGGACAGAGATGGAGGGATCTGAAGGGATCTGGAGGGATCCTGAAGGGATCTGGAGGGATCCTGGACAGAGCTGGAGGGATCTGAAGGGATCTGGAGGGATCCTGAAGGGATCTGGAGGGATCCTGAAGGGATATGGAGGGATCCTGGACAGAGCTGGAGGGATCCTGGAGAGAGCTGGAGGGATCTTGGAGGGATCCTGAGGCTCTGTGCAGCAGGGTGGGAGCCTTGTGTCGTGGAGCTGTAGCAGCTGGGAACAGAGGCAGCTCCTCACTGAGCTGTGCCTCAGCCTGGAGTGGCTTAGGTGGGAAGGGACTGAGCCTCTGCCCAGAGCTCTGCTGGGCTCAGCCAGGCCCCAGCTGCTCCACACCTTGCCCAGCTGAAGTTTGGTGGAGCTGCCACAGCACCCCCAGCTGTTCCCCCAGCATTTGGCTGTCCTCAGGGTGATCTTTGCACTTATCTAAGGGGAATTTCCCACGTCCCAGCTTGTTCCAGGTGCTTCTTGTCCACTGCCCCTGCAGCCCAGAGGATCTGTCTCCATCCTACAGCATCATGTCATGGAATCATGGAATGGGTTGGGTCGAAGGCACCTTCAGAGCTCCTCCAGTCCAACCCCCTGCACTCAGCAGGGACATCCCCAACCAGAGCAGGTTGCTCAGAGCCCCAAACAACCTGACCCACAGTGGTGCCAGGCATGGGCCATCTCTCTGGGCACCCTGGGCCACTGCCCTTGTTGTACTCAATGCCTTCCTTCTATCTACTCTGCATCTGCCTCTTCTAGTTCCAAACCACCTCCCCCTTGTCCTGTCACAACAGGCCCTGCTCAAAAGTCTGTCCCCAGCTTTCTTCTAGGCCTCCTTTAAGCACTGTAGAGCCACCAGAAGGTCTCCCTGGAGCCTTTCTCTCCTCCAAGCTGATGTCCCTGGGACCATGGCAGCCAAGATGTGTCCTGGAGATCCTCTCCCACACCTGCTTTGGAAACAAAGACAACTTCCTGCTTGCTAGGCACAGGAGCAGTGCTCCCAGCAAAGACCTTCCCCTGCAGCCCCACCTCAACAGTTGGACTCCAATGCTCTCAGAGGTCCCTTCCAACCTTAAAGGCTCTGGGATTCTACCAAGCATGGCCTTGTAGAGCCAGGAGGTGTGTGCCAGTCTGCAGCCCAGCCAGAGGCACCTGCACATCACAAATCTTCTCTGCATGCTGCAGGGGAGCAGCTGCAGACAGCTTCAAGGACCCTCTAAACTTGGCCTCCTTCAGGCTGGGCCAACCCCAGCTCTCCCAGCTCCTCCTTCTGTGTCTTCTGCTCTACTCCTGGCCATCCTCTGGGTACTGGTGGAAAAGAAGCTGAACCTCAGCCAGTAGTGCACAGCTGCAGCCCAGAGAGCAGCCAGAGCCTGGGCTGCAGCCAGAGCAGTGTGGGCAGCAGGGTGAGGGAGGGCATCCTGCCCCTCTGCACCCTCTGCTGAGACCCCACCTGCAGCTCTGTGCCCAGTGCTGGAGCCTCTGGTACAGGGAAGGTCTGGAGGTGCTGGAAGGTGTCCAGAGAAGAGCCAGGAGGGAGAGCAGAGGGCAGGAGCTGCCCTGCTGTGGGGACAGGCTGAGGGAGTTGGGGCTGTGCAGTCTGGAGAGGAGAAGGCTCCAAGGAGACCTTCTTGTGGCCTTGCAGTGCCAGTGCATCAGGAATGGTGTGGCCAGCAGGAGCAGGGAGGTCATTCTGCCCCTGTACTCTGCACTGCTTAGACCACACCTTGAGTGCTGTGTTCAGTTCTGGGCCCCCCAGTTTAGGAGGGACATTGAGATGCTTGAGCGTGTCCAGAGAAGGGCAACGAGGCTGGGGAGAGGCCTTGAGCACAGCCCTACGAGGAGAGGCTGAGGGAGCTGGGATTGGTTAGCCTGGAGAAGAGGAGGCTCAGGGCAGACCTCATTGCTGTCTGCAACTACCTGAGGGGAGGTTGTGGCCAGGAGGAGGTTGCTCTCTTCTCTCAGGTGGCCAGCACCAGAAGGAGAGGACACAGCCTCAGGCTGTGCCAGGGGAGATTTAGGCTGGAGGTGAGGAGAAAGTTCTTCACTGAGAGAGTCATTGGACACTGGAATGGGCTGCCCGGGGAGGTGGTGGAGTCGCCGTCCCTGGAGCTGTTCAAGGCAGGACTGGACGTGGCACTTGGTGCCATGGTCTGGCCTTGAGCTCTGTGCTAAAGGGTTGGACTTGATGAGCTGTGAGGTCTCTACCAACCCTGATGACACTGTGAGACTGTGACACTGTGAGAGGGCTACAGGAAAGCTGGGGAGGGACTTTTGAGGCTGTCAGGGAGTGATAGGACTGGGGGGGATGGAGCAAAGCTGGAGATGGGGAGAGTCAGCCTGGAGGTGAGGAAGAAGTTGTTCAACATGAGGGTGCTGAGAGCCTGGCACAGGTTGCCCAGGGAGGTGGTGGAAGCCTCACCCCTGGAGGTGTTTAAGGCCAGGCTGGCTGAGGCTGTGTGCAGCCTGCTCTGGTGTGAGGTGTCCCTGGGCATGGCAGGGGGTTGGGGCTGGATGGTCCTTTTGGTCCCTTCCAGCCCTGCAAGTTCTCTGGGCCTGTGATCCCGTGGCTGGGGAGCAGCCCTTGTCAGCTGCACCTCCGTGGGCTCACCCTGCTGGTGCCTTCTTCAGTGCCCTGATCTGTGGCAGGTGGGACACAGAAAGGGACACAGAAAGGGACACAAGGCAGGGCAGGACATCTTAAAGACCACTCTTAAAGCTCTGTGCAGGCCCAGGCTCAGCAGCTATCAGGGCTGAGGGTACAGATTGCCCCTTCTGCCCATCCCTGCACTGGGCCATCCTCTGCCAAAGAGTCACATCCCAGGTCCCACCTCTGATGAGCAACAACAGCACAGCTCTGAAGTGCTTCCAGCTGCTCTTGGCTCTGGGGCTGTCAGCAGCTGTGCAGCAGCCTTGGTCAGCAGGTCACTCTGCAAGCCAGCACCAGGAGTGGCCTCAGCTGCCAGGGCAGGTACCAGGGAGGTGCCCTAGGATGGGAGGATGGTGATGGAGAAGGAAGAAGCTCTCCTTCCTTCAGTCCAGTCCACCCAGCTTCCACCTCCTGTGTCCCATCTCACCTGAGGAGCCTCCTCAAAGGCAGGCAAGAAGCTGCTGATCTCCTCCCAGCTCTGCCCAGTTCAGGGTGGGGCTCAGCCTGGGGCTCTCTCTTCACTCAGCTCTGTGAGGGAGATGCAGGGGTGGGGGGGAGGAGATGCTTCTCACCAAGACCTACCATGTGGGACCCTGCTGGCCAAGCCCCTCCTTGCCACAGCCCCTGCCCAGCTTGTGGCAGGGTGTGAGTGAGGCTGAGCTGAGCGTGGCAGGGTTTGAGTGAGGCTGAGCTGAGTGTGGCAGGGAGTGAGTGAGGCTGAGCTGAGTGTGGCAGGGTTTGAGTGAGGCTGAGCTGAGTGGGCAGGGTGTGAGTGAGGCTGAGCTGAGTGTGGCAGGGTTTGAGTGAGGCTGAGCTGAGCGTGGCAGGGTTTGAGTGAGGCTGAGCTGAGTGTGGCAGGGAGTGAGTGAGGCTGAGCTGAACGTGGCAGGGTGTGAGTGAAGCTGAGCTGAGTGTGGCAGGGTTTGAGTGAGGCTGAGCTGAGTGGGCAGGGTGTGAGTGAGGCTGAGCTGAGTGTGGCAGGGTTTGAGTGAGGCTGAGCTGAGTGTGGCAGGGTTTGAGTGAGGCTGAGCTGAGTGGGCAGGGTGTGAGTGAGGCTGAGCTGAGTGTGGCAGGGTTTGAGTGAGGCTGAGCTGAGTGTGGCAGGGTTTGAGTGAGGCTGAGCTGAGTGGGCAGGGTGTGAGTGAGGCTGAGCTGGGTGTGGCAGGGTTTGAGTGAGGCTGAGCTGAGTGTGGCAGGGTTTGAGTGAGGCTGAGCTGAGTGTGGCAGGGTGTGAGTGAGGCTGAGCTGAGCGTGGCAGGGAGTGAGTGAGGCTGAGCTGAGTGTGGCAGGGTGTGAGTGAGGCTGAGCTGAGTGTGGCAGGGAGTGAGTGAGGCTAAGCTGAGTGTGGCAGGGTGTGAGTGAGGCTGAGCTGAGTGTGGCAGGGAGTGAGTGAGGCTGAGCTGAGTGTGGCAGGGTTTGAGTGAGGCTGAGCTGAGCGTGGCAGGGTGTGAGTGAGGCTGAGCTGAGTGTGGCAGGGTTTGAGTGAGGCTGAGCTGAGTGGGCAGGGTGTGAGTGAGGCTGAGCTGAGTGTGGCAGGGTGTGAGTGAGGCTGAGCTGAGAGTGGCAGGGTTTGAGTGAGGCTGAGCTGAGTGTGGCAGGGAGTGAGTGAGGCTGAGCTGAGAGTGGCAGGGTGTGAGTGAGGCTGAGCTGAGTGTGGCAGGGTGTGAGTGAGGCTGAGCTGAGAGTGGCAGGGTGTGAGTGAGGCTGAGCTGAGTGTGGCAGGGTGTGAGTGAGGCTGAGCTGAGTGTGGCAGGGAGTGAGTGAGGCTAAGCTGAGTGTGGCAGGGTGTGAGTGAGGCTGAGCTGAGTGTGGCAGGGAGTGAGTGAGGCTAAGCTGAGTGTGGCAGGGTGTGAGTGAGGCTGAGCTGAGCGTGGCAGGGAGTGAGTGAGGCTAAGCTGAGTGTGGCAGGGTGTGAGTGAGGCTGAGCTGAGTGTGGCAGGGAGTGAGTGAGGCTAAGCTGAGTGTGGCAGGGTGTGAGTGAGGCTGAGCTGAGTGTGGCAGGGAGTGAGTGAGGCTGAGCTGAGTGTGGCAGGGTTTGAGTGAGGCTGAGCTGAGCGTGGCAGGGTGTGAGTGAGGCTGAGCTGAGTGTGGCAGGGTTTGAGTGAGGCTGAGCTGAGTGGGCAGGGTGTGAGTGAGGCTGAGCTGAGTGTGGCAGGGTGTGAGTGAGGCTGAGCTGAGAGTGGCAGGGTTTGAGTGAGGCTGAGCTGAGTGTGGCAGGGAGTGAGTGAGGCTGAGCTGAGAGTGGCAGGGTGTGAGTGAGGCTGAGCTGAGTGTGGCAGGGTGTGAGTGAGGCTGAGCTGAGAGTGGCAGGGTGTGAGTGAGGCTGAGCTGAGTGTGGCAGGGTGTGAGTGAGGCTGAGCTGAGAGTGGCAGGGTTTGAGTGAGGCTGAGCTGAGTGGGCAGGGTGTGAGTGAGGCTGAGCTGAGAGTGGCAGGGTGTGAGTGAGGCTGAGCTGAGTGTGGCAGGGAGTGAGTGAGGCTAAGCTGAGTGTGGCAGGGTGTGAGTGAGGCTGAGCTGAGCGTGGCAGGGAGTGAGTGAGGCTAAGCTGAGTGTGGCAGGGTGTGAGTGAGGCTGAGCTGAGCGTGGCAGGGAGTGAGTGAGGCTAAGCTGAGTGTGGCAGGGTGTGAGTGAGGCTGAGCTGAGTGTGGCAGGGAGTGAGTGAGGCTAAGCTGAGTGTGGCAGGGTGTGAGTGAGGCTGAGCTGAGCGTGGCAGGGAGTGAGTGAGGCTGAGCTGAGTGTGGCAGGGTTTGAGTGAGGCTGAGCTGAGCGTGGCAGGGTGTGAGTGAGGCTGAGCTGAGTGTGGCAGGGTTTGAGTGAGGCTGAGCTGAGTGGGCAGGGTGTGAGTGAGGCTGAGCTGAGTGTGGCAGGGTGTGAGTGAGGCTGAGCTGAGAGTGGCAGGGTTTGAGTGAGGCTGAGCTGAGTGTGGCAGGGAGTGAGTGAGGCTGAGCTGAGAGTGGCAGGGTGTGAGTGAGGCTGAGCTGAGTGTGGCAGGGTGTGAGTGAGGCTGAGCTGAGAGTGGCAGGGTTTGAGTGAGGCTGAGCTGAGTGGGCAGGGTGTGAGTGAGGCTGAGCTGAGTGTGGCAGGGTGTGAGTGAGGCTGAGCTGAGAGTGGCAGGGAGTGAGTGAGTGAGGCTGAGCTGAGTGTGGCAGGGAGTGAGTGAGTGAGGCTGAGCTGAGTGTGGCAGGGAGTGAGTGGGGCTGAGCTCTCCCAGGGGCTTCCCTGGAGCTGGGACCCCGCAGTGGCAGCGTTGCCTCTGCAGGAGGGGACATGTGGCAGGGCTGGGTGCAGCAGGGGGCTCCTCGTGCTCCCCAGGCTTGCCTTTAAGCTGTCGCAGCCTGCTCCCGGGGGCCAATGACCTGCGCTTGCTGCAAGAGACTTCCCTTGGAAGTGAGCAACGCTGCTGAGAGAAGCTTGGCTTGGGAGCTTGGGCTGCCTGCCTGCTGCTCTGCCCCTCTGCTCTGCCCTGCTCAGCCCCTCTGCTCTGCCCCTCTGCTCTGCCCTGCTCAGCCCCTCTGCTCTGCCCCTCTGCACTGCCCCTCTGCTCTGCCCCTCTGCTCTGCCCCTCTGCTCTGCCCTGCTCAGCCCCTCTGCTCTGCCCCTCTGCTCTGCCCCTCTGCTCTGCCCTCTGCTCTGCCCCTCTGCTCTGCCCCTCTGCTCTGCTCCTCTGCTCTGCCCTGCTCAGCCCCTCTGCTCTGCCCCTCTGCACTGCCCCTCTGCTCTGCCCCTCTGCTCTGCCCTGCTCAGCCCCTCTGCTCTGCCCCTCTGCTCTGCCCTCTGCTCTGCCCCTCTGCTCTGCCCCTCTGCTCTGCCCCTCTGCACTGCCCCTCTGCTCTGCTCCTCTGCTCTGCCCCTCTGCTCTGCCCTGCTCAGCCCCTCTGCTCTGCCCCTCTGCTCTGCCCCTCTGCTCTGCTCCTCTGCTCTGCCCTGCTCAGCCCACAGCTGGGATCTTGTGCCCAGTTCTGGGTCCCTCAGCTCAAGCAGGAGCTCAGGGAAGTGCTGGAGGGAGCCCAGCCCAGAGCCCCCAGGCTGCTGCAGGCAGTGAGCATCTCCTGTGGGGCCAGGCTGAGGCAGCTGGGGCTGGCAGCTGGCAGCAGAGCAGCCTGAGGGCTGCCCTCAGTGCTGTGCTCAAGCTGTGCAGGGCAGTGTGGGCAGGACGCAGGCAGGCTCTGCCCAGGGGTGGCCAAGGGCAGCAGGAGGGGCACTGGGGGCAAGGTGGAGCAGAGGAGGTGGCAGGGCAAGAGGAGAGGAAACTTTGCCAGTGTGAGGGTGCTGGAGCCTGGAGCAGGCTGCCCAGAGAGGCTGTGGAGTCTCCTGCCCTGGAGCCTTTCAAACCCTCCTGGCTGTGTTCCTGTGTGCCCTGCCCTGGGTGCTGCTGCCCTGGCAGGGGCTTGGGCTGGATGACCTCCAGAGGTCCCTCCCAGCCCCTGATGTTCGGTGGTCCTGTGCTGCTGCTGCCCACCCTGCCAAGCCACAGCTGCCTCATGCCAGCCCCTCAGCAGGGTCATGTCCCCCCTGCAGGCTGCCAGGTGCTGCTGAATCCTGCTTCACCCTGCCCAGAGGACCTGAGAAGGCCTCTGTGGGAGACACCTTCTCCCCAGACACATCTATTTGCTTTGCTTCTTCAGCTCTTGAGGACCACCTAAGGGTCCTGTGGGGCTTATTTTAGGTGACCCTGCTCTAGATCAGAGGCTGGGCAAGATCATCTTCAGAGGTCCCTTCCAACCCTCACCACCCTGTGATTCTGCCCCCTGTGCAGTGCCTCTCTTGCTTCTAGCTGTGTGGTGGCTGAAGGCTTCCCCTCTCCATCCCACCCCAGGCCTGGTACGTGCAGAGGGAGCTGGCTGCCAAGGGAAGCAGGGCTGGAGGGCAGCTGAGGCTGGACACTGCCAGGAGGGAGGAGAGCTCACAGTGCCGTGAGGACCCTGACAGGCAACCTCAGGGTGCTCTGGAGGCCCCAGGAGGTGCTTGAGTGCTACCTGGGTGGTGTCCTGTAAGTCCTGCCAGGGGCACCTACTGCTTCCAGGAATGGCTGGAGAGAGGGCAGGGCTGTGGGGCAGCATCTGCAGGGGTGATGGAGGGAGGGCAGGGCTGTGGGGTGCCACCTCCAGGGGTGATGGAAGGAGGGCAGGGCTGTGGGGTGCCACCTCCAGGGGTGATACTTCCAGGCCCAGGAGTCCATGGCTACCACCAGCCAAATCCCAGCCCAGGGAGGTCCCATCCAGAGCCACAAGCAGAGAGATGTGAGCAGGTCTCCTGCAGCTGGGCATAGGGGTGAGGAAGAGCAGGCAGGCAGAGAGCTCAGGCAGGATGGGAGCTGCAGGGCTCCTCACCTCCTAGTGCCTGGCACACTTCAGCCTGCACCAGCTGAAGGGAGCTGCAGAGAAGGAGAATTTGTTGCCCCCATGCCAGGTGCAGAGGTGAAGGGCACACAGCCCTGCCCAGCTGGGGCCAGCCTGTGTGAGGCCTTGGCACAGCCCAGGGTGACCTGAGCTGCTGTAGCAGCCTCTGGGGAGGGGAGCAGGAGGTGTCCCAGCACAGCCCCCAGGACAGGAGGGGAGCACTGGGCTGTGACTGGCAGTGGAGGGGGCCCAGGAGCACCTGATGGCAAATGCCAGGTGCTCTACCAGCTTGCCCCTGGCCACCTGCCCACACCAGTTGTGCTGGAGAGCAGGACCAGCTCCTTCCCAGCAGTGGTTCTGAGGCTGCCCAGGGAGGTGGTGCAGTCCCCAGCCCCCGGGGGGAGTTCAAGAGCTGTGTGGATGTGGTGCTGAGGGAGGTGGTGCTGGGGGAGGTGGTGCAGTGGCAGTGCCTCCCCAGCTTGCTGGGGCTCTGAGCTCTGACTGGTTGGACTTGGTGAGCTCCAGGGTCTCTGCCAACCTCAGCAGCTCCCTGGTCCTGCCATGCCTGGCAGCATCACTACTCCAGCACTGCTGCAGGCAGGGGGCAGAAGCTCCTTGCACCGCAGCAGCCTTTCCCCTTCCCTCCTGAGCACCATTTCAGTGCAGCACCTGGGGACAGGCTTTGGTTTCTCCCCACACTCTGTGCCAGGGAGACCCTGCAGAGCTTCACCCCAGCCTAAGCACAAAGGTGGTGTTTGGCACTGGCATGGGGAGGACCAGGGCAGCCCTGAGCTCAGGGTGATGCCACCTCACTGCCTGGCCTCCAGGCCTGGCCTCTCACCTCCCTGAGCTCCAGGAGGGTTTGTCTGCAGCTGCCAACACAGGCAGGTCCTCTGCAGGTGAAAGCACAGAGCTGACCCCGTGGGTGTCTGACACCAGCAGCAAGTGCCAAGGCACTGCTGCCCACTGGCACCCGTGGTGGGTGCAGATGTCCCTTGCCAGGCACCCTGAGGCTGTGCTCATCCCCTCCTGTGGGGAAGCAGCTGCTGGAGGACTTTGCCTCCTCCTTGCTCTTGTGCATTTGGGAAGACTCTGCTGCCCTCACAGCCCCTAAAGCCTCCCTGCTGTGAGCAGCACCAGGCCATGAGCATAGAGACTCTGCTCCACCTGTGCCCAGGGCTGTGCAACCTCCACTGCAGGCCTTGGAGATCCTCAGCTCCCCCTGGTCAAACGGGGTTGGTTGGAAGGGACCTTCAAAGCTCCTCCACCCCAGCCCCCTGCACTCAGCAGGGGCACCCCCAGCCAGAGCAGGCTGCTCACAGCCCCACACAACCTGCCCTGCAGTGCTGCCAGCCATGGGGCAGCTCCCAGCTCTCTGGGCAGCCTGGCACAGGCTCTCCCCAGCCTCAATGCCTCCTCTCCTCTCTGAGTCTCCCTCCTTTAGTTCCAAACCATTTCCCCCTGTCCTGCTCACAGGTCTGTCCCCAGCTTCCTGCTCAGCCCTTTCAGCACTGCAAGGGGCCCCCAGAAGGCCTCCCTGGAGCCTTCTCCTCTGCAGGCTGCACCCCCCCAGCTCTCAGCCTGTGCTCACAGCAGAGCTGCTCCCTCCAGCCCTTGGATCACCTTTGTGGCCTCCCCCCAGCAGTTCTGTGTCCTCCTCCTGCTGGGGAAGCAGAGCTGGAGGCAGGGTTGGAGGTGAGCTCTGAGCAGAGCAGAGCCTAGGGGCAGGATCCCCTCTCCTGCCCTGCTGCCCACCCTGCTCTGGCTGCAGCCAGCACACAGGATGCTAAGAGAAGGTCTTCACAGGATGTAATGTACTCCCTGGGGGGGGACACTTTGCTGATGATGGAGGTCCCAGTCCTGAAGGAGGAAGCCCAGAAGCTCTTTCTTCTCCCTGCCCAAGTGCTGGGAGCCTGCCCAGCACTCCCTGCCACTGAGGGCTGCCCACACAGGTGCTGTGGTGATGGTGAAGGTCACCAGCAGGGACTAGGGACAGCATCTGGGGGCAAAGAGAGGGAAACCAGGACAGACCTGAGCTGATGCAGAGCCCAAGCAAGCAGCACATCACACAGGACTCTCTGCTTGACTGCTGCCTGCTTGCCAGGCAGAGGCCAGGCTGGGCTGGGGTTCCCAGGTGGGCAGGCATTGGCAGTGCTCCCCTTCAGGCTAAGGGAAAAGAGACTTCCCAAAGCTGATTTATGGCCAGGCAGGTGAAGCATCCTCAGGTACCTGTGACAGAGAGGAGGTAAGGAGCTGCCCTGACACCCAAGAGCACATTCAAGCATCCAGGTTGTACCTGCAGACCCAGTGCTGAGCCTGGCATGGCCTCTGAGTGCCCTGGCACACAGGACCCAGCATGGTGTGGCTGGAAGGGAGCTCTGGAGATAGAATAGAACCATAGAACAAAATTAACCAGGTTGGCAGAGAGCTCCAAGCTCCTCCAGCCCAACCTAGCCCCCAGCCCTGCCCAACCAACCAGACCATGGCACTCAGTGCCCCAGCCAGGCTTGGCTGCAACATCTCCAGCCACAGCCACTCCACCACCTCCCTGGGCAGCCCATTCCAATGCCAATCCAGCCCCCCTGCTCCAGCAGGGCACCCACAGCAGCTTGCCCAGGAGCACAGTGGCCAGGGGGGGTTGGAAGCTCTCCAAGAGGGGATCACAAAATCACAGAAAGTTAGGGGCTGGAAGGGGCCCAAAGGGAGCTTGAGAGTCTGCAGAGCAGGAGACTCCACAGCCTCTCTGGCAGCCTGCTCCAGGCTCCAGCACCCTCTCACCAGAGAAGTTTCTCCTCCTGCTCAGGTGGAGCCTTCTGGTTTCCAGTCTGTGCCCACTGCCCCTTGTCCTGTCCCTGGGCACCACTGTACAGAGTTTGGCCTCATTCTCCTGCCCCCCACCCTTTAGCTCTTGCTGAGCATTGCTCAGCTCCCCCCTGGGGCTGCTCTCCTGCAGGCTCTCAGCCCCAGGGCTCTCAGCCTTTGCTCCTCAAGGCTGCTCCAGACCCCTCAGCACCTTCGTAGCCTCCCCTGGACTCTCTCCAGCACTTCCCTGTGTTCCTTCGACTGGGGAGCCCAGAACTGGACCTAGCACTCCAGATGTGGCCTCCCTAGAATGGGAGGAGATGCTCCCTTGCCCTGCTGCCCACACTCCTCTTCCTGTCCCCCAGGACACCATTGGGCTCCTGGCCACAGGGGCAGGCTACTGGCTCAGTGAGCTCCTTGTCCTGCAGCACTCCTGGAAGCCACTTTCCAGCAGGCCACCCCCGACCCCTGCTGGGGCAGGAGGTTGCTCCTCCCCAGGGCCAGGACCCTCCACTTGCCCTCTGTGAGCCTCGTGAGGTTCCCTCTGCCTCCCTCCAGCCTGGCCAGGTCTGGCAGCACAGCCTGGGGGCTGCCAGCAGCTCCTCCCAGCTCCAGAGCATCAGCAAACTGCCTGAGCCTCCTCTGTGCCTGCACCCAGGGCACTGATGTGGAGCAAGCCAGAGCCCAGTCCTGGCCCCTGGGGAGCATCAGGAGCTGCAGGCTTCCAACTGGGCTCTGCACCCTGAACACAGCCCCCTGAGCTCTGTCCTCCAGCCACTGCCCAACCCACATCAGACCTCCAGCTGGGCTCTGCACTGCCAAAACAGGCACAGGCTGCAGCTCCAGGCTGGGGTTTGCCTGCCCTGGGCACAGGCTGCAGCTCCAGGCTGGGTTTGCCTGCCCTGGGCACAGGCTGCAGCTCCAGGCTGGGGTTTGCCTGCCCTGGGCACAGACTGCAGTTCCAGGCTGGGTTTGCCTGCCCTGGGCACAGGCTGCAGCTCCAGGCTGGGGTTTGCCAGCCCTGGGCACAGGCTGCAGCTCCAGGCTGGGGTTTGCCAGCCCTGGGCACAGGCTGCAGCTCCAGGCTGGGGTTTGCCAGCCCTGGGCACAGGCTGCAGCTCCAGGCTGGGGTTTGCCAGCCCTGGGCACAGGCTGCAGCTCCAGGCTGGGGTATGCCTGCCCTGGGCACAGGCTGCAGCTCCAGGCTGAGGTTCACCTGCCCTGGGCACAGGCTGCCGTTCCAGGCTGGGTTTGCAGCTCCATCAGCAAGCACAGGAGAAGCTTGGGCTGCCCTGGGGAGCACAGGGTGGCAGTGCCAGCCCCTTGGCTCCAGTGCTGTGTGCCAGGAATCCAGACCAAAGAGTTGAGGACAGAGCAGGGCACTCCTGCCCTTGGCTCTGGTTGGAGGATGCTGTTTGTGCCACCTCCTGCCTCTGCTCCACAGCCTGGCAGCCTCAGGCACTGTGCAGGGAGGCTCTGCCACTGGCTGCCAAGTGCAAGGTGGAGCTGGGGACAGAAGTGGCATTTGGCCTTCACCTGGGGCCTGATGCCAGGCACACTGAGGCTGTGCCCATCCTCTCCTCAGGAGATGCAGCTGCTGGATGAGGACATCCTCTGCAGTCCTGCACTTCAGGCAGGCAGCATCAGCCAGACTCAGCCTCACTCTGCCTGGAACAGACCTTTAAGGCCATCGAGTCCAGCTGCTCCCTGACTCTGCTGGGGGCTCCAGCACACCACAGCCTTGAGCTCCACCTCCAGAGAGCTTTCAAATGCGCCCAGGGAGGGCAATGCAGACACCTCCCTGGGCTGCCTGCTGCAGTCTGTGAGAGCCCTTTTGCCAGGGAAGCTTCTCCTAGTGGCAGAGAAGCACAGAACTGACCAGGGTGAGAAAGACCTCTGAGCTCATCGAGTCCAACCTACCACCCAACACCTTCTGACCAACTCAACCCTGGCACCAGCTGCCTCATCCAGTCTCTTCCAGGGATGGGGATTCCACCACCTCCCTGGGCAGCCCATTCCAGTGCCAATCACTCTCTCTGCCAACAACTTCCTCCTAACATCCAGCCTAGACCTGCTCTGGCATAGCTTGGGGCTGTGTCCCCTCATTCTGTCCCTGGGGGCCTGGCAGCAGAGCCCAACCCCAGCTGGCTTACAACATCCTGGCACAACTTGAGGCCATTTTCTCTTGTCCTGTCAGTTGTGACTTGTGAGAAGGCACCAAGAGCCTAACTCCAACCCTGACCCCTACACCCTCACCTCAGGTAGCTGTAGAGAGCACAGCAGGGCTCAGCGTGGGGACCACTTCTGTTTAGCATCCTTACTGCTGACCCTGGTGAAGACACAAAGCTGTGGCAGCAGTGAGCTGGCAGGTGGCATCAAGTGAGGTGGCAGTGTTGGTCCTCATGAGGGTAGAGAGGCTCTACAGAGGGACTTGGATAGGTTGGATCCATGGCCAACATTACTGGGATGAGCTTCAACAAGGCCAAGGGCCAGCTCCTGCACCTGGGGCACAACAGCCCCAAGCAGCACTGCAGGCTTGGGCCAGTGTGGCTGGAGAGCTGCTGCAGAAAGGGACCTGGGGGTTGTAACAGACAGGAGCTGAGTGTGAGCCAGCAGTGCCCAGGGGGCAGAGAAAGCCAAAGGCATCCTGGCTGGTAGCAGAAATGCTGTGGCCAGCAGGAGCAGGGAGGGGATTGTCCTCCTGTGCTCTGCTCTGCTCTGCTGGGGCCACAGCTCCAGGGATGGCTTCAGGTTGGGGCACCTCAGTACAAGAGAGATGTGGAGGTGCTGGAGCCAGAGCAGAGGAGGGCAGGGAAGGGCCTGGGGAATAAATGTGCTGAGGAGAGCCTGAGGGAGCTGGGGATGGGCAGTGTGGAACAGAGGAGGCTGAGGCAGAGCTCACTGCTGCCTGCAGCTGCCTGAAAGGAGGCTGTGGAGAGGCTGCTGCTGGGCTCTGCTCACAGGGAAACAGTGAGAGAAGAGGGAATGGCCTCAAGCTGCCACTGGGGAGGCTGAGGCTGGACATGAGGAAGAATTTTTTCCCATCAAAGGTGATCAGGCACTGGCAGAGGCTGCCCAGGGAGGTGGTGGAGTGCCCAACCCTGGAGGTGTTCAGAGGTGGTTTGGCTGTGGTGCTTGGGGCTATGGCTTAGGCTGCAGCTTGCAGAGCAGGGGTCTGGGCTGGCCTTGGTGGTCCTGAAGGGCTTTGCCAACCAGACTGTGGCTGTGTGCTGTGAGTCTGTGTTGTGAGCCCCCAGGCTGCCCTGGCATGCGGAGCTGGGGGCCGTGCCCTGGCGCCCTCCTGCAGCCTCTCTGCCCTTCACGCCAAGGCTGCTGCAGCTCTGCCTGCCCTTGCTGGGCCAGTTTGCAAAAGGCAGCTCTCAGCTCCTTCTGCCCAGCACGTGGCCCTGCCGTGGAGGTTGTGTGTCCTCTGCTGGGGGGCGTTGAGCAACCCAGCCCTGCTCTTGCGTCGCCGAAGCCTTTCAAGCAGGGTTTGATAAGCAGCATGAGCGCCGCTCCTGGGGCATTGCCACATCCCCTGGCGTGCTTGGCCCTGCCAAATCTCTGTTCCAAGCTGCCTGTAAATTACCCCTCACGCTCAGCTTTCATCTGCCCTCCCTGCAACGGGCGAGAACAAAGCCACCGAGTGCCACACCAAGGCAGGGGAGCCAGGAGAGGGCGGAGGTGGAGGCAGAGGCAGGGCAGGGGCAGTCGCCGCAGGACGCTGAGCAGCCCCAGCCTGCTGCCAGCCTGGCATCAGAGCTGTGCAGAGAGGGTGGCAGCTGCTGCCAGCAAGGTGCCCTTGTGGGCCAGGAGGCCAATGGGCTGCTGGGGTGCATGGAGAGGAGTGTGGCCAGCAGCTCAAGGGAGCTTCCCCTGCCCCCTCTACTCTGCCAGAGTTAGACCACGCCTGGAGTATTGTGTCCTGGTCTGGGCTCTTGGGCTCGAGAGGGACAGGGAAGTGCTGGGGAGAGGCAATGGAGGCTGTGAGGATGAGCTCAGGATGGCTCTGACCCCTTGGCCATGGGACACACACCCACTGGTGGTGCCAGGGCTAGGCAGGGAGAAAGAACTGAAGCTGGAAGCCTTCCAAGTCCCTTTTCACAGCAAGAGGAGCTGCAGAGGAGTTGTGATGAGCTCCTTACCTTGGTGCAAACACTCCAGCTCCTGTGGCTCCACAGGCATCTTCCCTGTGCCAAAGGTGCAAACTGAGGCTGCTGCCTGAGCTCTCACAGCATCACCCTGCACTGAACTGCTGCTGCTGTCTGAGCTCTCACAGCATCACCCTGCACTGAGCTGCTGCTGCCTGAGCTCTCACAGCATCACCCTGCACTGAACTGCTGCTGCTGTCTGAGCTCTCACAGCATCACCCTGCACTGAACTGCTGCTGCTGTCTGAGCTCTCACAGCATCACCCTGCACTGAGCTGCTGCTGTCTGAGCTCTCACAGCATCACCCTGCACTCAGCTGCTGCTGTCTGAGCTCTCACAGCATCACCCTGCACTGGGCTGCTGCTGCCTGAGCTCTCACAGCATCACCCTGCACTGAGCTGCTGCTGCCTGAGCTCTCACAGCATCACCCTGCACTGAGCTGCTGCTGCTGTCTGAGCTCTCACAGCATCACCCTGCACTGAGCTGCTGCTGCCTGAGCTCTCACAGCATCACCCTGCACTGAGCTGCTGCTGCTGTCTGAGCTCTCACAGCATCACCCTGCACTGAGCTGCTGCTGCCTGAGCTCTCACAGCATCACCCTGCACTGAGCTGCTGCTGCTGTCTGAGCTCTCACAGCATCACCCTGCACTGAGCTGCTGCTGCTGTCTGAGCTCTCACAGCATCACCCTGCACTGAGCTGCTGCTGTCTGAGCTCTCACAGCATCACCCTGCACTCAGCTGCTGCCTGAGCTCTCACAGCATCACCCTGCACTGAGCTGCTGCTGCTGTCTGAGCTCTCACAGCATCACCCTGCACTCAGCTGCTGCTGCTGCCTGAGCTCTCACAGCATCACCCTGCACTGAACTGCTGCTGCTGTCTGAGCTCTCACAGCATCACCCTGCACTGAGCTGCTGCTGCCTGAGCTCTCACAGCATCACCCTGCACTGAGCTGCTGCTGCCTGAGCTCTCACAGCATCACCCTGCACTGAGCTGCTGCTGCTGTCTGAGCTCTCACAGCATCACACTGCACTCAGCTGCTGCTGCTGCCTGAGCTCTCACAGCATCACCCTGCACTGAGCTGCTGCTGCTGCCTAAGCTCTCACAGCATCACCCTGCACTGAGCTGCTGCTGCCTGAGCTCTCACAGCATCACCCTGCACTGAGCTGCTGCTGCTGCCTGAGCTCTCACAGCATCACCCTGCACTGAGCTGCTGCTGCTGCCTGAGCTCTCACAGCATCACCCTGCACTGAGCTGCTGCTGCTGCCTGAGCTCTCACAGCATCACCCTGCACTGAGCTGCTGCTGCTGCCTGAGCTCTCACAGCATCACCCTGCACTGAGCTGCTGCTGTCTGAGCTCTCACAGCATCACCCTGCACTGAGCTGCTGCTGTCTGAGCTCTCACAGCATCACCCTGCACTGAGCTGCTGCTGCCTGAGCTCTCACAGCATCACCCTGCACTCAGCTGCTGCTGTCTGAGCTCTCACAGCATCACCCTGCACTCAGCTGCTGCTGCCTGAGCTCTCACAGCATCACCCTGCACTCAGCTGCTGCTGTCTGAGCTCTCACAGCATCACCCTGCACTGAGCTGCTGCTGCTGCTGCCTGAGCTCTCACAGCATCACCCTGCACTGTGCTGCTGCTGCTGCCTGAGCTCTCACAGCATCACCCTGCACTGAGCTGCTGCTGCTGCCTGAGCTCTCACAGCATCACCCTGCACTGAACTGCTGCTGCTGCCTGAGCTCTCACAGCATCACCCTGCACTCAGCTGCTGCTGTCTGAGCTCTCACAGCATCACCCTGCACTGAGCTGCTGCTGCTGCCTGTTGTGTCCTGGCTTCAGCTTATTCTCCTTCAGACACTGCAGCCCTTAGTTCAGTCCCTCACCTGTGGCCCACAGGCAGTGTTGTCACTGCTGAGATGCTGCAGAGGGCTCTGAGATCCTCCAGGCCAGCATCAACCCAGCCCCACCATGGCCACCAAACCCTGGCCCCTGGTGCCATGGCCACAGCTTTCCTCAGCACCTCCAGCCATGGGCACTCCACCACCCCCCTGGGCAGCCTCTGCCAGTCCCTCACCACTCCTCCAGCAAAGAAACTTTTCCTCCTCTCCAACCTAACCCTCTCCTGGCACAATCCCAGGACATTTCCTCTCCTTCCATCCCCTGAGCCCAGGCAGCAGAGCCCAACCCCCAGCTGGCTGCAGCCTGCTCTCAGGGAGCTGCAGAGAGCAATGAGCTCTGCCCTCAGCCTCCTCTCCCCCAGGCTGCTCACCCAGCACTGCTCTCCAGACCTCTCCCCATTTTTGTTGCTCTTCTCTGGACCTGCTCCAGCTCCTCAATGTCCTTCTTGCAGTGAGGGCCAAAAGCTGAACTCAGGATTTGAGGTGGTACCCAGCCCAGGGGCATCATCACTGCCCTGCTCCTGCTGGCCACATAGAGGCTGAATTCCTGCCTCCCTGCAGCCCCCTCGGTGAGAGCTGCTTTTGCCTTCCTTCCCTCCCTCTGAGAGCTCCAGCAGCAGCCACCTCCTGGTGTGCATGTCCAGAGCAGCTGCAGTGATTTTGCTCAGGAGCAAAGAGGCTTTGGAAGCAGAGATGATGGTCACAGAATCAACCAGGTTGGAAGAGATCTCCAAGCTCATCCAGCCCAACCTATCCCCCAGCCCTTCTCTGGGCACCTTCCAGCACCTCAGCATCTCTCTGCAATGGAGGAGCCCAGAACTGGACACAGCACTGCAGGGGTGGCCTGAGCAGTGCTGAGCACAGGGGCACAAGAACCTCCCTTGTCCTGCTGCCCACACTGCTCCTGAGCCAGCCCAGGATGCCATTGGCTCTGCTGCCCACCTGGGCACTGCTGCCTCCTCTGCAGCTCCTCTCTGCCAGCACCCCCAGCTCCCTCTCTGCCTGGCTGCTCTCAGCCACTCTGGCCCCAGCCTGCAGTGCTGCTTGGGGTTGTTGTGGCCAAAGTGCAGAACTCTGCACTTGGCCTTGTTCAATCTCATCCCCTTGGCCTCTGCCCACCCATGCAGCCTGGCCAGGTCCCTCTGCAGGGCTCTGCTGCCCTCCAACAGCTCCACAGCTGCTCCCAGCTTGGTGCCATTTGCAGACTCACTGCTGCTGCACTCAATGCCCTGCTCCAGAGCATCAATAAAGAGGTTGACCAGGACTGTGCCCAGCACTGATCCCTGGGGCACACCACCAGTGCCAGCTGCCAGCTGGCTGTGGCACCATTCCCCACCACTCTCTGGGCCTGTTTGGCTGTAAGCTACAGGGGCCTAGAGGAGAGGACTCTCCCCAGGACACCCCCAGGGCTCCCATCAGTTACTTGTCACAGAGCCTCAGAATGCTTTGGGTTGGAAGGCAGCTGAAAGCTGCTCCAGTCCCAACCCTCTGCCATGGGCAGGACACCTCCCACTGCAGCTGGGTGTCCAAAGCCTCATCCTGCCTGGGCTTAAGCACTTCCAGGGCTGAGCCATGCACAGGTTCTCTGCCCACCCTGCTCCAGTGCCTCCCCAGCCTCACTCTAAAGCATTTCCTCCTCCTCTCATGCAGGCAGCCATGGTTCAGCCTGCAGCTAGAGGAGAGCCAGGCCAGGGGCAGCTCTGACACAGCCTTATGGAGGGGAGGTTGGAGCAGATGATCCCTAAGGTCCCTCCCAACCTCTGCCACTCCACATCCTATGAGTTTGGGACAAAAGTGTCTCAAGGCCCTGAAGGAGCTGGAACTGCAGAGCCTCCTAGGCTGGAAAACTCTCTCCTGGGGAGACCTGGAGAGCTCTGCAGTCCTGCAGCACCACTCCCTGGAGAGGAAGGGATGGGACCTGCTGTGCAGCCAGGAGGGAGCATGGACAGGGCTGCTCCCCAGCCTGCCTCTCTCTGCTGAGCAAGGCCACGTCCAGAGGCCACCTGGTTCCCTCCTGCAGCAGCCAGATGCAGCAGGAGGGTTGGCAGCCACTGCTGCAAGTGCTGCCCAGGCTCAGCTGAGCACCATCCTGCCCTGCCAGGAGAGATCTTGCCCTGCTGAGACCTCGTCTGGAGCACTGCCTTCAGCCCTGGGGCTCCCCAGTTGCAGAGGGGCAGGAGCTACTAGAGAGAGTCCAAGGGAGGGCTGTGAGGATGAGGAGGGGACTGGAGCACTGCCTGGGGAGGAGAGGCTGAGGGCCCTGGGGCTGCTTAGGCTGGTGAGGAGAAGCCTGAGAGGGGATTGGATCAATGTCTGTAACTGTCTGAGGGCTGGGGGTCAGCAGGGGGGGACAGGTTCTGCTCACTGCTCCCTGGCACAGGACAAGCAGCAGTGGATGGAAGCTGCAGCACAGCAGGTTCCAGCTCAGCACAAGAGGCAACTTCTTGCCTGGAAGGCTCCCAGAGCCTGGCACAGGCTGCCCAGAGAGGCTGTGGAGTCTCCTTGTGTGGAGCCTTTCCAGCCCTGTCTGGATGTGTTCTGTGTGCCCTGAGCTGGGTTGTGTGGTCCTCTTCTGGCAGGGGGGGTTGCACTGGGTGAGCTCTTTGGGTCCCTGACATCTGGGCTCTGGGATGCTGTGAGGGTGGCTGTGACCCCTTTGGCTGCTCAAGGACCAAACAGGCTCTGTGTGGAAGGTTAATGCTCTGCCAGGTGCAGCAGCACAGCGAGGGGGGGGGCAGACACTGGCACAGGCTGCCCAGGGAGGCTGTGGCTGCCTCCTCCCTGGGGGTGTTCAAGGCCTTGGGCAGCTGAGTCCAGCTGAGAGGCAGAGCAGAGTCAGGGAACCACAGAACCCTTTGGCTTGGGAAAGACCTTGAGGGTCCTCCAGACCAACCCTTACCCCAGCACTGCACCACTGTCCCATGGCCCTCAGCACCCTGCAGGGCTGGGGACTCCACCCCTGCCATGGGCAGCCAGGGCCAAGCCTTGACAGCCCTCAGGGGGAAGAAATTGCTCCTTAGGACCAACTTAAACCTCCCTTGGGGCAACTCGAGGCTGTTTCCTCTCATCCTGCACATCCCAACCTCTACCTGGCTCCAGCCTCCTCTCAGGGAGCTGTAGAGAGCAGTGAGGTCTCCTCTCAGCCTCCTCTCCTCCAGACTGAGCACCCTCAGCTCCCTTCCCAGCCCTGTGCTCTGGTCAGCAGATAACCTGCAGAGGAAGGAGCAGAGACCTCCTGCCCCACAGAGCCCTGGGCAGAGCCTGCCCTGCCTGAGGAAAAGCCTCTGCTCAGCTGGGCCTCAGTGAGGAGAATCCAAATGGAAGGAGAAAGGTCCAGAGAGTCCCCAGGGCTGGCAGCAGCACTCAGGGATGGAGTGGAAAAGCTCTGCTGGTTTGGGAGCAAACCCCCAGCAGTGCCACCCACCAGCAGTGCCACCCACCAGCAGTGCCACCCACCAGCAGTGTCACCAACCAGCAGTGCCACTCACCAGCAGTGACACCCACTAGCAGTGTCACCCACCAGCAGTGCCACCAACCAGTAGTGCCACCCACCAGCAGTGCCACCCACCAGCAGTGCCACCCCCAGCAGTGCCACCCACCAGCAGTGCCACCAACCAGCAGTGCCACTCACCAGCAGTGCCACCCACCAGCAGTGCCACCCCCAGCAGTGCCACCCACCAGCAGTGCCACCAACCAGCAGTGCCACTCACCAGCTGTGTCACCCACCAGCAGTGTCACCCACCAGCAGTGCCACCAACCAGCAGTGCCACTCACCAGCAGTGACACCCACCAGCAGTGTCACTCACCAGCAGTGCCACCCACCAGCAGTGCCACTCACCAGCAGTGACACCCACCAGCAGTGCCACCAACCAGCAGTGTCACCAACCAGCAGTGTCACCCACCAGCAGTGCCACCAACCAGCAGTGTCACCCACCAGCAGTGCCACTCACCAGCAGTGACACTCACCAGCAGTGTCACCCACCAGCAGTGCCACCCACCAGCAGTGTCACCAACCAGCAGTGTCACCCACCAGCAGTGCCACTCACCAGCAGTGACACTCACCAGCAGTGTCACCCACCAGCAGTGCCACCCACCAGCAGTGTCACCAACCAGCAGTGTCACCCACCAGCAGTGCCACTCACCAGCAGTGCCACCCACCAGCAGTGCCACCCACCAGTAGTGCCACTCACCAGCAGTGCCACCCACTAGCAGTGTCACCCACCAGCAGTGCCACCAACCAGCAGTGTCATCCACCAGCAGTGCCACCAACCAGCAGTGTCATCCACCAGCAGTGCCAATCACCAGCAGTGCTACTCACCAGCAGTGCCACCCACCAGCAGTGCCAGGGGGTCCCTGGGTCAACCAGGCCAAGTGCCAGGCCCTGCACCTGGGTCACAGCAACCCCATGAATGCCCCAAGCTTGGGGCAGAGTGCCTGGAAAGAGCCCAGTGGGAAAGGACCTGGGGGTCACCAGCAGGTGGAGGTGAGGCAGGAGGTGCCCAGGTGGGCAGGAAGGGCAGCAGCAGCCTGGGCTGGCTCAGCAGTGGTGTGGGCAGCAGGAGCAGGACAGGGATTGTGCCCCTGGGCTGGGCACTGGGGAGGCTGCACCTTGGATACTGGGATCAGTTTGGGACCCCTCACTGCAAGAAGGACACTGAGGAGCTGCAGCAGGTCCAGAGGAAGGCAACTAAGGTGGGGAAGGGTCTGGAGAGCAGGGCTGGGGAGGGGCAGCTGAGGGAGCTGGGGGTGAGCAGCCTGGAGCAGAGGAGGCTGAGGGCAGAGCTCATTGCTCTCTGCAGCTCCCTGAGAGCAGGCTGCAGCCAGCTGGGGGTTGGGCTCTGCTGCCTGGGCTCAGGGGATGGAAGGAGAGGAACTGGCCTGGGATTGTGCCAGGGGAGGGTTAGGTTGGAGAGGAGGAAAAGTTTCTTTGCTGGAGGAGTGGTGAGGGCCTGGCAGAGGCTGCCCAGGGAGGTGGTGGAGTGCCCATGGCTGGAGGGGTTGCAGGAAGCTGTGGCCATGGCACCTGGGGGCAGGGTTCAGTGGCCATGGTGGGGCTGGGTTGCTGCTGGCCTGGAGGATCTTGGAGGGCTGCTCCAACCCAAACCTCTCTGTGGCTCCAGCAGCACTTGCCCTGATCAGTAAGTGCCATGGAAATGGTTTCTAGGCAGAAGCTGCTTGGGATGACTGCAGCCAGCTCTGCCCTGCTCCTCCATCAGCTCAGCAGGAGCAGGGCACAGCCTCCTGCCAGCCTCACGGCTGCAGCTGCTCTGCTCCTCCCTGGTCAGAGAGGAACCTCCACGGCACGGAAGGGCAGAGCTGAACTGGGACAGCTGAGAGCTGCAGCAGCCCTGGGCTGGCTCTCAGACACTGCTTTGGCTTCCTCCTCTGCAATCAGCACTGCCTCGGGGCAGGTTTCTCCGAGGGTTTGATTCCAGCATCTGCTGCTGCTGTCTGCACAACACTGCCCAAAGCCCAGGCAGAAGAACATCTCTGCCCCACAGGGGTGGCTGCCTGAGGACCCAGGGGCTTGGGCTCTTTGCTCCTGTCTCCTAGGTGCCACCACCCAAGCTCCTGCAGGGCCAAACCTCCAGGCAGTGACCACAGCATCTTTGCTTTCCAGCTTTCCTCTCTGCTCAGGGCTGGAACCCCCCAGGCAGGGCAGAGGAGCTCTGCTGGTACCTCAGAGTGCTGCTCAAACAGGAGAGGCTTTGAACCCCTCTTTGCACCAAGCAAACCCATTGCAGTGATGGCAGGGGGGGGCAGTGGCACTGAGCTGCTAGCTCAGGCCTGGTTCTTGCTTTGGGGCTTTTGGGCAGCATTTGCTGCATGGAATGGTTTAGGCACAGCCCACGGGAGCAGAGCTGGTCCTGCACTGCCAGCTGTGCCCATCCATGCATTTGCACTGTGAGCACCACCCCAGCTCAGCCTGGCCTGAGCAGTGCTCCCCTGCCCAGTGGCCACCAGCAGAGAGGCTGAGGGAAGGAACATCCTTGGCTGGACAGCAATGAGCCCTGGAGGCCAAGGCCAATGGGCTGCTGGGGTGCATGGAGCAGTGTGGCCAGCAGCTGAGGAGAGCTTCTCCTGCCCCTCTACTCTGCCCTGGGCAGACCACTTCTGGAGTGTTGTGTCCAGGTCTGGGCTCCCCAGTTCAAGAGGGACAGGGAAGCGCTGGGGAGTCCAAGGCAGACTATGGGGGTGCTGAAGAGGCTGCAACATCTGTGTGATGAGGAAGGGCTGAGGGCCCTGAGGTGGTCAGATGGAGAAGGGAAGGCTGAGAGGGGATCTGAGCAATGCCCACAGATAGCTGAAGGGTGAGGGTCAAGCAGCAGGGGCCAGGCTCTGTGCACTGCTGTGCCAGGACAAGGAGCAGTGGACACAAACTGCAACCCAGGAGGTTCCACCTCAACGTGGAGGGTGTGAGGGTGCTGGAGGCCTGCAGCAGGCTGCCCAGGGAGGTTCTGCAGGCTCCTTCTCTGGAGGCTTTCAAGCTCCACCTGGATGTGTTCCTGTGTGCCCTGCCCTGAGTGCTCCTCTGGCAGGGGTCGGACTGCAAGAGCTGAGAGGTAGGTTCCTAACTGGTGGCTTCTGCACTGCTGCTCTCTGCACCCTGCTGCTCTCTGCACCCTGCTGCTCTCTGCACCCTGCTGCTCTCTGCACCTTGCTGCTCTCTGTACCTTGCTGCTCTCTGCACCCTGCTGCTCTCTGCACCTTGCTGCTCTCTGCACCTTGCTGCTCTCTGCACCCTGCTGCTCTCTGCACCTTGCTGCTCTCTGCACCCTGCTGCTCTCTGTACCTTGCTGCTCTCTGCACCCTGCTGCTCTCTGTACCTTGCTGCTCTCTGCACCCTGCTGCTCTCTGCACCCTGCTGCTCTCTGCACCTTGCTGCTCTCTGCACCCTGCTGCTCTCTGCACCCTGCTGCTCTCTGTACCTTGCTGCTCTCTGCACCTTGCTGCTCTCTGCACCCTGCTGCTCTCTGCACCTTGCTGCTCACACTCCTAACCCTGGAGAGAAGCTGCAGCTCATGCTCTGCACTGGTGTGGCTGCAGGAACCCCTCAGTGCTCAGACAGATACAGGCTGGGGGGCAAAGGCTGGGGCCAGGCTCTTGTCAGTGATGCCCAGGGACAGGGCAAGGGGCAGTGAGCACAGACTGGAAGCCAGGAGGAGAAACTTCGTTGCTGGGAGGGTGCTGGAGGCCTGCAGCAGGCTGCCCAGAGAGGCTGTGCAGTCTCCTGCTCTGGAGGCTTCCAAGCCCCACCTGGATGTGTTCCTGTGTGCCCTGCCCTGGGTGCTCCCCTGGCAGGGTCTGGCCTGGATGATCTCCAGGGGTCCCTTCTGTGTTCTGTGAAGGAGCTGTGGTGCAGTGAGTGAGGGAGAGCAGGGGACAGGGGGCAGGTGGGTTTGGCTGCCTGGAGCTGACCTGCCCTGGGTGGCCCTGCTCTGGCAGGGGGTTGCTCAGTGGGCTGCAGAGGTCCTTTCCAATCACAGCTCTGTGTGGGTGCCTGATGCTGGCAGTGGCTTGCACACAGAGCTGCTGCTGCTACAGGGGTTAGGAAACCTGCTGAGAATTCCCTGGAACCTCCAATGCCTGCTCCAGGTTGGACACCAACCTGCTGAGGGCCAGCTCAGAGCTCTGCTGCCAAGAGATGATCTCTTTGCAGGCTGGGAGCAAGAGAAAGATCAGCTTGGAAAAGGCCCAGGGCAGACCTCACTGCCATGGGCCAGGGCACAGAGGGAGGCTGCCAGGAGGAAGGAGACTCCATTTGTGCAAGCAGTGCCATGGAAGCACAAGGGCTGATGGGGACAGGCTACTGCTGGGGACATCCCCACTGGGCTGTTCCCCATGGGAACAGTCAGGGACTGGAATCAGCTCCCCAGGGCAGTGGTGGATGCCCTGCACTGGGCACTTGGCAGCCCCAGCCTGGCAGGGTGCTGGGCCAGCTGACTGCAACTCCAGCACCACCTGCACCCAGCTGGTCCTTGGGGTCCCTCACAAGCTGGCACTGTGGGCTCTGTGATCTGCCTGCCCAGGGAGCAGATGGGCACTGCCCAGCTCACAGACACCTCTCCTCCAACCCTCCTTTTGGGAAGGGTTTTCCTCCTGAGTCTTCCATGGCCTGGGAAGGAGCTGCTGGAGCTGTGGCAGCTCAGGTGCCAGAGATCAGTGTCCATCAGCCACCATCTGCCCCAGCCCTCCCTGCCCAGGGACTAGAGTCAGCAGCTGGGCTCAGCACCCCTGCCCTGGCCAAGGGAGGGGCTGTGATGCCCACAGCAGCCCTGCTGGCAGGGTGCTGGGCCAGCTCATTGCCACTCCAGCACCTCCAGGGCAGGTTGCACCAGCTGGTCCTTGGGGACCCTCCCCCCCAGGGGGGCTCTCAGGGGTTCTGAGATTTCTTTCCCCATGGAAGGTTTGATTTTGGCCAAGTATTTTTGCCTCTCATCTTCCCTGCACCTGAAGCTTCTCCTCTGTGTTTTGGAGGCCTGGTGGGAAGCCAACAGCACTACAGAGACACAACTCTCTGGAAGGGTTTTTGCCCCATTTTGACTCAATTGCAGCATCCTGTTGAGAATGCAACCCCTGGGCCTGATGCATCAGCACAGAGCCTGGCTGCAGACAGTGCTCACTCCAGGTGGTGCTGCAGAGATGTCCTCAGCAGGGTCAGGCTACAGGCTGGAGTCTGAAAGAGGAGACAGAGAGAAGCAGCTCAGGATTGCAGCGAGGGACAGGGTCTGTGAGGTGCACTCCAAGGGGGGACTGGAATGTTAGAGTCAGAAAAGTCCAACAGCTGCCAAAGGGGGAACTGCCCCAGGGCTGCACTCACCTGATCCAGGGAGGGCCTGAAGTGTGTTATTGTGACTCAAGGAAAGGACATTGAGAGCAGCCCTGCAGAGAAGGACTTGGGGGTGCTGGTGGGGGAGAAGCTGGGCAGGAGCCAGCAGTGGGCACTGGCAGCACAGAAGGCCAAGGGCAGCCTGGGCTGCATCCAAAGTAGCCTGGGCAGGGATGGAGAGAGGAGATCCTGCCCCTCTGCTCTGCTCTGCTCAGAGCTCAGCTGCAGGGCTGGGGCCAGCTCTGGGGCACCCAGCACAAGAAGGACCTGGAGCTGCTGCACAAGGTCCAGGGGAGGCCACCAAGATGAGCAGAGGCTGCAGAACCTCTGCTGTGGGGACAGGCTGGGAGAGTTGGGGCTGTGCAGCCTGGAGAAGAGAAGGCTCCAGGCAGAGCTCAGAGCAACCTTCCAGTGCCTGAAGGGGCTGCAGGAGAGCTGGGGAGGGACTTTGGGCAAGGGCTGGGAGTGGCAGGAGGAGGGAGAATGGATTTGAGGTGGGATAGGGGAGAGGGAGAGTGGAGAGGAGGAAGAGATTGTTGAGAGTGAGGATGGGGAGAGACTGACACAGGCTGAGGGTGGGGAGAGACTGGCACAGGTTCAGGGTGGGGAGAGACTGGCACAGGCTGAGGATGGGGAGAGACTGGCACAGGCTGCCCAGGAGGCTGTAGAGGTCCCAGGCCTGGAGACATTCGAGGTCAGACTGGATGTGGTCCTGAGCATCCTGCTCTGGTTGGAGAAGTCCCTGCTGACTGCAAGGGGGGGCACAAGATGACCCTGGGGGGTCCCTTCCACCCCAAAGCATTCTGTGGCCCTGCTATTGCTCAATGAATTCAGCCAGCTGCCAGGGCTGCTTGCCCAGCAGCTACCTTCACCACCACTCTGGCCTCAGCCACTACACCAACTCTGTTCTCACCAGGACTCCACTGACACCAGTTTACACCACGACCTTCTCCTCTCTCCCTTTCCATTGCCTGTGGCCACCAAACAGCAGCTCCTTCCTCCCTGTTTCACCCAACCTGGCACCTCCTGTGGGATCTCAGGCACTGGGATGAGCTGCCCAGGGAGGTGCTGCAGTCCCCCAGCCTGGCTGTGTTTCAGGTGGGTTGGATGTGGTGCTTGGGGCTGTGGGTTGAGTCCTGCAGAGCAGGGCTCTAGGCTGGGCTTGGTGACCCTGAGGGGCTGTGCCAGCCTGGATGCTTCTGTGGCTCTGTGATCTTTTGTCCTGCAGCTCCTGCACTGTAGAGAAATCTACCCCAGAGAGTATCTTAGCAAGTGAAGATGGATTTTGTTCCTGGGAGATTTGTTCCAGGTCAGCAAAACCCTCCTGGCTCCTTTGGAATTTGAGTGCTCCTCTCATGTTTGTCTTTTATTTCTGTTGCTGTTTCATCATAGAATCACAGAATCAGTCAGGGCTGGAAGGGAGCACAAGGAGCAGCCAGCTCCAGCCCCCCTGCCATGCCCAGGGACACCCTACCCTAGAGCAGGCTGCACACAGCCTCAGCCAGCCTGGCCTCAAACACCTCCAGCCATGGGGCCTCAACCCCCTCCCTGGGCAACCCATTCCAGCCTCTCACCACTTTCCTGCTCAACAACTTCCTCCTCACCTCCAGCCTCACTCTCCCCACCTCCACCTTTGCTCCATTCCCCCCACTCCTGCCACTCCCTCACAGCCTCAAAGATCACGTTGGGTGCTTCTGTGCTCCACAACCTCCCTGGAGGTGTCCTGTGCTGACCACAGCAGCCCAAATCTCCACTGCCTTGCAGGAGGTGGCTCTTGGAGGCATCTCAAGAGCACTGGCATCAGGCAGGGTAGGAAGAGAAGCACTCCAGAGCGTTTACCTTTGATGGTGAGGAAGGCTCTGCTGAAGGCACGGCCGGAGGCGTTGGTGGCTTCCACCATGTACTCCCCTTCGTCTTGTTTGGAGACCCCCAGGACCACCAGGGAGCAGACACCAAAGTCATTGGTGCAGAAATAGGCAGGGTCAGTGGAGAGGTCTCTGTTGTCCTTGTACCAGGTGATTTTGGGCAGGGGGTAGCCTCCAACTGCACAGCTCATGTGGCACTCGCTGCCGGTTGGCACCACGTGAGGCTTCAAGGGGACCAGGATCCTGGGGGGTTGGTTTTGGTTCACCCCCCTGTAGCTGTGTGCTTTGACTTCAAAGTGAGCTGTAAAGACATGAAACAGCAAGATAGAAACACACTCAGAGAGGGCTCCAGAGCCAGAGGAGTCAGGGCTAAAGGGCTGAGCCCAGCACAGCAGTGGTTGTGCAGAGCAGAGATGCCCCCCGAGGGCTGTGCCTGTGTCAGACAGAATGGGTTGGGTTGGAAGGGATCTGAAAGCTCAGCCAGTGCCAAGCCCCTGCTGTGGGCAGGGAGCACCTCCCACCAGTGCAGGTTGCTCAAGGACTCATCCAAGCTGGCTTTGGACACCCCCAGGGAGGTTGTGAAGCACAGAATGGGATCCAGCCCAGCCTAGCACCCAGCCCTGCCCAACCAACCAGACCATGGCACTCAGTGCCCCAGCCAGGCTTGGCTGCAACACCTCCAGCCACAGCCACTCCACCACCTCCCTGGGCAGCCTATTCCAGTGCCAATCACTCTCTCTGACAACAACTTCCTCCTCACATCCAGCCTGAACCTGCCCTGGCACAGCTTGAGGCTGTGTCCCCTTGTTCTGCCCCTGGCTGCCTGGCAGCAGAGCCCAACCCCACCTGGCTACAGCCTCCCAGGCTCTGAAGGCAGGGGGGCAAGAAGGGGCCAGGCTCTATCCCACTGGTGTCTGTGACAGAACAAGGACACAAACTGGAACCCAGGAGGTTCCAGCTTGACACGAGGAGAAGCTGCTTTGGTGTGAGGCTGCTGGAGGCCTGGAGCAGGCTGCCCAGGGAGGTTGTGGAGTCTCCATCTCTAGAGGCTTTCAAGCCCTATCTGGATGTGTTCCTGTGTGCCCTGTCCTGGGTGCTCCTGCTCTGGCAGGGGGGGGGGTTGGGATGGCCTCCAGAGCTCCCTTCCAGCCTCTCCCCTTCTATGATCCTGCCACAAAGGAGCCAAAATGAACCAGAGGCTCTGCCTGCAGCATGTCCACGCAGACAGGACAGCCCTGCCCTGCCCCAGCAGAGTTTCTCAGGCTGTTTTCTCTGTGCATCCTTGTTCAGGGCAACCAAACACTCAGAGAAGGAGAGACCTGCTTGGAGGTGGTGTGTGAGAAAGCAGAGAAGCAGCCAAGCCCCCTGCCAGGGCAGGTAACTCACCTGGGGCAGCTGTACCTACCCTTTGGTCTTCGGATGCTCCAGGGCTGCTGGGTCTCAGATGGGCCACTGGCTCCCAGGGCATTTTTGGCCACCACTCTGAAGTAGTAATCCCTGCCAGGGATGACTTTGGTGAAGGTGAACTGGTTGGTGAAGATGAGGTCACCCAGCACATGCCACAAGCCCTTCTCTGACTCCTTTTTCAGGACTGTGTAGAAGAGATTCTCCTCCCATTTCTCAGATGCTGATGGCTCCCAGGTGACTGTCACAGTGCCTGGCACCTTCTCTGCCAGCTGAAGAGCTCCAGGAGGCTGTGGGATATCTGTTGGATGGAGGCAAAAACAGTATCAGGGATCTGGAGAAGAAAGAAGGCTTTGAGGAGACCTTGGAGTGGCCTTGCAGGATCTGAAGGGGGCTCCAGGAGGGCTGGGGAGGGACTGTTGGCAAGGTCTGGGAATGAGAGGAGGAGGAAGAGGAGGAGGAGGAATGGGTTTGAAGTGGCAGAGGAGGGGAAGAAGTTGTTTGCAGTGAGGGTGGTGAGAGACTGGCACAGGTTTCCCAGGGAGGTTGTGGAGCACAGAAGCACCCAATGTGATCAAAGATGACATTGGGTGCTTCTGTGCTCCACAACCTCCCTGGAGGTGCTCAGGACCAGGCTGGATGAGTCCCTGAGCAACCTGTGCCAGTGGAAGGTGTCTCCTGCCCCTGGCAGGGGCTTGGCACTGGCTGAGCTCTGAGGTCTCTTCCAACCTAAGCCATTCTATGTCACCCAGAGGGGCCTGAGCAGGCTGCAGAAGTGGGTCCAGGTGAAGAAGTTCTTTACCACAAGGGTGGTGTTGGAGCACTGGGACAGGTTGCCCAGGGAGGTGGTAGAGGTCCTATGGCTGGAGATGTTCCAGGTGAGGCTGGACAGGGCTGTGGGCTGACTGCAGAGGGATTTGGACTGGAGGAGCTTTGCAGGTGACAGAGTCACAGCAACATTCCAGCTGGAAAGGAGCTTCAGCATCACCAAGGCCAGCCCAGACCCCTGCTCTGCAAGCTGCAGCCTAAGCCATAGCCCCAAGCACCACAGCCAAACCACCTCTGAACACCTCCAGGGTTGGGCACTCCACCACCTCCCTGGGCAGCCTCTGCCAGTGCCTGACCACTCCTGCTGGGAAAAATTCTCCCTCATGTCCAGCCTCAACCTCCCCAGTGGCAGCTTGAGGCCATTCCCTCTTCTTCTAGCACTGTTTCCCTGTGAGCAGAGCCCAGCAGCAGCCTCTCCACAGCCTCCTTTCAGGCAGCTGCAGGCAGCAGTGAGCTCTGCCTCAGCCTCCTCTGTTCCACACTGCCCATCCCCAGCTCCCTCAGGCTCTCCTCAGCACATTTATTCCCCAGGCCCTTCCCTGCCCTCCTCTGCTCTGGCTCCAGCACCTCCACATCTCTCTTGTACTGAGGTGCCCCAACCTGAAGCCAGCACTGGAGCTGTGGCCCCAGCAGAGCAGAGCACAGGAGGACAATCCCCTCCCTGCTCCTGCTGGCCACAGCATTTCTGCTGCCAGCCAGGATGCCTTTGGCTTTCTCTGCCCCCTGGGCACTGCTGGCACACATAGGAACAGGCTGCCCAGAGAGGTGGTGGAGTCCCCATCCTTGGGGGTGCTGAAGAAAAGTGTGGCCCTGGCACCTGGGGCCAGTGTTCAGTGGCCATGGTGGTGTTGGGTTGATGTTGGACTTAGAGATGCAACCAAAGCCATTCTCTGCCCCTGGGTCTGTGTGGAGCTGCTGCCCCACAGCCTGCTGCTCGCCAAGGGAGAGCCTGGGGGGCTCTGCTGGCTGTGCACCACCCACCTGTGTGACCTCCCCCTTCAGGCAGCCCCTCTGGCAGGGGCTGTGAGCAGCTTGCTCTGTCCTGCAGAGATGCTGAACAAGCCTGGTGCCAGGACTGAGCCCTGAGGGACTCCACTTGTCCCTGGCCTGCACTTGGCCATGCAGCCACTGGCAGCCACTCTCTGGGTGCAGCCATCAAGCCAGGTCTGTACCCATCAGTGCTGCACCCTTGATCATTAGAAGGTGCATTAAAGATCCAGAGAAGGATGGAATCCTTGAGCTGCTCAGGCTGGAAAAGAGCTTTCAGTTCAGCCACTCCAAGCAGCCTCTAACTGCAGCAAGGCTGGGGCTAAACCATGGCCCTCAGCACCACAGCTCTGCCTCTTGGAACCACCTCCTTGGGCATGCAGCCACCTCCCTGGGCAGCCTGTGCCAGTCTTTGAGAGCCCTTTCACAGAAGAAGTCTCTTCTGATGTCCAAACTAAACCTGCCCTGGGCCAACTTGAGGCCATTTCCTCTTGTCCTACTGCTTGGTACTAGGGAGAAGAGACCAACCCCAGCTCACTGCAACCTCCTTTCAAGGGGGTTGGGAGAGTGAAATATCTCCCTTGAGCTCTCAGGGTTGCTCTCCCTCAGCTGCTGCTCCCCAGCCCTGCTCTCCAGACCCTTCCCCACCTTTGCTGCCCTTCTCTGGACCTGCTCCAGCCACTCAATGCCCTCCTTGCAGAAGCTGGAGCAGACCTGCTGAGCAGAGCATGCATCCCACCACCCAAACCTGCCATGCCTGCAATGCCCTGCAGCCACCTCAGGGCTGGGATCACCAGAACTGGAAGAAGAGGACAACTGTGTGGAGTTCTGGAGCCTCCCAACACGAGCAGGACAGGGAAGTGTTGGAGCCAGTCCAGTGGAGGCCACCAAAATGCTAGGAGGGCTGCAGCAGCTCTGCTCTGAGGACAGGCTGAGAGAGTTGGGGCTGTGCAGGCTGGAGAAGAGAAGGATTTGAGGAGAGACTGGCACAGGTTGAGGGTGCTGAGACACTGGCACAGGTTGCCCAGGGAGGTGTCCTGTGCTGACCACAGCAGCCCAAATCTCCACTGCCACCAGAACTGGAACAAGAGGACAACTCTCCTTGCTCGGCCAGCAGGGTTGGAGTCGACCTCTGAAGGTCCCTCCCAACCCCTTCCAGCCTCTGACTGGTCTCCAGTTGTGGCTCAGCTGCACTCCAGCAGCCCTCACACAGCTGGCAGGGGGCAGGTACCTGTGATCTGCACTTGGAAGCTGAAGCTCTCTCTTTTCCCCAAGCCATTCTGCAGCTCCACCGTGTAGGTGCCACTGTCACTGAACTCAGCTGCCCCAACCAGCAGCTGGGTGGTGCCATCTTTGGTGTCTGTGGTAGCCCTCTTGGGAAGAGGGAGCCCATCCTTGAACCAGGTCACCACTGGATCTGGAGATGCCTGTGAAGAGACAGCAGAGGGTGCAGCCTGCTTGCTTGGTTGTGTCTTTCCATCTTGAAACCAGCTGGAGGTGAGGGAGCATTGCTGTGCTGCAGGAGGGCTCTGGCATTGGCACAGGCTGCCCAGGGAGGTGGTGGAGTCACCACAGAATCTGACAATCGTTTGGGTTGGCAAAGCCCTCTGGGGTCATCCACCCCAACCAGCAACCCAGCCCCACCATGGCCATGGCCACAGCTCTCTGCAACCCCTCCAGCCATGGGCACTCCACCACCTCTCTGGGCAGCCTCTGCCAGTCCCTGACCTCCTCCAGCAAGCAAAATGCTTCTTCCTCTCCAACCTGACTCTCCCCTGGCACAACTTCAGGCCTGTTCTTCTCCTTCCATCACCTGAGCCTAGGCAGCAGAGCCCAACCCCCACCTGATGAAGTCTCCCTCAGCCTCCTCTTCCCCAGGCTGCTCCCCCCCAGCTCCCTCAGCTGCTCCTCCCCAGCCCTGGGTCTGGGCTCTTCTCCCAAGTAGCTAATGACAGGATGAGAAGAAATGTCCTGACATTGTGCCAGGGGAGGCTTAGGTTGGAGAGGAGGAGAAAAGCCTTTGCTGGAGAAGTGGTGAGGGACTGGCAGAGGCTGCCCAGGGAGGTGGTGCAGTGCCCACCCCTGGGGGTGTTCCAGAAAGCTGTGGCCATGGCACTGGGGCCATGGTTTGGTGGCCATGGTGGGGTTGGGTTGCTGTTGGACTGGATGACCTCAGAGGCTCTTTCCAGCCTTCTGTGCCTGTGCAGAGCACAGCAGAGGTTGCAGGGCTTGCCCAGGGGCTCACATACCAAATCCCATGCCAGGAAGGCAAGAGCTCAGCTGCCACAGCTGGCCCTGGCAGCGCTGGGAGGTGCTGGGCAGGGTGGCAGGCAGGCCTGGGTACTCACCTCGAAGGGAATCTTCACCCTGATGCTGTTCCCTGCTCTCACAACCAGGGTGCTTTTCACTCTGCCCTCGACCAGCAGCCTGGGGGGAACTGGAGAAGGCAGGGGTTACAACAAGGGCCTGGGCAGTGCCACCCAGCCTGGCACAGCCCCGGGCACGGTGTGCCCCTGCCTGCCCAGCAGCCACTCTGCAGGCTGATAGCAAACTGAAGCACATGAGGGGGTTGGGGCAGCCTGCAGATGACACTGAACTGGTTGGCAGCTCAGATCTGCTGGAGGGCAGGAAAGGTCTGCAGAGGGATCTGGCCAGGCTGAATCCCTGGGCTGAGGTCAGGTGGATGAGGGTTGATAAAGCCAAGGGCTGAGCCTTGCTCTTGGGTCACAACAACCCCATGAAGGCTCCAGGCTTGGGGCAGAGTGGCTGGAAACTGCCTCTGGAAAAGCACCTGGGGGTGCTGGGTGACAGCAGCTGGAGATGAGCCAAGGGGTGCCCAGGTGGGCAGGAAGGGCAGCAGCAGCCTGGGCTGGATCAGCAGTGGTGTGGGCAGCAGGAGCAGGGCAGGGATTGTGCCCCTGGGCTGGGCACTGAGGAAGGCACAGCTTGAATCCTGGGGTCAGGTTTGGGCTTCTCACTCCAAGAAGGACATTGAGGAGGTGGAGAAAGTCCAGAGCAGGGCAACAAAGGAGGAGAAGGGTCTGGAGAGCAGGGCTGGGGAGGGGCAGCTGAGGGAGCTGGGGGTGAGCAGCCTGGAGCAGAGCAGGCTGAGGGCAGAGCTCATTGCTCTCTGCAGCTCCCTGAGAGCAGGCTGCAGCCAGCTGGGGGTTGGGCTCTGCTGCCTGGGCTCAGGGCATGGAAGGAGAGGAAATGTCCTGGGACTGTGCCAGGGGAGGGTTAGGTTGGAGAGGAGGAAAAGTTTCTTTGCTGGAGGAGTGGTGAGGGCCTGGCAGAGGCTGCCCAGGGAGGTGGTGGAGTGCCCATGGCTGGAGGGGTTGAGGAAAGCTGTGGCCATGGCACCTGGGGCCAGGGTTCAGTGGCCATGGTGGGGCTGGGTTAGTGCTGGACTGGAGGCTCTCAGAGAGCTTTGCCAACCCACACAGTTCTGTGATTCTGCACAGCAAAGCTCTTTGAGTCTGCACCAGACTTCACAACCCCAAACAGCAGCCAGAAGTGGATATTTGCACTTAGAACTCCAGGAAGATGAATCCCTCACAGGATTCTTTCCTAATGCCTCCAAACAGCAGGGAGGGAATAAAAACCCAACCAGAGCTACAGGTTGGACACCAACATAGAGCCCTGGAATGGTTTGGGTGGGTGAGATCTTGAAGATCATCCAGTGCCAACCTTGCCATGGGCAGGGACACCTCCCACCAGCACAGCTTGCTCAAGGATTCATCCAGCCTGGCCTTGGACACCTCCAGGGAGGTTGTGGAGCACAGAAGCACCCAATGTGATCTTTGATCACATTGGGTGCTTCTGTGCTCCACAACCTCCCTGGAGGTGTCCAGTGCTTCTGTGCTCCACAACCTCCCTGGGCAACCTGTGCCAGGCTCTCCCTACCCTCACTGCAGGAGATGAATATAGATGAAGAGGTGAAAAAGCCCAGGGAGAGTTTGGCAGCTCTCCAGAGAAAGAGACTCCACAACCTCTCTGGGCAGCCTGCTCCAAACCTCCAGCACTCTCACACCAAAGTTTCTCCTCCTGCTCAGGTGCAACCTCCTGGGTTCTAAGTCTGTGCCCATTGCCCTTTGTCCTGTCTCTGGGCACCACTGAGATAGAGCCTGGCCCCTTCTTGACCCCCACCCTTTAGCTCCTCCTGAGCACTGACAGGAGCCCAGCCCCAACCTCCTGCCCCCCACCCTTTAGCTCCTCCTGAGCACTGACAAGAGCCCAGCCCCAGCCTCCTGCCCCCCACCCTTTAGCTCCTGAGCACTGACATGAGCCCAGCCCCAACCTCCTGCCTCCCACCCTTTAGCTCCTCCTGAGCACTGACATGAGCCCAGCCCCAGCCTCCTGCCTCCCACCCTTTAGCTCCTCCTGAGCATTGACAAGAGCCCAGCCCCAGCCTCCTGCCCCCCACCCTTCAGCTCTTGCATTGCTCAGCTGCCCTCTGGGGCTGCTCTTCTGCAGGCTCAGCCCCAGGGCTCTCAGCCTCTGCTCCTCACAGAGCTGCTCCAGGTCCCTCAGCACCTCCCCAGCCTCCCCTGGACTCTCTCCAGCTGTTCCCTGCCCTTCTTCACCTGCAGAGCCCAGAGCTGGGCACAGTTCCCCAGACATGGGCTCCCCAGGGCAGACTGAGGGGGAAGCAGAACCTCTCTCAGCCTGCAGGCCACACTCTTCTGCATGCAACCAAATTGTCCTTCTGCTACAGCCTGGCAGCTGGCAGCAGCTGCCCCCCATGACCTGCAGCCCCTCCTGCAGCTGCTGGGGCTGCAGTGAGCTCCCCCCTGTGGGAGCATCCCTGCTGGGCTCACCTTCGCGGGGACCATCCCCAGTGGAAGCTTCCAGCTCTGCAGCTTCTCCCAGGCCACTCTCACTGAGGGCTCTGACACGCAGGGAGTAGCTCTGGTTGGCCTGGAGGCCTTTGACTGTGTAGGTGGTGCCCTGGATGGGGAGGGCACTGCACTTGGTCCAGCTGAGGCTCCTGGGAGCCTTCACCTCCACCTCGTAGCCTTTCACATCGTTCCCATCTTGCACTTCTGGCTTCTTCCAGGTCAGGGTGACACTGCTGCTGTCCCTGTTGCTCACCCTCAGCTCCTGCACCTGGCCTGGAGTTTCTGCAAAGGGAGGCTCTGTTCAAGCTCTGTTTTCCAGCATTTCTGCCCCCTCCCCTGCTCAGTCACTTCTGCCCTCCCTGCAGTGCACTGCAGACCCATGCTGCTGCCCGCTGGATCCAGGTCCTTGCTCCTGCCAGCCATGCAGTGCCACCTGCCACGCTCCCAAAGTGGTCTGCAGCCCACCCTGAGCACTTCAGACACCCAGGAGAGGCATCACCCAGGAGAGCTTCCCACAGCTGCCTCATGCTGAGGGCAGATCCTCAGCCATGCAACAGTGCCCAGGTACACAGTCACAGACTGTAGGGATCTGGAATCATCCAGCCCAAGCCCCCTGCCAGAGCAGGGCACACAGGAACACATCCAGGTGAGTTTGGAAGCTCTCCAGAGAAGCTCTCCACAACCTCTCTGGGCAGCCTGCTCCAGGGCTCTGTCACCCTCTCACCAGAGAAGTTCCTCCTCATGTTCAGCTGGAACTTGCTGTGTTCAAGTTTGTGCTCATTGCCTCCTGTCCTGTCCCTGGGCACCACTGAGCAGAGTCTGGCCCCAGCTCCCTGACAGCCACCCTTAGACATTGGCAAGCATTGCTCAGATCCCCCTCAGCCTCCTCTCTTGCCCAGGCCAACCAGCCCCAGCTCTCAGCCTCTCCTCATGGCCCCTCAGCACCTCACTGCCCCTCTGCTGGACTCTCTCCGGCAGCTTTTTGTCCTTCCTCAGCTGGGGAGCC